>NW_027141967.1:0-370023 GCF_036365525.1 Heterodontus francisci
GGGAGGGGAGTGGGGAGGGGAGTTGCTGGGGGAGCTTGGGAGGGGGTGTGGGGATGGGGAGTGGTGTGCGGAGTGGAGCAGGGGAGTTGGGTATGGGAGTTTGTGAGGGGAGTGGGGGGCGGAGATTTGGGGAGGGGAGTTGGGAGAGGAGTGGGGGAGGGGAGAGCGGTAGGGGAGTTGGGGCGGGGAGTGAGGGAGGGGAGTTGAGAAGGGGTGTGTGGGAGGGGGAGTGGGGGTGGTAAGTGGATCAGGGGAGTTGGGTATGGGAGCTGATGAGGGGAGTGGGGGGAGGGGGTTGTGAGGGAGGGGAGTTGCGGAGGGGAGTGGGGGAGGGGAGTGGGGGAGGGGAGTGAGGGAGGGGAGTTGCGGAGGGGAGTGGGGAGGGGAGTGGGGGAGGGGAGTGGGGAGAGGAATGGTTGCGGAGAGTTGCGGAGAGGAGAGGGGGAGGAGAGTGGGTGAGAGGAGTGGTGGAGTTTCGTGGCGTGTGGGAGTGAGCTTGGGGAGTGGGGGAGGAGAGAGAGGGAGGGGAGTGGGGGACAGGGTTTGGGGTAGGGGAGTGGCGTAGTTCAGTGGGGGCGGGGAGAGGGGAGTGGAGTGGGGGAGGAGTGCGATGTAGGGGAGGGGGGCAAGGGAGTGGTGGAGGGGAGTTGGTTGAGTGGAGAGGGGTGTGGAAGCGGGGGTTTGGGGAGGAGAGTGGGGGAGGAGAGGTGGGGAGGAGAGTTGCGGTGGGGAGTTGGGGAGGGTAGTTGGGGAGGGGAGTGGGGTAGGGGAGTGGGGTAGGGGAGTGGGGTAGGGAGTGGGGAAGGGGCGTGCGGTATGGCAGTTGGTGAGGAGAGTGGGGGAGGAGAGGTGGGGAGGAGAGTTGGGGTGGGGAGTTGGGGAGGGGTGTTGGGGAGGGGAGTTGGGGAGGGGGAGTGGGGTAGGGGAGTTGGGTAGGGAGTGGGGTAGGGGAGTGGGGAGGGGGGTTGAGGCGGGGAGTGGGGTTAGGAGTGGAGGAGGAATGTTGCAGAGAGGAGATGTGGCTGGGAGAGGGGAGTGGTGTGGGGGAGGGGTTTGGTAGGGGAGCGTGGGAGGGGAGTGGGGTAGGGGAGTGGGGGAGGGTAGTGGGGGAGTGGAGTGGTGTAGGGGGAGAGCGGTAGGGTAAGGCTGTAAGGAGATGGAGGGAAGGGGAGTTGGGGAGGGGATTTGGAGTCGGCAGTGGGGTAGGGGAGCAGGGGAGGGGGAGTTGGATAGGGAGTGGGGGAGGGGATTTGGGAAGGTGTGTGGTGGAGGGGTGTTTGTGCGGGGAGCAGGGGAGTGGAGTGGGGTAGGGTCGTGTGGGAGGGGAGTTGTGGAAGGTAGTGGGATAGGGGAGTGGGGTAGGGGAGAGCAGTGAGGAGGTGGAGGAAAGGGGAGAGGGGGAGGGGAATGGTGGAGGGGGTGGGCAGTGAGGATTTGGAGGGAAGGGTAGTGGCGAGGAAAATAGGGGAGGGGAGTTGGGGAGGGGAGTGTGTTTAATGAGTGGGGTAGGGGAGTGGGGGAAGGGAGTGAGGTAGGGGAATGGGGGAGGGGTGTGGGGTATGGGAGAAGGGAAGGGCAGTGCGTGAGGTGAGCGTGGGAGGGGAGTGGGGTAGGGGAGTTGGGTAGCGAAGGGCAGTGTGAAGGTGGAGGGAAGGGGCGTGGGGGTGAGGAGTGGGGGGAGGGCAGTGGGGTAGGGGAGTTGGGTAGGGGAAGGCAGTGAGGAGGATAAGGAAGGGGAGTAGCGGAGGGGAGTGGGGGAGGGTAGTGGAGGTGGTAACTGGGGGAGTGGAGTGAGGTAGGGCAGTGGGGGAGGCGTGTGGGGTCGGGAGTGGGGTAGGGGAGTGGCATAGGGGATGGCAGTGAGGAGGTGGAGTGAAGGGGAGTTGCTTGGGAGTAGGAGAGGGCAGTGGCATAGGGGAGTTTGGTAGGGGAGGGCAGTGAGGAGGAGAAGGAATGGGAGCAGGGGTGGGGAGTGGGGTAGGGGTGTGGGGCACGGGAGTGGGGGAGGGAAGTGAGTTAGGGGAGTGGGGTAGGGGAGCGGGAAAGTGGAGTGAGATAGGGGCGTGGGGTAGGGGAGCGCAGTGAGGAGGTGGAGGGAAGGAGAGTGGGGGAGGGTAGTAGGATAGGTGAGTTGGGGAGCGGAGTGGGGTAGGGGAGTGGGGTAGGAGAGTGGGAGAGGTGTCTGGGGTAGGGGCGTTGGGTAGTGGAGGGCAGTGAGGAGATGGAGGGAAGGGGAGTAGGGGACGGGAGCAGGATAGGAGAGTTGGGGAGTGGAGTGGAAGAGTGGAGTGGGGGTGGGAGTGGGGGATGGGAGTGCAGTAGGGAAGTTGGGGAGGGGAGTTGCGGAGGGGAGTGGGGGAGGGGAATGAGGGAGGGGAGATGTGGAGGGGTGTGGGGGAGGGGAGTGGGAGGGGAGTGGGGGGAGGGGAATGAGGGAGGGGAGATGTGGAGGGGTGTGGGGGAGGAGAGTTGGGAGGGGAGTTGGGGAGGGGAGTTGGGGAGGGGAGTGGGGTAGGGGAGAGGGGTAGGGGAGAGGGGTAGGGGAGAGGGGTAGGGGAGAGGGGAAGGGGAGAGCGTGAGGGGAGTTGAGGAGGGGAGTGTGGCAGAGGAGTGGGGGGTAGGGGTGTTGCGCAGAGGGGAGGGGTGGGGAGTGAGGTAGGGCAGTGGTGGAGGGGGAGTGGGGGAGGGGAGTGGGGGTAGGGGAGGGCAGTGAGGAGGTGGAGTGAAGGGGAGTTGCATGGGGAGTGGGGAGGGCACTGGCATAGGGGAGTTTGATAGGGGAGTGGGGAGGCAATGAGGAGGATAAGGAAGGGGAGTGGGTGAGGGGAGTTGGGGAGGGGGAGTCTGGTAGGGGGAGTGGGGTAGAGGAGGGTGGTAGCGGAGTGTGATAGGGGAGTTATGGAGGGCGAGTGGGGGGAGTGGAGTGGGGTAGGAGAGGTGGGTAGGGGAGTAGGGAATGGGAGTGGGTTAGGGGAGTGGGGGAGGTGATTGGGGAGGGGAGGGGAGTACTGAGAGTGGGGTATTGGAGTTGTTGAGGGCAATGGGGGAGGGGAGTGAGGCAGGGGAGTTGAGGAGGAGAGTGGGGAGGGGAGTCTGGTAGGGGAGTGGGGGTAGGGGAGTGTGGTAGGGGAGTGGGGTAGGGGAGTTATGGTGGCGAGTGGGGTAGTGGAGTCGGGTAGGAGAGGTGGGTAGGGGAGTAGGAAAAGGGAGTGCTGTAGGGGAGTGGGGTCGGGGAGTGGGTTAGGGGGAGTGGGAGATGTGATTGGGGAGGGGAGGGGAGTACAGAGAGTGGGGTATTGGAGTTGTTGAGGGGAATGGGGGAGGGGTGTGAGGCAGGGGAGTTGGGGATGGGAGTGGGGTAGAGGAGTTGGGTAGGGGAAGGCAGTGAGGAGGATAAGGAAGGGGAGTAGGGGAGGGGAGTGGGGGGAGGGTAGTGGGGGTGGTAACTGGGGGAGTGGAGTGAGGTAGGGCAGTGGGGGAGGTGAGTGGGGTCGGGGAGTGGGGTAGGGGAGTGGCATAGGGGACGGCAGTGAGGAGGTAGAGTGAAGGGGAGTGACGTGGGGAGTAGGGGAGGGAAGTGGGGGTAGGGGAGTTGGGTAGGGGAGGGCAGTGAGGAGGAGAAGGAATGGGAGTCGGGGAGGGGAGTGGGGGAAGGGAGTGGGGGAGGGGAGTGGGTTGGGCAGTGGGGGAGGGGAGTGCTGTAGGGAATTTGGGGAGGGGAGTTGGGGAGGGGAGTCGCGGAGGGGAGTAGGGGAGGGCAGTTGGGGAGTGGAGTGCGGTCGGGCAGTTGGGGAGGGGAGTTTGTGAGGGGAGTGGGGGTAGGGGAGTTGGGGAGGGAGTTGGGGAGGGTAGTAGTGGAGGGGATTGGGGGTGAGGAGTGGGGGAGGGGGCGTAGGAGAGGGGAGTGCAGGAGGGGAGTTGCGGAGGGGTGTGGGGAGGGGAGTGGAGTCGGGGAGCAGAGTAGTGGAGGCGGGTATGGGAGTTAGTGAGTGGAGTGGGGGAGGAGAGTTGGGAAGGGGAGTTGTGTAAGGGTGTGGTAACGGGGAGTGTAGTAGCGGAGTGAGGTAGGGGATATGTGGAGGGGAGTGCGGTAGGGGAGTAGAGTGGGGGAGGGTAGGAGGGGGATGGGAGTGTGGTAGTGGAGGGCAGTGAGAGGGTGCAGGGATGCGGAGTGGTGGACGGGAGTAGGGGAGGGGAGTGGGGGAGGGGGTTGGGGTAGGGGAGTGGGGTGAAGGGGAGCGGGGTAGGGGGTGTAGCGGTGGGAAATGGGATGGGGGGTTTGGGAGTGGAGTGCGGGAGGGAAGTTGCAGAGGGGAGTTGCTGAGGGGAGTGGGGTATGGGTGTTTGTCAGGGGAGTGAGGGAGGAGAGCTGGGGAGGGGAGTTAGGGAGGGGAGTGGGGCGTGGAGCGGGGGGATTGGAGTGAGGGAGGGGAGTGGAGGAGGGGAGTTGGGGACTGGAGTGGCGAGGGGAGTGGGGGAGGGGAGTACTGTAGGGGAGTTGAGTGGGGGAGGGGAGTTGGGGAGTGGAGTGGGTGAGGGGAGTGGAGTTGGGCTTTGGAGTAGGGGAGTTGAATATGGGAGTTGGTGATGGAAGTGGGGGCGGAGTGTTGGGGAGGGGAGCTGATACGGGGAGTGGGGTAGGGGAGTGTGGTAGGAGAGTGGCGGAGGGGAGATGAGGCAGGGATTGGGGGAGCAGAGTGGTTGAGGGGAGTTGTGGAGAGGAGAGGAGGAGGGGGGTGGGGTAGAGAAATGGGGGAAGGCAGGGTGGGGGAGTCGGGGCGCGTAGTTGGGGAGGGAACTTGGGGAGCTGCGTGGGGATGGGAGTGGGGGAGGGGAGTGGGGGGAGGGGAGTTGGGGACTGGAGTGGGGAGGGGAGTGGGGGAGGGGATTGCGGTAGGGGAGTTGGGGAGGTGAGTGGGGGAGGGGAGTTGGGGACTGGAATGGGGGAAGGGAATGGGGTTGGGGGAGTGAGGGGGAGGGGTGTTGGGGAGGTGAGCAAGGGAGGGGAGTGAGGGAGGGGAGTTGAGGAGGGGTGTGGGGGAAGGGAGTGTGGGAGGGGAGTGGGGGAGGGGAGTGAGGGAGGGGAGTGGTGCAGGGGAGTGGGGTATGGGAGTTGGTGAGGGAAGTGGGGGGAGGACTGTTGGGGAGGGGAGTTGGAGACGGTTGTGGGGTAAGGGCGTGGGATAGGGCAGTGGAGGCAGGGTTTGGAGGAGCGTAGTGGTTGAGGGGAGTTGCGGAGAGGAGAGAGGGAGTGGAGTGGCGTACAGGAGTGGGGAGGGCAGTGGGGGGAGTGTGGGGGAGGGGAGTGGGGAAGGGGAGTCGGGGAGGGGAGGGGGGAGGGTTAGGGGAGTGGGGTGGGGAGTGGGGGAGGGGATTGAGGGAGGGGAATGGGGAGGGGAGTGGGGGATGTGAGTAGCGTCGGGGGAGTGGGGTAGGGGAGTTGGGGGAGGTGATCTGGGGAGGGGAGTTGGGGAGTGGAGTGGGGTGGCTGCGCGGTAGGGGAGTTGGGGAGCAGAGTTGGGGGAGGGGGAGTTGGGGAGGGGGATTGAGGAGGGGTGTATGGTATGGGAGTAGGTGAGGGAGTGGGGGAGGAGCGTTGGGGAGGGGATTTGAGGCAGGGGAGTGGGGGAGGAGGAGTGGTGGGAGGGGAGTTGCGGAGAGGAGAGGGGGAGGGAAGTTGAGTGGGTGATATGGGGAGGGGTAGTGGGGGGACGGGAGTGTTGTAGGGGAGGGCAGTGAGGAGGTGCATGGAAGCAAAGTGGTGGATGGAAGTGGGGGGGGAGGGGAGTGGGAGGGGGGTGGGGTAGGGGAGTGGCCTAGGGGAGTGCGGAGGGGAGTGAGGGAGGGGAGTGAGGGAGGGGAGGGGGGGTAGGGGAGAAGGGGAGGGGAGTTACAGAGAGGAGGGGGAGGGGAGTGGGTTGGGGAGTGGGGGGAGGGGAGTTGGGGAGGGGAGTTGGGGAGGGTAGTAGTGGGTGTGGGGATTGGTTGTGACGTAGGGGAGTGGGGGAGGGGGAGTAGGGGAGGAGAGCGAGGTAGGGGAGGTGGCAGGGGAGGGGGGCTGGGGAGTTGTTATAGATAAGTGGGGGAGGCGAGCGGGGGAGTGGATTGGGGGAGGGGAGTTCGGGGAGGGGAGGGGGGGGAGGGGTTAGGGGAGTGGGGTGGGGAGTGGGGGAGGGGATTGAGGGAGGGGAATGGGGGAGGGGAGTGGGGGATGTGAGTAGCGTCGGGGAGTGGGGTAGGGGGAGTTGGGGAGGTGATCTGGGGAGGGGAGTTGGGGAGGGGAGTTGGGGAGGGGAGTGGGGTAGGGGATTAAGGGAGGGGAGTTGCGGAGTGCAGTTGGGGAGTGGAGTGGGGTTTGGGAGTTGGTGAGGGGAGTGGATGAGGAGAGTTGGGGAGGGGAGTTGGGAGGGGAGTGGGGTAGGGGCGTGGGGAGGGGGTGGGTAAGGGAGTTTGGGAGGGGGTGGGGTGGGGAGTGGGCGTGGGGTGTGGAGCAGGGGAGTTGGGTATGGGAGTTGGTAAATGGAGTGGGGAAGGAGAGTGGGGAGAGGAGTGGGGGAGGGGAGTGGGGAGGGGAGTGAGGGAGGGGGAGTTGGAGAGGATTGTGGGGGAGGGGAGTGGGGGAGGGGAGTGGGGATGGGACTGGGGGTTGGGAGTGGTGTAAGTGAGTGGGGTAGGGGAGTGGTGTAGGGGAGTGGGGTAGGGGAGTGGGGGAGGGGAAAGAGGGAGGGGGAGTGAGGGAGGGGAGTGTGAGAGGGGAGATGGGGAGGAATGTGGGGGAGAGGAGTGGGGGATGGGAGTGGAGTAGGGGAGTCGGGTACGGGAGTTTCTGCGGGGAGTGGCGGAGGAGAGTTGGGGAGGGGGTTGTGAGGAGGAGAGTGGGGGAGTGTATTGCGGGAGGGGAGTTGGGGAGGGGAGTGAGGGAAGGGAGTGGGGTAGTAAGGGTGCAGGGGTGTTGGGTATGGGAGTTGGTTAGGGGAGTGGGGGACGGGAGTTAGGGGTGGGAGCTGTGAAGGGGAGTTGGGGAGGGTTGGATAGGGGATTGCGGTAGGGGAGTGGGGGAAGGGAGTGGGGGAAGGGAGTGGGGGAGGGGCGTGGGGAGAGGTGTGTTTGCGGGGAGTTGCGGAGAGGAGAGGCGGAGGGGAGTGGGTGAGAGGAGTAGGGGATTGTAGTGGGGTGTGGGTGTGGGGTAAGGGAGTGGGGGAGGGGAGTTGGGGATGGGAGTGGGGGTGGAGAGTGGGTTCGGTGTGTGGGGTAGGGGAGTGGGATATGGACTGGGGGAGGGGAAAGAGGGAGGGGAGTGGGGGACAGGGAGTGGGGTAGGGGAGTCGGGTACGGGAGTTTCTGCGGGGAGTGGCGGAGGAGAGTTGGGGAGGGGTTGTGAGGAGGAGAGTGGGGGAGTGTATTGCGGGAGGGGAGTTGGGGAGGGGAGTGAGGGAAGGGAGTGGGGTAGTAAGGGTGCAGGGGTGTTGGGTATGGGAGTTGGTTAGGGGAGTGGGGGACGGGAGTTAGGGGTGGGAGCTGTGAAGGGGAGTTGGGGAGGGTTGGATAGGGGATTGCGGTAGGGGAGTGGGGGAAGGGAGTGGGGGAAGGGAGTGGGGGAGGGGCGTGGGGAGAGGTGTGTTTGCGGGGAGTTGCGGAGAGGAGAGGCGGAGGGGAGTGGGTGAGAGGAGTAGGGGATTGTAGTGGGGTGTGGGTGTGGGGTAAGGGAGTGGGGGAGGGGAGTTGGGGATGGGAGTGGGGGTGGAGAGTGGGTTCGGTGTGTGGGGTAGGGGAGTGGGATATGGACTGGGGGAGGGGAAAGAGGGAGGGGAGTGGGGGACAGGGAGTGGGGTAGGGGAGAGGCGTAGGTCCGTGGGGGAGGGGATGGGGGGAGTGGAGTGGGGGAGGGGAGTGGGGAGGGGATTGGGGAGGCGAGTGGCTAGGGGAGCTTGGGAGGGGAGTGGGGTGATGAGTGGAGTGGGGCGTGGAGTGGAGCAGGGGAGTTCGGTATGGGAGTTTGTGAAGGGGAGTGGGGGTGGAGATTTGGGGAGGGGAGATGGGAGAGGAGTGGGGGAGTGGAGTGCGGTAGGGGAGTTGGAGAGGGGAGTGAGGGAGGTGAGTTGAGAAGGGGTGTGGGGGAGGGGAGTGGGGTGGTAAGTGGAGCAGGGGAGTTGGGTTTGGGAGTTTGTGAGGGGAGTGGTGGAGGAGAGTTGGGGGTGGGAGTTGGGAAGGGGAGTTGGGGAGGGGAGTGGGGGAGGGGAGTGAGGGAGGAGAGTGGGGGAGGGGAGTGGATGCAGGGAGTTGCGGAGAGGAGAGGGGGTGGGGAGTGGGTGAGAGGAGCGGGGGAGTGTCGTGTGGGGTGGGAGTGGGGGTGGGGAGTGGGGGAGGAGAGAGAGGGAGGGGAGTGGGGGACAGGGTGTGGGGTAGGGGAGTGGCGTAGTTCCGTTGGGGCGGGGAGAGGGGAGTGGAGTGGGGGAGGAGTGCGATGTAGGGGAGGGGGGCATGGGAGTGGTGGAGGGGAGCTGGTTTAGTGGAGTGGGAGAGGGGGTGTGGGGGCGGGGAGTTGGGGAGGAGAGTGGGGTAGGATAGTGCGATATGGGAGTTGCTGAGGAGAGTGGGGGAGGAGAGGTGTGGAGGAGAGTTGGGGAGGGGAGTTGGGGAAGGGAATGGGGGAGGGGAGTGGGGTAGGGGAGTGCAGGAGGGGAGTTGAGGCGGGGAGTGGGGGAGAGGAGTGGAGGAGGGATGTTGCGGAGAGGAGATGGGGCTGGGAGAGGGGAGTGGTGTGGAGGATGGGAGTAGGGGAGGGGAGTGGGAGAGGGGTTTGGTAGAGGAGCAAGGGAGGGGAGTGGGGTAGGGGAGTGGGGGATGGTAGTGGGGGAGCGGTGTGGTGTAGGGGAGAGGGGTAGGGGCATGCTGCAAGGAGATGGAGGGAAGGGGAGTTTGGGAGGGGATTTGGAGTGAGTAGTGGGGTAGGGGAGCAGGGGAGGGGAGTGGGATAGGGAGTTGGGGAGGGGAGTTGGGAGTGGGTGTGGGGGAGGGGAGTTGGGGAGGGGAGTTGGGGAGGGGAGTTGGGAGGGGAGTTGGGGAGGGGAGTTGGGGAGGGGAGTGGGGTATGGGAGTGGGGTAAGGGAGTGGCGGAGGGGAGTGGAGGAGGGATGTTGCGGAGAGGAGATGGGGCTGGGAGAGGGGAGTGGTGTGGGGGAAGGGAGTGGGGGAGGGGAGTGGGGGAGGGGTTAGGTAGGGGAGCTTGGGAGGGGAGTGGGGTAGGGGAGTGGGGGAGCGGAGTGGGGGGTGCGTAGTGGTCTAGGGGAGAGGGGTAGGGGCATGCTGTAAGGAGATGGAGGGAAGGGGAGTTGGAGTGGGCAGTGGGGTAGGGGAGCAGGGGAGGGGAGTGGGATAGGGCGTTGGGGAGGGGAGTTGGGAAGGGGTGTGGGGGAGGGGTGTGGGGGAGGGGTGTGGGGGTGGGGCGTAGGGGAGTGGAGTGTGGTAGGGTCGTGTGGGAGGGGAGTTGTGATAGGGAGTGTAGTAGAGGAGTGGGGTAGGGGAGGGCAGTGAGGAGGTGGAGGAAAGGGGAGAGGGGAGGGGAGTGGTGGAAGGGAGTGGATTTGGGGCGTTGGGTAGTGGAGGGCAGAGAGTCGATGGAGGGAAGGGGAGTGGGGAAGGGGTGTGGTAGGAGAGGTGGGTAGGGGAGTAGGGGTGTTGAGTGAGGTATGGGAGTTGTGGAGGGGAGTGGGGTAGGGGAGTGGTGGAGCGGAGTGGGGGAGCGGAGTGGTGTAGGGGAGAGGGGTAGGGGAAGGCTGTAAGGAGATGTAGGGAAGGGGAGAGGGGAGCGGAGTGGTGAAAGGGAGTGGAGTAGGGGCGTTGGGTCGTGGAGGGCAGTGAGGAGATGGAGGGAAGGGGAGTGGGGACGGGAGCAGGATAGGAGAGTTGGGGTGCGGAGTGGGGTAGGGCAGTGGGGTAGGGGAGTGTGGTAGGGGAGTGGGGGTGGGGGAGTGTGGTCGGGGAGTGGGTTAGGGGTGTTGTCTTGGGGAGTGGGGCAGGGGAGTGGGTGTGGGACTTTTGGAGGTGAGTGCGGTAGGGGTGTGGGTGAGTGGAGTGGGGTAGGGAGGTAGGGTAGGGGAGGTGGAGGGAAGTGGAGTGGTGGACGGGAGTGGGGAAGGGGAGTGGGGGAGGGGGTGGCGGAGGGGAGTGGGGGATGGGAGTGCAGTAGGGAAGTTGGGGAGGGGACATGGGGAGGGGAGTTTGGGAGGGGAGTGGGGGTGGGGAATGAGGGAGGGGAATGAGGGAGGGGAGATGTGGAGGTGTGTGGGGGAGGGGAGTGGGGGAGGGGAGTGGGGGAGGGAAGTGGAGTAGGGGAGTGGTGTTTGGGGACTGGTGAGGGAGTGGGGGAGGAGAGTTGGGGAGGGGAGTGGGTAGGGGAGTGGGGGAGGGGAGTTGAGGCGGGGAGTGGGGCAGAGGATTGGGGTAGGGGTGTTGCGGAGAGGAGAGGGGGAGGGGAGTGAGGTAGGGCAGTGGGGGAAGGGAGTGGGGGATGGGAGTGGGGTAGTGGAGGGCAGTGAGGAGGTGGAGTGAAGGGGAGTTGCGTGGGGAGTGGGGGAGGGCACTGGCGTAGGGGAGTTTGGTAGGGGAGGGCAATGAGGAGGATAAGGAAGGGGAGTAGGTGAAGGGAGTGGGGGAGGGTAGTGGGGAGGGAAGTGTGGTAGGGGTGTGAGTAGGGGAGTGGTGTAGGGGAGTGGGTGAGGAGACTGATGTAGGGGAGTGGCATAGGGGAGTGGGAAAGGGGATTGGGATAGCTGAGTGGGGTAGGGGAGTTGTGGAGGGAGTGGGGTAGGGGAGTGGGGTAGGAGAGGCGGGTAGGGGAGTAGGTGAGGGGTGTGGGGTAGGGGAGTGGGGGAGGGGATTGGGGTAGGGGAGTGGGGTCGGGGAGTGGGGTAGGGGAGTGGTGTAGGGGAGTGGGGTAGGGGAGTTGTCGAGGGGAGTGGGGTAGGGCAGTGTAGTAGAGGAATGGGGTAGGGGAGTTGGGGAGGGGAGTGGGGGAGGGGAGTGAGGCAGGGGAGTTGTGGAGGGGAGTGGGGTAGAGGAGTGGAGAATGGGAGTGGGGAGGGGAGTTGGGGAGGGGAGTTGGTGAGGGGAGTGGGGTAGAGGAGTGGGGGATGGGAGTGGAGGAGGGGAATTGGTGAGGGGAGTGGGGAGGGGAGTGGGGGTCAGGGAGTGGGGTAGCGGAGTGATGTAGGGGAGTGGGGGAGGGGAGTGAGGCAGGGGTGTGGGGTAGCGGACTGCAGTAGGGGAGTGGGAGAGGGGAGGGAGGGACAAGGAATGGGGTAGGGGAGAGATGTAGTGGAGTGGGTGAGGGGATTTGGTGAGGGGAGTGGGGTAGGGGAGTGAGGGAGGGGAGTGGGGGAGGGGAGAGGTGGAGGGGAGTGAGGTAGGGAAGTGGGGAAGGGGAGTGGGATAGGGGAGCGCAGTGAGGAGCTGCCGGGAAGGGGAGTGGGGAAGGGGCGTGGCAGGAGAGGTGGGTAGGGGGTAGGGGAGGTGAATGAGGTATGGGAGTTGTGGAGGGGAGTGGGGTAGGGGAGTGGTGGGGCAGAGTGGGGGAGCGGATTGGTGTAGGGGAGAGGGGTAGGGGAAGGCTGTAAGGAGATGGAGGGAAGGGGAGTTGGGAAGGGGATTTGGAGTGGGCAGTGGGGTAGGGGATCAGGGGAGTGGAGTGGGGTAGGGTCGTGTGGGAGGGGTGTGGTGGAAGGGAGTGGGGTAGGCGAGTGGGGTAGGGGAGAGCAGTGAGGAGCTGGAGGAAAGGGGAGAGGGGAGGGGAGTGGTGGAGGGGAGGGCAGTGAGGATTTGGAAGGAAAGGTAGCGGGGAAGGAAAATAGGGGAGGGGAATTGGGGAGGGGAGTGTGTTTAATGAGTGGGGTAGGGGAGTGGGGGAGGGGAGTGAGGTAGGGGAATGGGGGAGGTGAAGGCAGTGAGGAGGATAAGGAAGGGCATTGTGTGAGGTGAGCGTGGGAGGGGAGTGGGGTAGGGGAGTTGGGTAGGTGAAGGCAGTGAGGAGGATAAGGAAGGGGAGTAGGGGAGGGGAGTGGGGGAGGGTAGTGGGGGTGGTAACTGGGGGAGTGGAGTGAGGTAGGGCAGTGGGTGATGCGACTGGGGTCGGGAGTTGGGTAGGGGAGTGGCATAGGGGATGGCAGTGAGGAGGTGGAGTGAAGGGGACTGGCGTGGGGAGTAGGTGAGGGCAGTGGCACAGGGGAGTTCGGTAGGGGAGGGCAGTGAGGAGGAGAAGGAATGGGAGCAGGGAAGGGGTGTGGGGGAGGGGTGTGGTGGAGGGGAGTGGGGTAGGGGTGTGGGGTGGGGGAGTGTGGGAGGGAAGTGAGTTAGGGGAGTGGGGTAGGGGAGCGGGAATGTGGTGTGAGATAGGGGCGTGGGGTAGGGGAGTGCAGTGAGGAAGTGGAGGGAAGGAGATTGGGGAGGGGAGTAGGATAGGTGAGTTCGGGAGCGGAGTGGGGTAGGGGAGTGGGGTAGGAGAGTAGGGGAGGTGTCTGGGGTAGGGGCGTTGGGTAGTGGAGGGCAGTGAGGAGATGGAGGGAAGGGGAGTGGGGGACGGGAGCAGCATAGGAGAGTTGGGGAGCGGGGTGGGGTAGGGGTGTGGGGTCGGGGAATGGGGTAGGGGTGTGGGGTGTGGGTGTTGTGGTGGGGTGTGCGGTAGGGGTGTGGGGGAGTGGAGTGGGGTAGGGAGGTAGGGTAGGGGACCGAGGAGGTGGAGGGAAGTGGAGTTGTGGACGGGAGTGGCTAAGAGGAGTGGGGGAGCGGGTGGGGAAGGGGTGTGGAGGAGCGGAGTGGGGGAGGGGAGTGGGAGTGGGGAGTGGGGGAGGGGAGTGCAGTAGTGAAGTTGGGGAGGGGAGTTGTGGAGGGGTTTTGGGGAGGGGAGTGGGGGCAGGGAGTGGGGTAGGGGTGAGCAGTGACGAGGTGGAGTGAAGGGGAGTTGCATGGGGAGTGGGGGATGGCACTGGCGTCGGGGAGTTTGGTAGGGGAGGGCAATGAGGAGGATAAGGAAGGGGAGTATGTGAGGGGAGTTGGGGAGGGGAGTGGGGAGGGGCGTGTGCTAGGGGAGTGGGGTAGCGGAGTTATGGAGATGAGTGGGTTAGTGGAGTGGGGTAGGAGAGGTGGGTAGGGGATTAGGCAATGGGAGTGGGGTAGGGTAGTGGGGTCGGGGAGTGGGTTATGTAAGTGAGGTTGGGGAGTGGGTTAGGGGAGTGCGGTTGGGGAGTGGTGTAGAGGAGTTGTGGATGAGAGTGGGGTAGGGCAGAGTGGTAGGGGAGTGGGGTGGGGGAGTTGGAGAGGGGATGGGAGTATAGAGAGTGGGGTATTGGAGTTGTTGAGGGGATTGGGGGAGGGCAGTGAGCAGGGGAGTTGGAGAAGGGAGTTGGGTAGAGGAGTTGGCTAGGGGAAGGCAGTGAGGAGGATAAGGAAGGGGAGTAGGGGAGGGGAGTGGGGGAGGTCACTGGAGGAGTGGAGTGAGGCAGGGCAGTGGGGGAGGCGAGTGGGTTCGGGGAGTGGCATAGGGGACGGAAGTGAGGAGATGGAGTGAAGGGGAGTGGCGTGGGGAGTAGGGGCGGACAGTGACGTAGGGGAGTTGGGTAGGGGAGGGAAGTGAGGAGGAGAAGGAATGGGAGTAGGGGAGTGGAGTGGGGGTGGGGTGTGGGGGAGGTGAGTGGGGTAGGGGAGTGGGGGACGGAAGTGAGTTAGGGGAGTGGGGTAGGGGAGCGGGGGATGTGTCTGGGGTAGGGGAGTTGGGTAATGGAGGGCAGTGCGGAGGTGGAGGGAAGGGAGTGGGGGACGGGAGCAGGATAGGAGAGTTGGGGAGCGGAGTGGGGTAGGGCAGTGGGGCAGGGAAGTGTGGTAGGGGAGTGGGGGTGGGGGAGTGTGGTCGGGGAGTGGGGTAGGGGTGTTGTGTCGGGGAGTGGTGTAGGGGAGTGGGGTGTGGGAGTTGTGGAGGTGAGTGCGGTAGGGGTGTGGGGGAGTGGAGTGGGGTAGGGAGGTAGGGTAGGGGAGGTGGAGGGAAGTGGATTGGTGGACGGGAGGGGGAAGGGGAGTGGGGGAGGGGGTGGCGGAGGGGAGTGGGGGAGGGGAGTGGGTTGGGCAGTGGGGGATGGGAGTGCAGTAGGGAAGTTGGGGAGGGGAGATGGGGAGGGGAGTTTGGGAGGGGAGTGGGGGAGGTGAATGAGGGAGGGGAATGAGGGAGGGGAGATGTGGAGGTGTGTGGGGGGTGGGAGTGGGGGAGGGAAGTGGAGTAGGGGAGTGGTGTTTCGGAGTTGGTGAGGGAGTGGATGAGGAGAGTTGGGTAGGGGAGAGGGGTAGGGGAGTGGGGTAGGGGAGTGGGGTAGGGAGTTCAGGCGGGGAGTGGGGCAGAGGATTGAGGTAGGGGTGTTGCGGAGAGAAGAGGGGGAGGGGAGTGAGGTAGGGCAGTGGGGGAGGGGAGTGGGGGATGGGAGTGGGGTAGAGGAGTGGGGTAGGGGTGTGGGGTAGGGGAGGGCAGTGAGGAGGTGGAGTGAAGGGGAGTTGCGTGGGGGGTGGGGGAGGGCACTGGCGTAGTGGAATTTGGTAGGGGAGGGCAATGAGGAGGATAAGGAAGGGGAGTATGTGATGGGAGTGGGGGAGGGTAGTGGGGAGGGAAGTGTGGTAGGGGAGTGGGTAGGGGAGTGGTGTAGGGGAGTGGGGGGGGAGACTGAGGTAGGGGAGTGGCATATGGGAGTGGGAAAGGGGATTGGGATAGGTGAGTGGGGTAGGGGAGTTGTGGAGGGAGTGGGGTAGGGGAGTGGGGTAGGAGAGGTGGGTAGGGGAGGGGAGTGGGGTAGAGGAGTGGGGGATGGTATTGGGGTAGGGGAGTGGGGTCGGGGAGTGATTTAGGGGAGTGGGGTAGGGGAGTGGGGTAGGGGAGTTGTGGAGGGGAGTGGGGTAGGGGAGTTGGGGAGGGGAGTGGGGCAGGTGATTGGGGGAGGGGAAGGGAGTATAAAGAGTGGGGCATTGGAGTTGTTGTGGGGAGTGGGGGAGGGGAGTGGGGAATGGGAGTGGGGGAGGGGAATTGGGGAGGGGAGTGGGGAGGGGAGTGGGGGTCAGGGAGTGGGGTAGCGGAGTGATGTTGGGGTGTGGGGGAGGGGAGTGAGGCAGGGGTGTGGGGTAGGGGACTGCGGTCGGGGGGTGGGAGAGGGGAGTGGGAGACGGGAGTGGGGGACAAGGAGTGGGGTAGGGGAGTGATGTAGAGGAGTGGGTGAGGGTATTTGGTGAGGGGAGAGGGGTAGGGGAGTGAGGGAGGGGAGTGGGGAAGGGGAGAGGGGGAGGGGAGTGTGGGAGGGGAGTGAGGTAGGGGAGTGGGAAAGGGGAGTGGGATAGGGGAGTGCAGTGAGGAGCTGCCGGGAAGGGGAGTGGGGAAGGGGTGTGGTAGGAGAGGTGGGTTGGGGAGTAGGGGAGGTGAGTGAGGTATGGGAGTTGTGGAGGGGAGTGGGGTAGGGGAGTGGGGTCGGGCAGTGTGGTAGGGGAGTGGGGTAGGGGAGTTGTAGAGGGGTTGCAGTAGGGGAGAGGGGGAGGGGAGTGGGGGATGGGAGGGTGGTTGGGCAGGGCAGTGAAGAGGTGGAGGGATGCAGAGTGGTGGAGGGGAGTGGGGGAGGTGATTGGAGAGGGGGTGTGGTAAGGGAGTGAGGTAGGGGAGTGGGGTAGGAGAATGGGGTAGGGGATGGGGTCGGGGAGTTTGGGAGGGGAGTGGGGAGGAGAGTTGGGCCGGGGAGATGGGGAGGGGAGTTGGGAGGAGTTGGGGAGGGGAGTAGGGGAAGGAAGTGAGGCAGGGGAGTTGGGGAGGGGAGTGGGGTATGTAAGTGGAGTAGGGGTGTGGGGTATGGGAGTTTGTGAGGGGAGTTGGGGATGGGAGTTGGGGAGGGGAGTGGGATAGGGGAGTTGGGGTGAGGAGCGGGGTAGGGGAGTGGGGTAGAGGAGCTGGGCAGGGGACTTGGGGAGGGGAGTGGGGTAGAGGAGTGTGGGATGGAAGTGGGGTGGGGGGTGGGGTAGGGGAGTGGGGGATGTGAGTTGGGGAGGGGAGTGGGTGACAGGGAGTGGGGACAGGGCGTGAGGTATGGGAGTGAGGTAGGGGAGTGGGGGAGGCGAGTGGGGGAGGGGAGTGGGGTAGGGGAGTGGGAAAGGGGAGTGGGATAGTGGAGTTGGATAGTGGAGTGGGGTCGGGGCGTTGCGTATTGCAGGGCAGTGAGGAGGTGGAGAGAAGGTGAGTGGGGGATGGGGTGGGGTAGGAGAGGTGGGTAGGGGTGTCAGGGAGGAGAGTGAGGTAGGGGAGTGGGGGAGGGGAGTGGAGGAGGGGAGTGGGGGAGGGGAGTGGAGGAGAGGAGTGGGGTAGGGGAGTGTGGTAGGGGAGTGGGGTAGGAGGAGTGGGGTAGGGGAGTTGTGGAGGGGAGTGCGGTAGTGGAGTGGAGTCGGGGAGTCGCGTAGGGGAGTGTAGTAGGGGAGTGGGGTAGGGGAGTTGTGGATGGGACTGCGGACAGGGTGTGGGGTCGGGGAGTGGGGCAGGGGAGTGGGGTAGGGTAGTGGGGGATGGGATTGTCTTAGGTGAGGGCAGTGAAGAGGTGGAGGGAATCGGAGTGGTGGAGGGGAGTGGGGGAGGTGATTGGAGGAGGGGGTGTGGTAAGGGAGTGAGGTAGGGGAGTGGGGTAGGAGAATGGGTTAGGGGATGGGGTCGGGGAGTTTGGGAGGGGAGTGGGGAGAAGAGTTGGGCCGGGGGGTGGGGGAGGGGAGTTGGGAGGAGTTGGGGAGGGGAGTGGGGGAAGGAAGTGAGGCAGGGGTGTTGGGGAGGGGAGTGGGTATGTAAGTGGGGTAGGGGAGTGGGGTATGGGAGTTGGTAAGGGGATATGGGGAGGGGAGTTGGGGAGGGGAGTGGGATAGGGGTGTTGGGGTGAGGAGCGGGGTAGGGGAGTGGGGGAGAGGAATTGGTGAGGGGACTTGGGGAGGGGAGTGGGGTAGAGGAGTGTGGGATGGAAGTGGGGTGAGGAGTGGGGTAGGGGAGTGGGGGATGGGAGTTGGGGAGGGGAGTGGGGGACAGGGAGTGGGGACAGGGCGTGGGGTATGGGAGTGATGTAGGGGAGTGGGGGAGGCGAGTGGGGGAGGGGAGTGGGGTAGGGGAGTGGGAAAGGGGAGTGGGATCGTGGAGTGGGATAGTGGAGTGGGGTCGGGGCGTTGGGTATTGGAGGGCAGTGAGGAGGTGGAGAGAAGGTGAGTGGGGGATGGGGTGGGGTAGGAGAGGTGGGTAGGGGTGTCGGGGAGGGGAGTGAGGTAGGGGAGTGGGGGAGGGGAGAGGAGGAGGGGAGTGGGGGAGGGGAGTGGGGTAGGGTAGTGTGGTAGGGGAGTGGGGTAGGGGAGTGTGGTAGGGGAGTTGTGGAGGGGAGAGCGGTAGGAGAGTGGGGTCGGGGAGTGGCGTAGGGGAGTGTGGTAGGGGAGTGAGGTAGGAGAGTTGTGGAGGGGTCTGCGGTCGGGGTGTGAGGTCGGGGAGTGGGGCAGGGGAGTGGGGGAGGGTAGTTGGGGATGTGATTGTCTTTGGTGAGGGCAGTGAAATAATGGAGGGAAACGGAGTGGTGGATCGGAGTGGGGGAGGGGATTGGTGGTGGGGTGTGGTAAGGGAGTGGTTTCTGCGAATGGGGTAGGGGTGTGTTGTAGCGGAGTTTGGGAGGCTAGTTGGTGAGGGGAGTGGGGAGGAGAGTGGGGGAAGTTAGTGTGGGAGGGGAGTGGGCGAGGGGAGTGGGCGAGGGGAGCTGGGGCGGGGAGTGGGGGAGGGGAGTGGGGGATAGGAGATGCGGAGGGGATTGGGGAGGGGTGTGGGGGAGGGAAGTAGGGGAGGAATGTGGGGGAGGGCAGTTGGGGGGAGTTGGGGAGGGGTGTGGCGGAGGGAGGGGAGTTGGGGCGGGGAGTGGGGGAGGTAAGTTGGGGAGGGGAGTGGAGTACGGGCATGGGGTATGGGAGTTAGTGAGGGGAGTGGGGGAGGGGAGTGGGGTAGGGGTGTGGGGTAATGAGTTGGGGTGGGGAGTGGGGGAGTGGGGGAGGAGTGTGGGGGAGGGGAGTGGTGGACAGGGAGTGGGGGAAAGGGAGTGGGGGACAGGGAGTGGGGTAGGGGAGTGGGGGAGGGGTGTTGGGGAGGGAAAAGGTGTAGGGGTGTGGGGTAATGAGTTGGGGTGGGGAGTGGGGGAGGGGAGTGAGGGAGGGGAGTTGGGGAGAGGAGTTGGGTAGAGGAGTGGGTTTGGGAGTGGGGTGGGGGAGTGGGGTACGGGTGTGGGGGAGGGACGTAGGTCAGGGGAGTGGGGGACAGGGAGTGGGGAAAGGGAGTGGGGGACAGGGAGTGGTGTAGGGGAGTGGGGGAGGGGTGTTGGGGAGGGGAGTGGGGGACAGGGAGTTGGGGACAGGGAGTGAGGTAGGGGAGTGATAAAGTGGAGTGGGGTAGGGAAGTGGGTGAGGGGAGTGGAATAGGGGAGTGAGGTAGGGGAGTGGGGGAGGCGAGTGGGGGACAGGGAGTGGGGTAGGGGTGTGATATATGGGAGTGGGGACAGGAGTGGGTGAGAGAAGTGGGGTAGGGGAGTGGGGTAGGGGAGTGAGTGAAGGGAGTGGGGGAGGGAAATGGGGGACAGCAAGTGGTGCAGGGGAGTGCAGTAGGTGAGTCGGGGCGGGGAGAGGGGTGTGGGGGAGGGGCGTGTGGCAGGGGAGTGTGGGAGGGGAGTTCGGTAGGGGGAGTGTGGGAAGGGAGTAGGGAAGGGGAGTGCGGTAGGTAAGTGGGAGTGGGAGTGGGGTAGGGGAGTGGGGTAGGGGAGTGATGTAGGGGAGTGGCGGGGTGGAGTGGTAAGGGGACTGGGGAGGGGAGCGGGGTAGGGGAGTGGGGGCAGTGAGAGGGGTGTGGAGTGGGGGAGGGGAGTGGGGTAGGGGAGTGCCAGCAGGAATGGGGTAGGGGAGTGGGGGAGGGAAGTGGGCTGGGGAGTGAGGGCGGGTAGTGTAGGAGGGGAGGGGAGAGGGGAGTAGGGGAGTGGAGTTGGGGAGGAGAGTGGGGACGGGACTGGGGGAGGTGATTGGCGGAGGGGAGTTGGGGAGGGGAGTGGGGGAGGGGAGATGGTGGTGGAGTTGGGGCGTGGAGCGTTTGAGGGGAGTTGGGGAGGGGAGTGGGGTAGGAGAGTGGGGGAGGGCAGTGGGGGAAGCATTGGGATAGGGGAGTGTGGTTGGGGGAGGGGTTGGGGAGTGGGGGAGGGGAATGATGGAGGGAAGTTGGGAGGGGTGTGGGGAAGGGGTGTGGGGGAGGGGTGGCTGGGTGGGATGTGGGGTATGGGAGTGAGGGAGGGGTGTTCGGGGGTAGTGCTATCGTGGAATGCTGTATGGGAGTGAGGGATGGGATTTGGGGAACAAAGTCATGAGCTCAAAGGAGGAGAAGGTGCAAGAGGAGTTGTGGCAAGAGAGAGAGAGCAAAATGTGATAGGAGCGATTTGGCTAGGGTGGAATATTAACACCTGACAGAGAACACAGATTAATATTAACACGCTCACTGACACACTGTGTACATCATGACCCACAGTCAGATACACCCTGTGAAGTGTAAAACACCCCCACTGTCCTCAGTAATATTAACACATTGACAGAGAACACAGATTAATATTAACACACTCACTGACACACTGTGTATATCATGACCCACAGTCAGATACACCCTGTGAAGTGTAAAACACCCCCACTGTCCTCAGGAATATTAACACACTGACAGAGAACACAGATTAATATTAACACACTCACTGACACACTGTGTATATCATGACCCACAGTCAGATACACCCGGTGAAGTGTAAACCACCCCCACTGTCCTCAGGAATATTAACACACTGACAGAGAACACAGATTAATATTAACACACTCACTGACACACTGTGTATAACATGATGCACAGTCAGATACACCCTGTGAAGTGTAAAATACACCCACTGTCCTCAGTAATATTAACACATTGACAGAGAACACAGATTAATATTAACACACTCACTGACACACTGTGTATATCATGACCCACAGTCAGATGCACACTGTGAAGTGTAAAACACCCCCACTGTCCTCAGTAATATTAACACACTGACAGAGAACACAGATTAATATTAACACACTCACTGACACACTGTGTATATCATGACCCACAGTCAGATACACCCTGTGAAGTGTAAAACAACCCCACTGTCCTCAGTAATATTAACACACTGACAGAGAACACAGATTAATATTAACACACTCACTGACACACTGTGTATATGATGAACCACAGTCAGATATACCCTGTGAAGTGTAAAATACACCCACTGTCCTCAGTAATATTAACACACTGACAGAGAACACAGATTAATATTAACACACTCACTGACACACTGTGTATATCATGACCCACAGTCAGATACACCCTGTGAAGTGTAAAACACCCCCACTGTCCTCAGGAATATTAACACACTGACAGAAAACACAGATTAATATTAACACACCCACTGACACACTGTGTACATCATGACCCACAGTCAGATACACCCTGTGAAGTGTAAAATACACCCACTGTCCTCAGTAATATTAACACACTGACAGAGAACACAGATTAATATTAACACACTCACTGACACACTGTGTATATCATGACCCACAGTTAGATACACCCTGTGAAGTGTAAAACACCCCCACTGTCCTCAGTAATATTAACACACTGACAGAGAACACAGATTAATATTAACACACTCACTGACACACTGTGTATATCATGACCCAGAGTCAGATACACCCTGTGAAGTGTAAAACACCCCTACTGTCCTCAGTAATATTAACACACTGACAGAGAACACAGATTAATATTAACACACTCACTGACACACTGTGTATATCATGACCCACAGTCAGATACACCCTGAGAAGTGTAAAACATCCCCACTGTCCTCAGGAATATTAACACACTGACAGAGAACACAGATTAATATTAACACACTCACTGACACACTGTGTACATCATGACCCACAGTCAGATACACCCTGTGAAGTGTAAAACACCCCCACTGTCCTCAGGAATATTAACACACTGACAGAGAACACAGATTAATATTAACACACTCACTGACACACTGTGTATATCATGACCCAGAGTCAGATACACCCTGTGAAGTGTAAAACACCCCCACTGTCCTCAGTAATATTAACACACTGACAGAGAGCACAGATTAATATTAACACACTCACTGACACACTGTGTACATCATGACCCACAGTCAGATACACCCTGTGAAGTGTAAAACACCCCCACTGTCCTCAGTAATATTAACACACTGACAGAGAACACAGATTAATATTAACACACTCACTGACACACTGTGTATATCATGACCCAGAGTCAGATACACCCTGTGAAGTGTAAAACACCCCCACTGTCCTCAGTAATATTAACACACTGACAGAGAACACAGATTAATATTAACACACTCACTGACACATTGTGTACATCATGAACCACAGTCAGATACACCCTGAGAAGTGTAAAACACCCCCACTGTCCTCAGTAATATTAACACACTGACAGAGAACACAGATTAATATTAACACACTCACTGACACACTGTGTATATCATGACCCAGAGTCAGATACACTCTGTGAAGTGTAAAACACCCCCACTGTCCTCAGGAATATCAACACACTGACAGAGAACACAGTTTAATATTAACACACTCACTGACACACTGTGTATATCATGACCCACAGTCAGATACACCCTGTGAAGGGTAAAACATCCCCACTGTCCTCAGGAATATTAACACACTGACAGAGAACACAGATTAATATTAACACACTCACTGACACACTGTGTATATCATGATCCACAGTCAGATACACCCTGTGAAGTGTAAAACACCCCCACTGTCCTCAGGAATATCAACACACTGACAGAGAACACAGTTTAATATTAACACACTCACTGACACACTGTGTATATCATGACCCACAGTCAGATACGCCCTGTGAAGGGTAAAACATCCCCACTGTCCTCAGGAATATTAACACACTGACAGAGAGCACAGATTAATATTAACACACTCACTGACACACTGTGTATATCATGATCCACAGTCAGATACACCCTGTGAAGTGTAAAACACCCCCACTGTCCTCAGTAATATTAACACACTGACAGAGAACACAGATTAATATTAACACACTCACTGACACACTGTGTATATCATGACTCACAGTCAGATAAACCCTGTGAAGTGTAAAACACCCCCACTGTCCTCAGTAATACTAACACACTGACAGAGAACACAGTTTAATATTAACACACTCACTGACACACTGTGTATATCATGACCCACAGTCAGATACACCCTGTGAAGTGTAAAACACCCCCACTGTCCTCAGTAATATTAACACACTGACAGAGAACACAGATTAATATTAACACACTCACTGACATACTGTGTAAATCATGAACCACAGTCAGATACACCCTGTGAAGTGTAAAACACCCCCACTGTCCTCAGTAATATTAACACACTGACAGGGAACACAGATTAATATTAACACACTCACTGACACACTGTGTATATCATGACCCACAGTCAGATACACCCTGTGAAGTGTAAAACACCCCCACTGTCCTCAGGAATATTAACACACTGACAGAGAACACAGATTAATATTAACACACTCACTGACACACTGTGTATATCATGACCCACAGTCAGATAAACCCAGTGAAGTGTAAAACATCCCCACTGTCCTCAGTAATATTAACACACTGACAGAGAACACAGATTAATATTAACACACTCACTGACACACTGTGTATATCATGACCCACAGTCAGATACACCCTGTGAAGTGTAAAACATCCCCACTGTCCTCAGGAATATTAACACACTGACAGAGAACACAGATTAATATTAACACACTCACTGACACACTGTGTATATCATGATCCACAGTCAGATACACCCTGTGAAGTGTAAAACACCCCCACTGTCCTCAGGAATATCAACACACTGACAGAGAACACAGTTTAATATTAACACACTCACTGACACACTGTGTATATCATGACCCACAGTCAGATACGCCCTGTGAAGGGTAAAACATCCCCACTGTCCTCAGGAATATTAACACACTGACAGAGAGCACAGATTAATATTAACACACTCACTGACACACTGTGTATATCATGATCCACAGTCAGATACACCCTGTGAAGTGTAAAACACCCCCACTGTCCTCAGTAATATTAACACACTGACAGAGAACACAGATTAATATTAGCACACTCACTGACACACTGTGTATATCATGACTCACAGTCAGATAAACCCTGTGAAGTGTAAAACACCCCCACTGTCCTCAGTAATATTAACACACTGACAGAGAACACAGTTTAATATTAACACACTCACTGACACACTGTGTATATCATGACTCACAGTCAGATAAACCCTGTGAAGTGTAAAACACCCCCACTGTCCTCAGTAATATTAACACACTGACAGAGAACACAGTTTAATATTAACACACTCACTGACACACTGTGTATATCATGACCCACAGTCAGATACACCCTGTGAAGTGTAAAACACCCCCACTGTCCTCAGTAATATTAACACACTGACAGAGAACACAGATTAATATTAACACACTCACTGACACACTGTGTAAATCATGAACCACAGTCAGATACACCCTGTGAAGTGTAAACCACCCCCACTGTCCTCAGTAATATTAACACACTGACAGGGAACACAGATTAATATTAACACACTCACTGACACACTGTGTATATCATGACCCACAGTCAGATACACCCTGTGAAGTGTAAAACACCCCCACTGTCCTCAGGAATATTAACACACTGACAGAGAACACAGATTAATATTAACACACTCACTGACACACTGTGTATATCATGACCCACAGTCAGATAAACCCAGTGAAGTGTAAAACATCCCCACTGTCCTCAGTAATATTAACACACTGACAGAGAACACAGATTAATATTAACACACTCACTGACACACTGTGTATATCATGACCCACAGCCAGATACACCCTGTGAAGTGTAAAACACCCCCACTGTCCTCAGTAAGATTAACACACTGACAGAGAACACAGATTAATATTAACACACTCACTGACACACTGTGTATATCATGACCCACAGTCAGTTACACCCTGTGAAGTGTAAAACACCCCCACTGTCCTCAGGAATATTAACACACTGACAGAGAACTGAGATTAATAATTACACACTCACTGACACACTATGTATATCATGACTCACAGTCAGATACACCCTGTGAAGTGTAAAACATCCCCACTGTCCTCAGGAATATTAACACACTGACAGAGAACACAGATTAATATTAACACACTCACTGACACACTGTGTATATCATGACCGACATTCAGATAAACCCTGTGAAGTGTAAAACACCCCCACTGTCCTCAGGAATATTAACACACTGACAGAGAACAGAGATTAATAATTACACACTCACTGACACACTGTGTATATCATGACTCACAGTCAGATACACCCTGTGAAGTGTAAAACATCCCCACTGTCCTCAGGAATATTAACACACTGACAGAGAACACAGATTAATATTAACACACTCACTGACACACTGTGTATATCATGTCCCACAGTCAGATACACCCTGTGAAGTGTAAAACACCCCCAACGTCCTCAGTAATATTAACACACTGACAGAGAACACAGATTAATATTAACACACTCACTGACACACTGTGTATATCATGACTCACTGTCAGATAAACCCTGTGAAGTGTAAAACACCCCCACTGTCCTCAGTAATATTAACACACTGACAGAGAACACAGTTTAATATTAACACACTCACTGACACACTGTGTATATCATGACTCACAGTCAGATAAACCCTGTGAAGTGTAAAACACCCCCACTGTCCTCAGTAATATTAACACACTGACAGAGAACACAGTTTAATATTAACACACTCACTGACACACTGTGTATATCATGACCCACAGTCAGATACACCCTGTGAAGTGTAAAACAGCCCCACTGTCCTCAGTAATATTAACACACTGACAGAGAACACAGATTAATATTAACACACTCACTGACACACTGTGTAAATCATGACCCACAGTCAGATACACCCTGTGAAGTGTAAAACACCCCCACTGTCCTCAGGAATATTAACACACTGACAGAGAACACAGATTAATATTAACACACTCACTGACACACTGTGTATATCATGACCCACAGTCAGATAAACCCTGTGAAGTGTAAAACATCCCCACTGTCCTCAGTAATATTAACACACTGACAGAGAACACAGATTAATATTAACACACACTCACTGACACACTGTGTATATCATGACCCACAGTCAGATAAACACTGTGAAGTGTAAAACACCCCCACTGTCCTCAGTAATAT
Source organism: Heterodontus francisci (assembly GCF_036365525.1). Classification (NCBI taxonomy): domain Eukaryota; kingdom Metazoa; phylum Chordata; class Chondrichthyes; order Heterodontiformes; family Heterodontidae; genus Heterodontus; species Heterodontus francisci. Next base: position 25,482 of record NW_027141967.1, read on the forward strand.
TAACACACTGACAGGGAACACAGATTAATATTAATACACTCACTGACACACTGTGTATATCATGACCCACAGTCAGATACACCCTGTGAAGTGTAAAACACCCCCACTGTCCTCAGGAATATTAACACACTGACAGAGAACACAGATTAATATTAACACACTCACTGACACACTGTGTATATCATGACCCACAGTCAGATAAACCCTGTGAAGTGTAAAACATCCCCACTGTCCTCAGTAATATTAACACACTGACAGAGAACACAGATTAATATTAACACTCTCACTGACACACTGTGTATATCATGACCCACAGCCAGATACACGCTGTGAAGTGTAAAACACCCCCACTGTCCTCAGGAATATTAACACACTGACAGAGAACACAGATTAATATTAACACTCTCACTGACACACTGTGTATATCATGACCCACAGTCAGTTACACCCTGTGAAGTGTAAAACACCCCCACTGTCCTCAGGAATATTAACACACTGACAGAGAACAGAGATTAATAATTACACACTCACTGACACACTGTGTATATCATGACTCACAGTCAGATACACCCTGTGAAGTGTAAAACATCCCCACTGTCCTCAGGAATATTAACACACTGACAGAGAACACAGATTAATATTAACACACTCACTGACACACTGTGTATATCATGACCCATAGTCAGATACACCCTGTGAAGTGTAAAACACCCCCACTGTCCTCAGGAATATTAACACACTGACAGAGAACACAGATTAATATTAACACACTCACTGACACACTGTGTATATCATGACCCACAGTCAGATAAACCCTGTGAAGTGTAAAACACCCCCACTGTCCTCAGGAATATTTACACACTGACAGAGAACACAGATTAATATTAACACACTCACTGACACACTGTGTACATCATGACCCATAGTCAGAAACACCCTGTGAAGTGTAAAACACCCCCACTGTCCTCAGGAATATTAACACACTGACAGAGAACACAGATAAATATTAACACACTCACTGACACACTGTGTATATCATGACCCAGAGTCAGATACACCCTGAGAAGTGTAAAACATCCCCACTGTCCTCAGGAATATTAACACACTGACAGAGAACAGAGATTAATAATTACACACTCACTGACACACTGTGTATATCATGACTCACAGTCAGATACACCCTGTGAAGTGTAAAACACCCCCACTGTCCTCAGTAATATTAACACACTGACAGAGAACACAGATTAATATTAACACACTCACTGACACACTGTGTATATCATGACCCACAGTCAGATAAACCCTGTGAAGTGTAAAACACCCCCACTGTCCTCAGGAATATTAACACACTGACAGAGAACAGAGATTAATAATTACACACTCACTGATACACTGTGTATATCATGACCCACAGTCAGATACACCCTGTGAAGTGTAAAACACCCCCACTGTCCTCAGGAATATTAACACACTGACAGAGAACACAGATTAATATTAACACACTCACTGACACACTGTGTATATCATGACCCACAGTCAGATACACCCTGTGAAGTATAAAACACCCCCACTGTCCTCAGTAATATTAACACACTGACAGAGAACACAGATTAATATTAACACACTCACTGACACACTGTGTATATCATGACCCACATTCAGATAAACCCTGTGAAGTGTAAAACATCCCCACTGTCCTCAGTAATATTAGCACACTGACAGAGAACACAGATTAATATTAACACAGTCACTGACACACTGTGTACATCATGACCCACAGTCAGATAAACCCTGTGAAGTGTAAAACACCCCCACTGTCCTCAGCAATATTAACACACTGACAGAGAACACAGATTAATATTAACACACTCACTGACACACTGTGTATATCATGACCCACAGTCAGATACACCCTGTGAAGTGTAAAACACCCCCACTGTCCTCAGTAATATTAACACACTGACAGAGAACACAGATTAATATTAACACACTCACTGACACACTGTGTATATCATGACCCACAGTTAGATAAACCCTGTGAAGTGTAAAACACCCCCACTGTCCTCAGGAATATTAACACACTGACAGAGAACACAGATTAATATTAACACACTCACTGACACACTGTGTATATCATGACCCACAGTTAGATACACCCTGTGAAGTGTAAAACACCCCCACTGTCCTCGGTAATATTAACACACTGACAGAGAACACAGATTAATATTAACACACTCACTGACACACTGTGTATATCATGACCCATAGTCAGATACACCCTGTGAAGTGTAAAACACCCCCACTGTCCTCAGGAATATTAACACACTGACAGAGAACACAGATTAATATTAACACACTCACTGACACACTGTGTATATCATGACCCACAGTCAGATAAACCCTGTGAAGTGTAAAACACCCCCACTGTCCTCAGGAATATTAACACACTGACAGAGAACACAGATTAATATTAACACACTCACTGACACACTGTGTACATCATGACCCATAGTCAGAAACACCCTGTGAAGTGTAAAACACCCCCACTGTCCTCAGGAATATTAACACACTGACAGAGAACACAGATAAATATTAACACACTCACTGACACACTGTGTATATCATGACCCACAGTCAGATACACCCTGAGAAGTGTAAAACATCCCCACTGTCCTCAGGAATATTAACACACTGACAGAGAACAGAGATTAATAATTACACACTCACTGACACACTGTGTATATCATGACCCACAGTCAGATACACCCTGTGAAGTGTAAAACACCCCCACTGTCCTCAGTAATATTAACACACTGACAGAGAACACAGATTAATATTAACACTCTCACTGACACACTGTGTAAATCATGACCCACAGTCAGATGCACCCTGTGAAGTGTAAAACACCCCCACTGTCCTCAGTAATATTAACACACTGACAGAGAACACAGATTAATATTAACACACTCACTGACACACTGTGTATATCATGACCCACAGTCAGATAAACCCTGTGAAGTGTAAAACACCCCCACTGTCCTCAGGAATATTAACACACTGACAGAGAACATAGATTAATAATTACACACTCACTGATACACTGTGTATATCATGACCCACAGTCAGATACACCCTGTGAAGTGTAAAACACCCCCACTGTCCTCAGGAATATTAACACACTGACAGAGAACACAGATTAATATTAACACACTCACTGACACACTGTGTATATCATGACCCACAGTCAGATACACCCTGTGAAGTATAAAACACCCCCACTGTCCTCAGTAATATTAACACACTGACAGAGAACACAGATTCATATTAACACACTCACTGACACACTGTGTATATCATGACCCACATTCAGATAAACCCTGTGAAGTGTAAAACATCCCCACTGTCCTCAGTAATATTAGCACACTGACAGAGAACACAGATTAATATTAACACAGTCACTGACACACTGTGTACATCATGACCCACAGTCAGATACACCCTGTGAAGTTTAAAACACCCCCACTGTCCTCAGCAATATTAACACACTGACAGAGAACACAGATTAATATTAACACACTCACTGACACACTGTGTATATCATGACCCACAGTCAGATACACCCTGTGAAGTGTAAAACACCCCCACTGTCCTCAGTAATATTAACACACTGACAGAGAACACAGATTAATATTAACACACTCACTGACACACTGTGTATATCATGACCCACAGTCAGATAAACCCTGTGAAGTGTAAAACACCCCCACTGTCCTCAGGAATATTAACACACTGACAGAGAACACAGATTAATATTAACACACTCACTGACACACTGTGTATATCATGACCCACAGTTAGATACACCCTGTGAAGTGTAAAACACCCCCACTGTCCTCAGTAATATTAACACACTGACAGAGAACACAGATTAATATTAACACACTCACTGACACACTGTGTACATCATGACCCACAGTTAGATACACCCTGTGAAGTGTAAAACACCCACACTGTCCTCAGGAATATTAACACACTGACAGAGAACACAGATTAATATTAACACACTCACTGACACACTGTGTATATCATGACCCACAGTCAGATCCACCCTGTGAAGTGTAAAACACCCCCACTGTCCTCAGTAATATTAACACACTGACAGAGAACACAGATTAATATTAACACACTCACTGACACACTGTGTATATCATGACCCACAGTCAGATACACCCTGTGAAGTGTAAAACACCCCCACTGTCCTCAGTAATATTAACACACTGACAGAGAACACAGATTAATATTAACACTCTCACTGACACACTGTGTACATCATGACCCACAGTCAGATACACCCTGTGAAGTGTAAAGCACCCCCACTGTCCTCAGTAATATTAACACACTGACAGAGAACACAGATTAATATTAACACACTCACTGACACACTGTGTATATCATGACCCACAGTCAGATACACCCTGTGAAGTGTAAAACACCCCCACTGTCCTCAGGAATATTAACACACTGACAGAGAACACAGATTAATATTAACACTCTCACTGACACACTGTGTACATCATGACCCACAGTCAGATACACCCTGTGAAGTGTAAAACACCCCCACTGTCCTCAGGAATATTAACACACTGACAGAGAACACAGATTAATATTAACACACTCACTGACACACTGTGTATATCATGACCCACAGTCAGATACACCCTGTGAAGTGTAAAACACCCCCACTGTCCTCAGGAATATTAACACACTGACAGAGAACACAGATTAATATTAACACATTCACTGACACACTGTGTACATCATGACCCACAGTCAGATACACCCGGTGAAGTGTAAAACACCCCCACTGTCCTCAGTAATATTAACACATTGACAGAGAACACAGATTAATATTAACACACTCACTGACACACTGTGTATATCATGATCCACAGGCAGATACTCCCTGTGAAGTGTAAAACACCCCCACTGTCCTCAGGAATATTAACACACTGACAGAGAACACAGATTAATATTAACACACTCACTGACACACTGTGTACATCATGACCCACAGTCAGATACACCCTGTGAAGTGTAAAACACCCCCACTGTCCTCAGCAATATTAACACACTGACAGAGAATACAGATTAATATTAACACACTCACTGACACACTGTGTATATCATGACCCACAGTCAGATACACCCTGTGAAGTGTAAAACACCCCCACTGTCCTCAGTAATATTAACACACTGACAGAGAACACAGATTAATATTAACACACTCACTGACACACTGTGTATATCATGACCCACAATCAGATACACCCTGTGAAGTGTAAAACACCCCCACTGTCCTCAGGAATATTAACACACTGACAGAGAACACAGATTAATATTAACACACTCACTGACACACTGTGTATATCATGACCCACAGTCAGATACACCCTGTGAAGTGTAAAACACCCCCACTGTCCTCAGGAATATTAACACACTGACAGAGAACACAGATTAATATTAACACACTCACTGACACACTGTGTATATCATGACCCACAGTCAGATACACCCTGTGAAGTGTAAAACATCCCCACTGTCCTCAGGAATATTAACACACTGACAGAGAACACAGATTAATATTAACACACTCACTGACACACTGTGTATATCATGACCCACAGTCAGATACACCCTGTGAAGTGTAAAACACCCCCACTGTCCTCAGGAATATTAACACCTGACAGAGAACAGAGATTAATATTAACACACTCACTGACACACTGTGTACATCATGACCCACAGTCAGATAAACCCTGTGAAGTGTAAAACACCCCCACTGTCCTCAGGAATATTAACACACTGACAGAGAACACAGATTAATATTAACACATTCACTGACACACTGTGTATATCATGACCCACAGTCAGATACACCCTGTGAAGTGTAAAACACCCCCACTGTCATCAGGAATATTAACACACTGACAGAGAACACAGATTAATATTAACACATTCACTGACACACTGTGTATATCATGACCCACATTCAGATACACCCTGTGAAGTGTAAAACACCCCCACTGTCCTCAGTAATATTAACACATTGACTGAGAACACAGATTAATATTAACACACTCACTGACACACTGTGTATATCATGAGCCACAGTCAGATACACCCTGTGAAGTGTAAAACACCCCCACTGTCCTCAGGAATATTAACACACTGACAGAGAACACAGATTAATATTAACACACTCACTGACACACTGTGTATATCATGACCCACAGTCAGATACACCCTGTGAAGTGTAAAACACCCCCACTGTCCTCAGGAATATTAACACACTGACAGAGAACACAGATTAATATTAACACACTCACTGACACACTGTGTATATCATGACCCACAGTCAGATACACCCTGTGAAGTGTAAAACACTCCCACTGTCCTCAGTAATATTAACACATTGACAGAGAACACAGATTAATATTAACACACTCACTGACACACTATGTATATCATGACCCACAGTCAGATACACCCTGTGAAGTGTAAAACACCCCCACTGTCCTCAGGAATATTAACACACTGACAGAGAACACAGATTAATATTAACACACTCACTGACACACTGTGTACATCATGACCCACAGTCAGATACACCCTGTGAAGTGTAAAACATCCCCACTGTCCTCAGGAATATTAACACACTGACAGAGAACACAGATTAATATTAACACACTCACTGACACACTGTGTATATCATGACCCACAGTCAGATAAACCCTGTGCAGTGTAAAACACCCCCACTGTCCTCAGTAATATTAACACACTGACAGAGAACACAGATTAATATTAACACACTCACTGACACAATGTGTACATCATGACCCACAGTCAGATACACCCTGTGAAGTGTAAAACACCCCCACTGTCCTCAGGAATATTAACACACTGACAGAGAACACAGATTAATATTAACACACTCACTGACACACTGTGTACATCATGACCCACAGTCAGATACTCCTTGTGATGTGTAAAACACCCCCACTGTCCTCAGGAATATTAACACACTGACAGAGAACACAGATTAATATTAACACACTCACTGACACACTGTGTACATCATGACCCACAGTCAGATGCACCCTGTGAAGTGTAAAACACCCCCACTGTCCTCAGGAATATTAACACACTGACAGAGAACACAGATTAATATTAACACACTCACTGACACACTGTGTACATCATGACCCACAGTCAGATAAACCCTGTGAAGTGTAAAACATCCCCACTGTCCTCAGGAATATTAACACACTGACAGAGAACACAGATTAATATTAACACACTCACTGACACACTGTGTACATCATGACCCACAGTCAGATAAACCCTGTGAAGTGTAAAACACCCCCACTGTCCTCAGGAATATTAACACACTGACAGAGAACACAGATTAATATTAACACACTCACTGACAGACTGTGTATATCATGACCCAGAGTCAGATACACCCTGTGAAGTGTAAAACACCCCACTGTCGCCAGCAATATTATCACACTGACAGAGAACACAGATTAATATTAACACACTCACTGACACACTGTGTATATCATGACCCACAGTCAGATAAACCCTGTGAAGTGTAAAACATCCCCACTGTCCTCAGGAATATTAACACACTGACAGAGAACACAGATTAATATTAACACACTCACTGACACACTGTGTATATCATGACCCACAGTCAGATACACAATGTGAAGTGTAAAACACCCCCACTGTCCTCAGCAATATTAACACACTGACAGAGAACACAGATTAATATTAACACACTCACTGACAGACTGTGTATATCATGACCCAGAGTTAGATACACCCTGTGAAGTGCAAAACACCCCCAGTGTCCTCAGTAATATTAACACACTGACAGAGAACACAGATTAATATTAACACACTCACTGACACACTGTGTACATCATGACCCACAGTCAGATGCACCCTGTGAAGTGTAAAACAACCCCACTGTCCTCAGGAATATTAACACACTGACAGAGAACACAGATTAATATTAACACACTCACTGACACACTGTGTATATCATGACCCACAGTCAGATACACCCTGTGAAGTGTAAAACACCCCCACTGTCCTCAGTAATATTAACACACTGACAGAGAACACAGATTAATATTAACACACTCACTGACACACTGTGTACATCATGACCCACAGCCAGATACACTCTGTGAAGTGTAAAACACCCCCACTGTCCTCAGTAATATTATCACACTGACAGAGAACACAGATTAATATTAACACACTCACTGACACACTGTGTATATCATGACCCACAGTCAGATACACCCTGTGAAGTGTAAAACACCCCCACTGTCCTCAGGAATATTAACACACTGACAGAGAACACAGATTAATATTAACACACTCACTGACACACCGTGTATATCATGACCCACAGTCAGATACACCCTGTGAAGTGTAAAACACCCCCACTGTCCTCAGTAATATTAACACACTGACAGAGAACACAGATTAATATTAACACACTCACTGACACACTGTGTACATCATGACCCACAGTCAGATACACCCTGTGAAGTGTAAAACACCCCCACTGTCCTCAGTAATATTAACACACTGACAGAGAACACAGATTAATATTAACACACTCACTGACACACTGTGTACATCATGACCCACAGTCAGATACACCCTGTGAAGTGTAAAACACCCCCACTGTCCTCAGGAATATTAACACACTGACAGAGAACACAGATTAATATTAACACACTCACTGACACACTGTGTACATCATGACCCACAGTCAGATACACCCTGTGAAGTGTAAAACACCCCCACTGTCCTCAGTAATATTAAAACACTGACAGAGAACACAGATTAATATTAACACACTCACTGACACACTGTGTATATCATGACCCACAGTCAGATACACCCTGTGAAGTGCAAAACACCCCCACTGTCCTCAGTAATATTAACACACTGACAGAGAACACAGATTAATATTAACACACTCACTGACACACTGTGTATATCATGACTCACAGTCATATACACTCTGTGAAGTGTAAAACACCCCCACTGTCCTCAGTAATATTAACACACTGACAGAGAACACAGATTAATATTAACACACTCACTGACACACTGTGTATATCATGACCCACAGTCAGATACACCCTGTGAAGTGTAAAACATCCCCACTGTCCTCAGTAATATTAACACACTGACAGAGAACACAGATTAATATTAACACACTCACTGACACACTGTGTATATCATGACCCACAGTCAGATACACTCTGTGAAGTGTAAAACACCCCCACTGTCCTCAGTAATATTAACACACTGACAGAGAACACAGATTAATATTAACACACTCACTGACACACTGTGTATATCATGACCCACAGTCAGATACACCCTGTGAAGTGTAAAACATCCCCACTGTCCTCAGTAATATTCACACACTGACAGAGAACACAGATTAATATTAACACACTCACTGACACACTGTGTATATCATGACCCACAGTCAGATACACCCTGTGAAGTGTAAAACACCCCCACTGTCCTCAGTAATATTCACACACTGACAGAGAACACAGATTAATATTAACACACTCACTGACACACTGTGTATATCATGACCCACAGTCAGATACACCCTGTGAAGTGTAAAACACCCCCACTGTCCTCAGTAATATTAACACACTGACAGAGAGCACAGATTAATATTAACACACTCACTGACACACTGTGTATATCATGACCCACAGTCAGATACACCCTGTGAAGTGTAAAACACCCCCACTGTCCTCAGGAATATTAACACACTGACAGAGAACACAGATTAATATTAACACACTCACTGACACACTGTGTACATCATGACCCACAGTCAGATACACCCTGTGAAGTGTAAAACACCCCCACTGTCCTCAGTAATATTAAAACACTGACAGAGAACACAGATTAATATTAACACACTCACTGACACACTGTGTATATCATGACCCACAGTCAGATACACCCTGTGAAGTGCAAAACACCCCCACTGTCCTCAGTAATATTAACACACTGACAGAGAACACAGATTAATATTAACACACTCACTGACACACTGTGTATATCATGACTCACAGTCATATACACTCTGTGAAGTGTAAAACACCCCCACTGTCCTCAGTAATATTAACACACTGACAGAGAACACAGATTAATATTAACACACTCACTGACACACTGTGTATATCATGACCCACAGTCAGATACACCCTGTGAAGTGTAAAACATCCCCACTGTCCTCAGTAATATTAACACACTGACAGAGAACACAGATTAATATTAACACACTCACTGACACACTGTGTATATCATGACCCACAGTCAGATACACTCTGTGAAGTGTAAAACACCCCCACTGTCCTCAGTAATATTAACACACTGACAGAGAACACAGATTAATATTAACACACTCACTGACACACTGTGTATATCATGACCCACAGTCAGATACACCCTGTGAAGTGTAAAACATCCCCACTGTCCTCAGTAATATTCACACACTGACAGAGAACACAGATTAATATTAACACACTCACTGACACACTGTGTATATCATGACCCACAGTCAGATACACCCTGTGAAGTGTAAAACACCCCCACTGTCCTCAGTAATATTAACACACTGACAGAGAATACAGATTAATATTAACACACTCACTGACACACTGTGTACATCATGACCCACAGTCAGATAAACCCTGTGAAGTGTAAAACACCCCACTGTCCTCAGGAATATTAACACACTGACAGAGAACACAGATTAATATTAACACACTCACTGACACACGGTGTATATCATGATCCACAGTCAGATAAACCCTGTGAAGTGTAAAACACCCCCACTGTCCTCAGGAATATTAACACACTGACAGAGTACACAGATTAATATTAACACACTCACTGACACACTGTGTATATCATGACCCACAGTCAGATACACCCTGTGAAGTGTAAAACACCCCCACTGTCCTCAGTAATATTAACACACTGACAGAGAGCACAGATTAATATTAACACACTCACTGACACACTGTGTATATCATGACCCACAGTCAGATACACCCTGTGAAGTGTAAAACACCCCCACTGTCCTCAGGAATATTAACACACTGACAGAGAACACAGATTAATATTAACACACTCACTGACACACTGTGTACATCATGACCCACAGTCAGATACACCCTGTGAAGTGTAAAACACCCCCACTGTCCTCAGTAATATTAAAACACTGACAGAGAACACAGATTAATATTAACACACTCACTGACACACTGTGTATATCATGACCCACAGTCAGATACACCCTGTGAAGTGCAAAACACCCCCACTGTCCTCAGTAATATTAACACACTGACAGAGAACACAGATTAATATTAACACACTCACTGACACACTGTGTATATCATGACTCACAGTCATATACACTCTGTGAAGTGTAAAACACCCCCACTGTCCTCAGTAATATTAACACACTGACAGAGAACACAGATTAATATTAACACACTCACTGACACACTGTGTATATCATGACCCACAGTCAGATACACCCTGTGAAGTGTAAAACATCCCCACTGTCCTCAGTAATATTAACACACTGACAGAGAACACAGATTAATATTAACACACTCACTGACACACTGTGTATATCATGACCCACAGTCAGATACACTCTGTGAAGTGTAAAACACCCCCACTGTCCTCAGTAATATTAACACACTGACAGAGAACACAGATTAATATTAACACACTCACTGACACACTGTGTATATCATGACCCACAGTCAGATACACCCTGTGAAGTGTAAAACATCCCCACTGTCCTCAGTAATATTCACACACTGACAGAGAACACAGATTAATATTAACACACTCACTGACACACTGTGTATATCATGACCCACAGTCAGATACACCCTGTGAAGTGTAAAACACCCCCACTGTCCTCAGTAATATTAACACACTGACAGAGAATACAGATTAATATTAACACACTCACTGACACACTGTGTACATCATGACCCACAGTCAGATAAACCCTGTGAAGTGTAAAACACCCCACTGTCCTCAGGAATATTAACACACTGACAGAGAACACAGATTAATATTAACACACTCACTGACACACGGTGTATATCATGATCCACAGTCAGATAAACCCTGTGAAGTGTAAAACACCCCCACTGTCCTCAGGAATATTAACACACTGACAGAGTACACAGATTAATATTAACACACTCACTGACACACTGTGTATATCATGACCCACAGTCAGATACACCCTGTGAAGTGTAAAACACCCCCACTGTCCTCAGTAATATTAACACACTGACAGAGAACACAGATTAATATTAACACACTCACTGACACACTGTGTATATCATGACCCACAGTCAGATACACCCTGTGAAGTGTAAAACACCCCCACTGTCCTCAGGAATATTAACACACTGACAGAGAACACAGATTAATATTAACACACTCACTGACACACTGTGTATATCATGATCCACAGTCAGATACACCCTGTGAAGTGTAAAACACCCCCACTGTCCTCAGGAATATTAACACACTGACAGAGAACACAGATTAATATTAACACACTCACTGACACACTGTGTACATCATGACCCACAGTCAGATGCACCCTGTGAAGTGTAAAACACCCCCACTGTCCTCAGTAATATTAACACACTGACAGAGAACACAGATTAATATTAACACACTCACTGACACACTGTGTATATCATGACCCACAGTCAGATACACCCTGTGAAGTGTAAAACACCCCCACTGTCCTCAGGAATATTAACACACTGACAGAGAACACATATTAATATTAACACACTCACTGACACACTGTGTACATCATGACCCACAGTCAGATACACTCTGTGAAGTGTAAAACACCCCCACTGTCCTCAGTAATATTAACACACTGACAGAGAACACAGATTAATATTAACACACTCACTGACACACTGTGTATATCATGACCCACAGTCAGATACACCCTGTGAAGTGTAAAACGCCCCACTGTCCTCAGTGATATTAACACACTGACAGAGAACACAGATTAATATTAACACACTCACTGACACACTGTGTACATCATGACCCACAGTCAGATACACCCGGTGAAGTGTAAAACACCCCCACTGTCCTCAGTAATATTAACACACTGACAGAGAACACAGATTAATATTAACACACTCACTGACACACTGTGTATATCATGACCCACAGTCAGATACACCCTGTGAAGTGTAAAACGCCCCACTGTCCTCAGTGATATTAACTCACTGACAGAGAACACAGATTAATATTAACACACTCACTGACACACTGTGTACATCATGACCCACAGTCAGATACACCCGGTGAAGTGTAAATCACCCCCACTGTCCTCAGTAATATTAACACACTGACAGAGAATACAGATTAATATTAACACACTCACTGACACACTGTGTATATCATGACCCAGAGTCAGATACACCCTGTGAAGTGTAAAACATTCCCACTGTCCTCAGTAATATTAACACACTGACAGAGAACACAGATTAATATTAACACACTCACTGACACACTGTGTATATCATGACCCACAGTCAGATACACCCTGTGAAGTGTAAAACACCCCACTGTCCTCAGTGATATTAGCACACTGACAGAGAACACAGATTAATATTAACACACTCACTGACACACTGTGTATATCATGACCCAGAGTCAGATACACCCTGTGAAGTGTAAAACACCCCCACTGTCCTCAGTAATATTAACACACTGACAGAGAACACAGATTAATATTAACACACTCACTGACAGACTGTGTATATCATGACCCAGAGTCAGATACACCCTGTGAAGTGTAAAACACCCCACTGTCCTCAGTAATATTAACACACTGACAGAGAACACAGATTAATATTAACACACTCACTGACACACTGTGTACATCATGACCCAGAGTCAGATACACCCTGTGAAGTGTAAAACATCCCCACTGTCCTCAGTAATATTAACACACTGACAGAGAACACAGATTAATATTAACACACTCACTGACAGACTGTGTATATCATGACCCAGAGTCAGATACACCCTGTGAAGTGTAAAACACCCCCACTGTCCTCAGGAATATTAACACACTGACAGAGAACACAGATTAATATTAACACACTCACTGACACACTGTGTATATCATGACCCACAGTCAGATACACCCTGTGAAGTGTAAAACACCCCCACTGTCCTCAGTAATATTAACACACTGACAGAGAACACAGATTAATATTAACACACTCACTGACACACTGTGTACATCATGACCCACAGTCAGATACACCCTGTGAAGTGTAAAACATCCCCACTGTCATCAGTAATATTAACACACTGACAGAGAACACAGATTAATATTAACACACTCACTGACACACTGTGTATATCATGACCCACAGTCAGATACACCCTGTGAAGTGTAAAACACCCCCACTGTCCTCAGTAATATTAACACACTGACAGAGAACACAGATTAATATTAACACACTCACTGACACACTGTGTACATCATGACCCACAGTCAGATACACCCTGTGAAGTGTAAAACACCCCCACTGTCCTCAGGAATATTAACACACTGACAGAGAACACAGATTAATATTAACACACACACTGACACACTGTGTATATCATGACTCACAGTCAGATACACCCTGTGAAGTGTAAAACACCCCCATTGTCCTCAGGAATATTAACACACTGACAGAGAACACAGATTAATATTAACACACTCACTGACACACTGTGTATATCATGACCCACAGTCAGATAAACCCTGTGAAGTGTAAAACATTCCCACTGTCCTCAGTAATATTAACACACTGACAGAGAGCACAGATTAATATTAACACACTCACTGACACACTGTGTATATCATGACCCAGAGTTAGATACACCCTGTGAAGTGTAAAACACCCCCACTGTCCTCAGTAATATTAACACACTGACAGGGAACACAGATTAATATTAACACACTCACTGACACACTGTGTATATCATGACCCACAGTCAGATAAACCCTGTGAAGTGTAAAACATTCCCACTGTCCTCAGGAATATTAACACACTGACAGAGAACACAGATTAATATTAACACGCTCACTGACACACTGTGTATATCATGACCCACAGTCAGATAAACCCTGTGAAGTGTAAAACATTCCCACTGTCCTCAGTAATATTAACACACTGACAGAGGACACAGATTAATATTAACACACTCACTGACACATTGTGTATATCATGACCCAGAGTCAGATAAACCCTGTGCAGTGTAAAACACCCCCACTGTCCTCAGTAATATTAACACACTGACAGAGAACACAGATTAATATTAACACACTCACTGACACACTGTGTACATCATGACCCACAGTCAGATACACCCTGTGAAGTGTAAAACACTCCCACTGTCCTCAGGAATATTAACACACTGACAGAGAACACAGATTAATATTAACACACTCACTGACACACTGTGTACATCATGACCCACAGTCAGATACACCCTGTGAAGTGTAAAACACACCCACTGTCCTCAGGAATATTAACACACTGACAGAGTACACAGATTAATATTAACACACTCACTGACACACAGTGTATATCATGACCCACAGTCAGATACACCCTGTGAAGTGTAAAACACCCCCACTGTCCTCAGGAAGATTAACACACTGACAGAGTACACAGATTAATATTAACACACTCACTGACACACTGTGTATATCATGACCCACATTCAGATACACCCTGTGAAGTGTAAAACACCCCCACTGTCCTCAGGAATATTAACACACTGACAGAGAACACAGATTAATATTAATACACTCACTGACACACTGTGTATATCATGACCCACAGTCAGATACACCCTGTGAAGTGTAAAACACCCCCACTGTCCTCAGTAATATTAACACACTGACAGAGAACACAGATTAATATTAACACACTCACTGACACACTGTGTACATCATGACCCACAGTCAGATACACCCTGTGAAGTGTAAAACACCCCCACTGTCCTCAGGAATATTAACACACTGACAGAGTACACAGATTATTATTAACACAATCACTGACACACTGTGTATATCATGACCCACAGTCAGATACACCCTGTGAAGTGTAAAACACCCCCACTGTCCTCAGGAATATTAACACACTGACAGAGAACACAGATTAATATTAACACACTCACTGACACACTGTGTATATCATGACCCACAGTCAGATACACCCTGTGAAGTGTAAAACACCCCCACTGTCCTCAGTAATATTAACACACTGACAGAGAACACAGATTAATATTAACACACTCACTGACACACTGTGTACATCATGACCCACAGTCAGATACACCCTGTGAAGTGTAAAACACCCCCACTGTCCTCAGGAATATTAACACACTGACAGAGAACACAGATTAATATTAACACACACACTGACACACTGTGTATATCATGACTCACAGTCAGATACACCCTGTGAAGTGTAAAACACCCCCACTGTCCTCAGGAATATTAACACACTGACAGAGAACACAGATTAATATTAACACACTCACTGACACACTGTGTATATCATGACCCACAGTCAGATAAACCCTGTGAAGTGTAAAACATTCCCACTGTCCTCAGTAATATTAACACACTGACAGAGAGCACAGATTAATATTAACACACTCACTGACACACTGTGTATATCATGACCCAGAGTTAGATACACCCTGTGAAGTGTAAAACACCCCCACTGTCCTCAGTAATATTAACACACTGACAGGGAACACAGATTAATATTAACACACTCACTGACACACTGTGTATATCATGACCCACAGTCAGATAAACCCTGTGAAGTGTAAAACATTCCCACTGTCCTCAGGAATATTAACACACTGACAGAGAACACAGATTAATATTAACACGCTCACTGACACACTGTGTATATCATGACCCACAGTCAGATAAACCCTGTGAAGTGTAAAACATTCCCACTGTCCTCAGTAATATTAACACACTGACAGAGGACACAGATTAATATTAACACACTCACTGACACATTGTGTATATCATGACCCAGAGTCAGATAAACCCTGTGCAGTGTAAAACACCCCCACTGTCCTCAGTAATATTAACACACTGACAGAGAACACAGATTAATATTAACACACTCACTGAGACACTGTGTACATCATGACCCACAGTCAGATACACCCTGTGAAGTGTAAAACACTCCCACTGTCCTCAGGAATATTAACACACTGACAGAGAACACAGATTAATATTAACACACTCACTGACACACTGTGTACATCATGACCCACAGTCAGATACACCCTGTGAAGTGTAAAACACCCCACTGTCCTCGGTAATATTAACACTTGACAGAGAACACAGATTAAAATTAACACACTCACTGACACACTGTGTATATCATGACCCACAGTCAGATACACCCTGTGAAGTGTAAAACACCACCACTGTCCTCAGGAATATTAACACACTGACAGAGAACACAGATTAATATTAACACATTCACTGACACACTATGTCCATCATGACCCACAGTCAGATACACCCTGTGAAGTGTAAAACATGCCCACTGTCCTCAGGAATATTAACACACTGACAGAGAAAACAGATTATTATTAACACACTCACTGACACACTGTGTACATCATGACCCACAGTCAGATACACCCTGTGAAGTGTAAAACACCCCCACTGTCCTCAGTAATATTAACACACTGACAGAGAACACAGATTATTATTAACACACTCACTGACACCCTGTGTACATCATGACCCACAGTCAGATACACCCTGTGAAGTGTAAAACACCACCACTGTCCTCAGGAATATTAACACACTGACAGAGAACACAGATTAATATTAACACACTCACTGACACACTGTGTATATCATGACCCACAGTCAGATACACCCGGTGAAGTGTAAAACACCCCCACTGTCCTCAGGAATATTAACACACTGACAGAGAACACAGATTAATATTAACACACTCACTGACACACTGTGTATATCATGACCCACAGTCAGTTACACCCGGTGAAGTGTAAAACACCCCCACTGTCCTCAGGAATATTAACACACTGACAGAGAACACAGATTAATATTAACACACTCACTGACACACTGTGTATATCATGACCCACAGTCAGATACACCCTGTGAAGTGTAAAACACCCCCACTGACCTCAGGAATATTAACACACTGACAGAGAACACAGATTAATATTAACACACTCACTGACACACTGTGTACATCATGACCCACAGTCCGATGCACCCTGTGAAGTGTAAAACGCCCCCACATCCTCAGTAATATTAACACACTGACAGAGAATACAGATTAATATTAACACACTCACTGACACTGTGTACATCATGACCCACAGTCAGATAAACCCTGTGAAGTGTAAAACACCCCCACTGTCCTCAGTAATATTAACACACTGACAGAGAACACAGATTAATATTAACACACTCACTGACACACTGTGTATATCATGACCCAGAGTCAGATACACCCTGTGAAGTGTAAAACATTCCCACTGTCCTCAGTAATATTAACACACTGACAGAGACACAGATTAATATTAACACACTCACTGACACACTGTGTATATCATGACCCACAGTCAGATACACCCGGTGAAGTGTAAAACACCCCCACTGTCCTCAGGAATATTAACACACTGACAGAGAACACAGATTAATATTAACACACTCACTGACACACTGTGTATATCATGACCCACAGTCAGATACACCCTGTGAAGTGTAAAACACCCCCACCGTCCTCAGTAATATTAACATACTGACAGAGAACACAAATTAATATTAACACACTCACTGACACACTGTGTATATCATGACCCACAGTCAGATACACCCTGTGAAGTGTAAAACACCCCCACTGTCCTCAGGAATATTAACACACTGACAGGGAACACAGATTAATATTAACACACTCACTGACACACTGTGTACATCATGACCCACAGTCAGATACACCCTGTGAAGTGTAAAACACCCCCACTGTCCTCAGTAATATTAACACACTGACAGAGAACACAGATTAATATTAACACACTCACTGACACACTGTGTATTTCATGACCCACAGTCAGATACACCCTGTGAAGTGTAAAACACCCCCACTGTCCTCAGGAATATTAACACACTGACTGAGAACACAGATTAATATTAACAGACTCAGTGACACACTGTGTATATCATGACCCACAGTCAGATAAACCCTGTGAAGTGTAAAACACCCCCACTGTCCTCAGTAATATTAACACACTGACAGAGAACACAGATTAATATTAACACACTCACTGACACACTGTGTACATCATGACCCACAGTCAGATACACCCTGTGAAGTGTAAAACATCCCCACTGTCCTCAGTAATATTAACACACTGACAGAGAACACAGATTAATATTAACACACTCACTGACAGACTGTGTATATCATGACCCAGAGTCAGATACACCCTGTGAAGTGTAAAACACCCCCACTGTCCTCAGGAATATTAACACACTGACAGAGAACACAGATTAATATTAACACACTCACTGACACACTGTGTATATCATGACCCAGAGTCAGATACACCCTGTGAAGTGTAAAACACCCCCACTGTCCTCAGGAATATTAACACACTGACAGAGAACACAGATTAATATTAGCACACTCACTGACACACTGTGTATATCATGACCCACAGTCAGATACAACCTGTGAAGTGTAAAACACCCCCACTGTCCTCAGTAATATTAACACACTGACAGAGAACACAGATTAATATTAACACACTCACTGACACACTGTGTATATCATGACCCACAGTCAGATACACCCTGTGAAGTGTAAAACACCCCCACTGTCCTCAGTAATATTAACACACTGACAGAGAACACAGATTAATATTAACACACTCACTGACAAACTGTGTACATCATGACCCACAGTCAGATACACCCTGTGAAGTGTAAAACACCCCCACTGTCCTCAGTAATATTAACACACTGACAGAGAACACATTTTAATATTAACACACTCACTGACAGACTGTGTATATCATGACCCAGAGTCAGATACACCCTGTGAAGTGTAAAACACCCCCACTGTCCTCAGGAATATTAACACACTGACAGAGAACACAGATTAATATTAACACACTCACTGACACACTGTGTATATCATGACCCACAGTCAGATACACACTGTGAAGTGTAAAACACCCCCACTGTCCTCAGGAATATTAACACACTGACAGAGTACACAGATTAATATTAACACACTCACTGACACACTGTGTACATCATGACCCACAGTCAGATACACCCTGTGAAGTGTAAAACACCCCCACTGTCCTCAGTAATATTAACACACTGACAGAGAACACAGATTAATATTAACACACTCACTGACACACTGTGTATATCATGACCCACAGTCAGATACACCCTGTGAAGTGTAAAACACCCCCACTGTCCTCAGGAATATTAATACACTGACAGAGAACACAGATTAATATTAACACACTCACTGACACACTGTGTATATCATGACCCACAGTCAGATAAACCCTGTGAAGTGTAAAACATTCCCACTGTCCTCAGTAATATTAACACACTGACAGAGAGCACAGATTAATATTAACACACTCACTGACACACTGTGTATATCATGACCCAGAGTTAGATACACCCTGTGAAGTGTAAAACACCCCCACTGTCCTCAGTAATATTAACACACTGACAGGGAACACAGATTAATATTAACACACTCACTGACACACTGTGTATATCATGACCCACAGTCAGATAAACCCTGTGAAGTGTAAAACATTCCCACTGTCCTCAGGAATATTAACACACTGACAGAGAACACAGATTAATATTAACACGCTCACTGACACATTGTGTATATCATGACCCAGAGTCAGATACACCCTGTGAAGTGTAAAACACCCCCACTGTCCTCAGGAATATTAACACACTGACAGAGAACACAGATTAATATTAACACACTCACTGACACACTGTGTATATCATGACCCACAGTCAGATACACCCTGTGAAGTGTAAAACACCCCCACTGTCCTCAGTAATATTAACACACTGACAGAGAACACAGATTAATATTAACACACTCACTGACACACTGTGTATATCATGACCCACAGTCAGATAAACCCTGTGAAGTGTAAAACACCCCCACTGTCCTCAGTAATATTAACACACTGACAGAGAACACAGATTAATATTAACACACTCACTGACACACTGTGTACATCATGACCCACAGTCAGATACACCCTGTGAAGTGTAAAACACCCCCACTGTCCTCAGTAATATTAACACACTGACAGAGAACACAGATTAATATTAACACACTCACTGACACACTGTGTATATCATGACCCACAGTCAGATACACCCTGTGAAGTGTAAAACACCCCCACTGTCCTCAGTAATATTAACACACTGACAGAGAACACAGATTAATATTAACACACTCACTGACACACTGTGTATATCATGACCCACAGTCAGATACACCCTGTGAAGTGTAAAACACCCCCACTGTCCTCAGTAATATTAACACAATGACAGAGAACACAGATTAATATTAACACACTCACTGACACACTGTGTACATCATGACCCACAGTCAGATACACACTGTGAAGTGTAAAACACCCCCACTGTCCTCAGGAATATTAACACACTGACAGAGAACACAGATTAATATTAACACACTCACTGACACACTGTGTATATCATGACCCACAGTCAGATACACCCTGTGAAGTGTAAAACACCCCCACTGTCCTCAGTAATATTAACACACTGACAGAGAACACAGATTAATATTAACACACTCACTGACACACTGTGTACATCATGACCCACAGTCAGATACACCCTGTGAAGTGTAAAACACCCCCACTGTCCTCAGGAATATTAACACACTGACAGAGCACACAGATTATTATTAACACAATCACTGACACTCTGTGTATATCATGACCCACAGTCAGATACACCCTGTGAAGTGTAAAACACCCCACTGTCCTCGGTAATATTAACACTTGACAGAGAACACAGATTAAAATTAACACACTCTCTGACACACTGTGTATATCATGACCCACAGTCAGATACACCCTGTGAAGTGTAAAACACCACCACTGTCCTCAGGAATATTAGCACACTGACAGAGAACACAGATTAATATTAACACTCTCACTGACACACTGTGTACATCATGACCCACAGTCAGATAAACCCTGTGAAGTGTAAAACACCCCCACTGTCCTCAGGAGTATTAACACACTGACAGAGAACACAGATTATTATTAACACACTCACTGACACACTGTGTACATCATGACCCACAGTCAGATACACCCTGTGAAGTCTAAAACACCCCCACTGTCCTCAGTAATATTAACACACTGACAGAGAACACAGATTATTATTAACACACTCACTGACACACTGTGTACATCATGACCCACAGTCAGATACACCCTGTGAAGTGTAAAACACCACCACTGTCCTCAGGAATATTAACACACTGACAGAGAACACAGATTAATATTAACACACTCACTGACACACTGTGTATATCATGACCCACAGTCAGATACACCCTGTGAAGTGTAAAACACCCCCACTGTCCTCAGGAATATTAACACACTGACAGAGAACACAGATTAATATTAACACACTCACTGACACACTGTGTATATCATGACCCACAGTCAGATACACCCTGTGAAGTGTAAAACACCCCCACTGTCCTCAGTAATATTAACACACTGACAGAGAACACAAATTAATATTAACACACTCACTGACACACTGTGTATATCATGACCCACAGTCAGATACACCCTGTGAAGTGTAAAACACCCCCACTGTCCTCAGGAATATTAACACACTGACAGGGAACACAGATTAATATTAACACACTCACTGACACACTGTGTACATCATGACCCACAGTCAGATACACCCTGTGAAGTGTAAAACACCCCCACTGTCCTCAGTAATATTAACACACTGACTGAGAACACAGATTAATATTAACACACTCAGTGACACACTGTGTATCTCATGACCACAGTCAGATAAACCCTGTGAAGTGTAAAACACCCCCACTGTCCTCAGTAATATTAACACACTGACAGAGAACACAGATTAATATTAACACACTCACTGACACACTGTGTACATCATGACCCACAGTCAGATACACCCTGTGAAGTCTAAAACACCCCCACTGTCCTCAGTAATATTAACACACTGACAGAGAACACAGATTATTATTAACACACTCACTGACACACTGTGTACATCATGACCCACAGTCAGATACACCCTGTGAAGTGTAAAACACCACCACTGTCCTCAGGAATATTAACACACTGACAGAGAACACAGATTAATATTAACACACTCACTGACACACTGTGTATATCATGACCCACAGTCAGATACACCCTGTGAAGTGTAAAACACCCCCACTGTCCTCAGGAATATTAACACACTGACAGAGAACACAGATTAATATTAACACACTCACTGACACACTGTGTATATCATGACCCACAGTCAGATACACCCTGTGAAGTGTAAAACACCCCCACTGTCCTCAGTAATATTAACACACTGACAGAGAACACAAATTAATATTAACACACTCACTGACACACTGTGTATATCATGACCCACAGTCAGATACACCCTGTGAAGTGTAAAACACCCCCACTGTCCTCAGGAATATTAACACACTGACAGGGAACACAGATTAATATTAACACACTCACTGACACACTGTGTACATCATGACCCACAGTCAGATACACCCTGTGAAGTGTAAAACACCCCCACTGTCCTCAGTAATATTAACACACTGACTGAGAACACAGATTAATATTAACACACTCAGTGACACACTGTGTATCTCATGACCACAGTCAGATAAACCCTGTGAAGTGTAAAACACCCCCACTGTCCTCAGTAATATTAACACACTGACAGAGAACACAGATTAATATTAACACACTCACTGACACACTGTGTACATCATGACCCACAGTCAGATACACCCTGTGAAGTGTAAAACATCCCCACTGTCCTCAGTAATATTAACACACTGACAGAGAACACAGATTAATATTAACACACTCACTGACAGATGTGTATATCATGACCCAGAGTCAGATACACCCTGTGAAGTGTAAAACACCCCCACTGTCCTCAGGAATATTAACACACTGACAGAGAACACAGATTAATATTAACACACTCACTGACACACTGTGTATATCATGACCCAGAGTCAGATACACCCTGTGAAGTGTAAAACACCCCCACTGTCCTCAGTAATATTAACACACTGACAGAGAACACAGATTAATATTAACACACTCACTGACAGACTGTGTATATCATGACCCAGAGTCAGATACACCCTGTGAAGTGTAAAACACCCCCACTGTCCTCAGGAATATTAACACACTGACAGAGAACACAGATTAATATTAACACACTCACTGACACACTGTGTATATCATGACCCACAGTCAGATACACCCTGTGAAGTGTAAAACACCCCCACTGTCCTCAGGAATATTAACACACTGACAGAGTACACAGATTAATATTAACACACTCACTGACACACTGTGTACATCATGACCCACAGTCAGATACACCCTGTGAAGTGTAAAACACCCCACTGTCCTCAGTAATATTAACACACTGACAGGGAACACAGATTAATATTAACACACTCACTGACACACTGTGTATATCATGACCCACAGTCAGATGCACCCTGTGAAGTGTAAAACACCCCCACTGTCCTCAGTAATATTAACACACTGACAGAGAACACAGATTAATATTAACACACTCACTGACAGACTGTGTATATCATGACCCAGAGTCAGATACACCCTGTGAAGTGTAAAACACCCCCACTGTCCTCAGGAATATTAACACACTGACAGAGAACACAGATTAATATTAACACACTCACTGACACACTGTGTATATCATGACCCACAGTCAGATACACCCTGTGAAGTGTAAAACACCCCCACTGTCCTCAGGAATATTAACACACTGACAGAGAACACAGATTAATATTAACACACTCACTGACACACTGTGTATATCATGACCCACAGTCAGATACACCCTGTGAAGTGTAAAACACCCCCACTGTCCTCAGTAATATTAACACACTGACAGAGAACACAAATTAATATTAACACACTCACTGACACACTGTGTATATCATGACCCACAGTCAGATACACCCTGTGAAGTGTAAAACACCCCCACTGTCCTCAGGAATATTAACACACTGACAGGGAACACAGATTAATATTAACACACTCACTGACACACTGTGTACATCATGACCCACAGTCAGATACACCCTGTGAAGTGTAAAACACCCCCACTGTCCTCAGTAATATTAACACACTGACTGAGAACACAGATTAATATTAACACACTCAGTGACACACTGTGTATCTCATGACCACAGTCAGATAAACCCTGTGAAGTGTAAAACACCCCCACTGTCCTCAGTAATATTAACACACTGACAGAGAACACAGATTAATATTAACACACTCACTGACACACTGTGTACATCATGACCCACAGTCAGATACACCCTGTGAAGTGTAAAACATCCCCACTGTCCTCAGTAATATTAACACACTGACAGAGAACACAGATTAATATTAACACACTCACTGACAGATGTGTATATCATGACCCAGAGTCAGATACACCCTGTGAAGTGTAAAACACCCCCACTGTCCTCAGGAATATTAACACACTGACAGAGAACACAGATTAATATTAACACACTCACTGACACACTGTGTATATCATGACCCAGAGTCAGATACACCCTGTGAAGTGTAAAACACCCCCACTGTCCTCAGTAATATTAACACACTGACAGAGAACACAGATTAATATTAACACACTCACTGACAGACTGTGTATATCATGACCCAGAGTCAGATACACCCTGTGAAGTGTAAAACACCCCCACTGTGCTCAGGAATATTAACACACTGACAGAGAACACAGATTAATATTAACACACTCACTGACACACTGTGTATATCATGACCCACAGTCAGATACACCCTGTGAAGTGTAAAACACCCCCACTGTCCTCAGGAATATTAACACACTGACAGAGTACACAGATTAATATTAACACACTCACTGACACACTGTGTACATCATGACCCACAGTCAGATACACCCTGTGAAGTGTAAAACACCCCACTGTCCTCAGTAATATTAACACACTGACAGGGAACACAGATTAATATTAACACACTCACTGACACACTGTGTATATCATGACCCACAGTCAGATGCACCCTGTGAAGTGTAAAACACCCCCACTGTCCTCAGTAATATTAACACACTGACAGAGAACACAGATTAATATTAACACACTCACTGACAGACTGTGTATATCATGACCCAGAGTCAGATACACCCTGTGAAGTGTAAAACACCCCCACTGTCCTCAGGAATATTAACACACTGACAGAGAACACAGATTAATATTAACACACTCACTGACACACTGTGTATATCATGACCCAGAGTCAGATACACCCTGTGAAGTGTAAAACACCCCCACTGTCCTCAGTAATATTAATACTCTGACAGAGAACACAGATTAATATTAACACACTCACTGACAGACTGTGTATACCATGACCCAGAGGCAGATACACCCTGTGAAGTGTAAAACACACCCACTGTCCTCAGGAATATTAACACACTGACAGAGAACACAGATTAATATTAACACACTCACTGACACACTGTGTATATCATGACCCACAGTCAGATACACCCTGTGAAGTGTAAAACACCCCCACTGTCCTCAGGAATATTAACACACTGACAGAGTACACAGATTAATATTAACACACTCACTGACACACTGTGTACATCATGACCCACAGTCAGATACACCCTGTGAAGTGTAAAACACCCCACTGTCCTCAGTAATATTAACACACTGACAGAGAACACAGATTAATATTAACACACTCACTGTCACACTGTGTATATCATGACCCACAGTCAGATGCACCCTGTGAAGTGTAAAACACCCCCACTGTCCTCAGGAATATTAACACACTGACAGAGAACACAGATTAATATTAACACACTCAGTGACACACTGTGTATCTCATGACCACAGTCAGATAAACCCTGTGAAGTGTAAAACACCCCCACTGTCCTCAGTAATATTAACACACTGACAGAGAACACAGATTAATATTAACACACTCACTGACACACTGTGTACATCATGACCCACAGTCAGATACACCCTGTGAAGTGTAAAACATCCCCACTGTCCTCAGTAATATTAACACACTGACAGAGAACACAGATTAATATTAACACACTCACTGACAGATGTGTATATCATGACCCAGAGTCAGATACACCCTGTGAAGTGTAAAACACCCCCACTGTCCTCAGGAATATTAACACACTGACAGAGAACACAGATTAATATTAACACACTCACTGACACACTGTGTATATCATGACCCAGAGTCAGATACACCCTGTGAAGTGTAAAACACCCCCACTGTCCTCAGTAATATTAACACACTGACAGAGAACACAGATTAATATTAACACACTCACTGACAGACTGTGTATATCATGACCCAGAGTCAGATACACCCTGTGAAGTGTAAAACACCCCCACTGTCCTCAGGAATATTAACACACTGACAGAGAACACAGATTAATATTAACACACTCACTGACACACTGTGTATATCATGACCCACAGTCAGATACATCCTGTGAAGTGTAAAACACCCCCACTGTCCTCAGGAATATTAACACACTGACAGAGTACACAGATTAATATTAACACACTCACTGACACACTGTGTACATCATGACCCACAGTCAGATACACCCTGTGAAGTGTAAAACACCCCACTGTCCTCAGTAATATTAACACACTGACAGGGAACACAGATTAATATTAACACACTCACTGACACACTGTGTATATCATGACCCACAGTCAGATGCACCCTGTGAAGTGTAAAACACCCCCACTGTCCTCAGTAATATTAACACACTGACAGAGAACACAGATTAATATTAACACACTCACTGACAGACTGTGTATATCATGACCCAGAGTCAGATACACCCTGTGAAGTGTAAAACACCCCCACTGTCCTCAGGAATATTAACACACTGACAGAGAACACAGATTAATATTAACACACTCACTGACACACTGTGTATATCATGACCCAGAGTCAGATACACCCTGTGAAGTGTAAAACACCCCCACTGTCCTCAGTAATATTAATACTCTGACAGAGAACACAGATTAATATTAACACACTCACTGACAGACTGTGTATACCATGACCCAGAGGCAGATACACCCTGTGAAGTGTAAAACACACCCACTGTCCTCAGGAATATTAACACACTGACAGAGAACACAGATTAATATTAACACACTCACTGACACACTGTGTATATCATGACCCACAGTCAGATACACCCTGTGAAGTGTAAAACACCCCCACTGTCCTCAGGAATATTAACACACTGACAGAGTACACAGATTAATATTAATACACTCACTGCCACACTGTGTACATCATGACCCACAGTCAGATACACCCTGTGAAGTGTAAAACACCCCACTGTCCTCAGTAATATTAACACACTGACAGAGAACACAGATTAATATTAACACACTCACTGTCACACTGTGTATATCATGACCCACAGTCAGATGCACCCTGTGAGGTGTAAAACACCCCCACTGTCCTCAGGAATATTAACACACTGACAGAGAACACAGATTAATATTAACACACTCACTGACACACTGTGTATATCATGACCCACAGTCAGATAAACCCTGTGAAGTGTAAAACATTCCCACTGTCCTCAGTAATATTAACACACTGACAGAGAGCACAGATTAATATTAACACACTCACTGACACACTGTGTATATTATGACCCAGAGTTAGATACACCCTGTGAAGTGTAAAACACCCCCACTGTCCTCAGTAATATTAACACACTGACAGAGAACACAGATTAATATTAACACACTCACTGACAAACTGTGTATATCATGACCCACAGTCAGATAAACCCTGTGAAGTGTAAAACACCCCCACTGTCCTCAGTAATATTAACACACTGACAGAGAACACAGATTAATATTAACACACTCACTGACACACTGTGTATATCATGACCCACAGTCAGATACACCCTGTGAAGTGTAAAACACCCCCACTGTCCTCAGTAATATTAACACACTGACAGAGAACACAGATTAATATTAACACACTCACTGACACACTGTGTATATCATGACCCACAGTCAGATACACACTGTGAAGTGTAAAACACCCCCACTGTCCTCAGGAATATTAACACACTGACAGAGAACACAGATTAATATTAACACACTCACTGACACACTGTGTACATCATGACCCACAGTCAGATACACCCTGTGAAGTGTAAAACACTCCCACTGTCCTCAGGAATATTAACACACTGACAGAGAACACAGATTAATATTAACACACTCACTGACACACTGTGTACATCATGACCCACAGTCAGATGCACCCTGTGAAGTGTAAAACACTCCCACTGTCATCAGGAATATTAACAAACTGACAGAGAACTCAGATTAATATTAACACACTCACTGACACACTGTGTATATCATGACCCACAGTCAGATACACCCTGTGAAGTGTAAAACACCCCCACTGTCCTCAGGAATATTAACACACTGACAGAGAACACAGATTAATATTAACACACTCACTGACACACTGTGTATATCATGACCTACAGTCAGATACACCCTGTGAAGTGTAAAACACCCCCACTGTCCTCAGTAATATTAACACACTGACAGAGAACACAGATTAATATTAACACACTCACTGACACACTGTGTATATCATGACCCACAGTCAGATACACCCTGCGAAGTGTAAAACATCCCCACTGTCCTCAGTAATATTAACACACTGACAGAGAACACAGATTAATATTAACACACTCACTGACAGACTGTGTATATCATGACCCAGAGTCAGATACACCCTGTGAAGTGTAAAACACCCCCAGTGTCCTCAGGAATATTAACACACTGACAGAGAACACAGATTAATATTAACACACTCACTGACACACTGTGTATATCATGACCCAGAGTCAGATACACCCTGTGAAGTGTAAAACACCCCCACTGTCCTCAGTAATATTAACACACTGACAGAGAACACAGATTAATATTAACACACTCACTGACAGACTGTGTATATCATGACCCAGAGTCAGATACACCCTGTGAAGTGTAAAACACCACCACTGTCCTCAGGAATATTAACACACTGACAGAGAACACAGATTAATATTAACACACTCACTGACACACTGTGTATATCATGACCCACAGTCAGATACACCCTGTGAAGTGTAAAACACCCCCACTGTCCTCAGGAATATTAACACACTGACAGAGTACACAGATTAATATTAACACACTCACTGACACACTGTGTACATCATGACCCACAGTCAGATACACCCTGTGAAGTGTAAAACACCCCACTGTCCTCAGTAATATTAACACACTGACAGAGAACACAGATTAATATTAACACACTCACTGACACACTGTGTATATCATGACCCACAGTCAGATGCACCCTGTGAAGTGTAAAACACCCCCACTGTCCTCAGGAATATTAACACACTGACAGAGTACACAGATTAATATTAACACACTCACTGACACACAGTGTACATCATGACCCACAGTCAGATACACCCTGTGAAGTGTAAAACACCCCACTGTCCTCAGGAATATTAACACACTGACAGAGAACACAGATTAATATTAACACACTCACTGACACACTGTGTATATCATGACACACAGTCAGATACACCCTGTGAAGTGTAAAACACCCCCACTGTCCTCAGTAATATTAACACACTGACAGAGAACACAGATTAATATTAACACACTCACTGACACACTGTGTATATCATGACCCACAGTCAGATGCACCCTGTGAAGTGTAAAACACTCCCACTGTCCTCAGGAATATTAACACACTGACAGAGAACTCAGATTAATATTAACACACTCACTGACACACTGTGTATATCATGACCCACAGTCAGATACACCCTGTGAAGTGTAAAACACCCCCACTGTCCTCAGTAATATTAACACACTGACAGAGAACACAGATTAATATTAACACACTCACTGACACACTGTGTATATCATGACCCACAGTCAGATACACCCTGTGAAGTGTAAAACACCCCCACTGTCCTCAGTAATATTAACACACTGACAGAGAACACAGATTAATATTAACACACTCACTGACACACTGTGTACATCATGACCCACAGTCAGATACACCCTGTGAAGTGTAAAAATCCCCACTGTCCTCAGTAATATTAACACACTGACAGAGAACACAGATTAATATTAACACACTCACTGACACACTGTGTATATCATGACCCACAGTCAGATACACCCTGTGAAGTGTAAAACACCACCACTGTCCTCAGTAATATTAACACACTGACAGAGAACACAGATTAATATTAACACACTCACTGACACACTGTGTATATCATGACCCACAGTCAGATACACCCTGTGAAGTGTAAAACACCCCCACTGTCCTCAGTAATATTAACACACTGACAGAGAACACAGATTAATATTAACACACTCACTGACACACTGTGTACATCATGACCCACAGTCAGATACACCCTGTGAAGTGTAAAACACCCCCACTGTCCTCAGGAATATTAACACACTGACAGAGTACACAGATTATTATTAACACAATCACTGACACACTGTGTATATCATGACCCACAGTCAGATACACCCTGTGAATTGTAAAAAACCCCCACTGTCCTCAGTAATATTAACACACTGACAGAGAACACAGATTAATATTAACACACTCACTGACACACTGTGTACATCATGACCCACAGTCAGATACACCCTGTGAAGTGTACAACACCCCCACTGTCCTCGGTAATATTAACACTTGACAGAGAACACAGATTAAAATTAACACACTCACTGACACACTGTGTATATCATGACCCACAGTCAGATACACCCTGTGAAGTGTAAAACACCACCACTGTCCTCAGGAATATTAACACACTGACAGAGAACACAGATTAATATTAACACTCTCACTGACACACTGTGTACATCATGACCCACAGTCAGATAAACCCTGTGAAGTGTAAAACACCCCCACTGTCCTCAGGAATATTAACACACTGACAGAGAACACAGATTATTATTAACACACTCACTGACACACTGTGTACATCATGACCCACAGTCAGATACACCCTGTGAAGTGTAAAACACCCCCACTGTCCTCAGTAATATTAACACACTGACAGAGAACACAGATTATTATTAACACACTCACTGACACACTGTGTACATCATGACCCACAGTCAGATACACCCTGTGAAGTGTAAAACACCACCACTGTCCTCAGGAATATTAACACACTGACAGAAAACACAGATTAATATTAACACACTCACTGACACACTGTGTATATCATGACCCACAGTCAGATAAACCCGGTGAAGTGTAAAACACCCCCACTGTCCTCAGGAATATTAACACACTGACAGAGAACACAGATTAATATTAACACACTCACTGACACACTGTGTATATCATGACCCACAGTCAGATACACCCGGTGAAGTGTAAAACACCCCCACTGTCCTCAGGAATATTAACACACTGACAGAGAACACAGATTATTATTAACACACTCACTGACACACTGTGTACATCATGACCCACAGTCCGATGCACCCTCTGATGTGTAAAACACCTCCACTGTCCTCAGGAATATTAACACACTGACAGAGAACACAGATTAATATGAACACACTCACTGACACACTGTGTATATCATGACCCAGAGTCAGATACACCCTGTGAAGTGTAAAACACCCCCACTGTCCTCAGTAATATTAACACACTGACAGAGAACACAGATTAATATTAACACACTCACTGACACACTGTGTACATCATGATCCACAGTCAGATACACCCTGTGATGTGCAAAACACCCCCACTGTCCTCAGGAATATTAACACACTGACAGAGAACACAGATTAATATTAACACACTCACTGACACACTGTGCATATCATGACCCACAGTCAGATAAACCCTGTGAAGTGTAAAACACCCCCACTGTCCTCAGGAATATTAACACACTGACAGAGAACACAGATTAATATTAACACACTCACTGACACACTGTGTATATCATGACCCACAGTCAGATACACCCTGTGAAGTGTAAAACATCCCCACTGTCCTCAGGAATATTAAGACACTGACAGAGAACACAGATTAATATGAACACACTCACTGACACACTGTGTATATCATGACCCACAGTCAGATACACCCTGTGAAGTGTAAAACATCCCCACTGTCCTCAGTAATATTAACACACTGACAGAGAACACAGATTAATATTAACACACTCACTGATACACTGTGTATATCATGACCCACAGTCAGATAAACCCTGTGAAGTGTAAAACACCCCCACTGTCCTCAGTAATATTAACACACTGACAGAGAACACAGATTAATATTAACACACTCACTGACACACTGTGTATATCATGACCCAGAGTTAGATACACCCTGTGAAGTGTAAAACATCCCCACTGTCCTCAGGAATATTAACACACTGACAGAGAACACAGATTAATATTAACACACTCACTGACACACTGTGTACATCATCACCCACAGTCAGATACACCCTGTGAAGTGTAAAACACCCCCACTGTCCTCAGTAATATTAACACACTGACAGAGAACACAGATTAATATTAACACACTCACTGACACACTGTGTACATCATGACCCACAGTCAGATACACCCTGTGAAGTGTAAAACACCCCCACTGTCCTCAGTAATATTAACACACTGACAGAGAACACAGATTAATATTAACACACTCACTGACACACTGTGTACATCATGACCCACAGTCAGATACACCCTGTGAAGTGCAAAACACCCCCGCTGTCCTCAGCAATATTAACACACTGACAGAGAACACAGATTAATATTAACACACTCACTGACACACTGTGTATATCATGATCCACAGTCAGATAAACCCTGTGAAGTGTAAAACACCCCCACTGTCCTCAGTAATATTAACACACTGAGAGAGAACACAGATTAATATTAACACACTCACTGACACACTGTGTATATCATGACCCAGAGTCAGATACACCCGGTGAAGTGTAAAACACCCCCACTGTCCTCAGTAATATTAACACACTGACAGAGAACACAGATTAATATTAACACACTCACTGACACACTGTGTATATCATGACCAACAGTCAGATACACCCGGTGAAGTGTAAAACACCCCCACTGTCCTCAGGAATATTAACACACTGACAGAGAACACAGATTAATATTGACACACTCACTGAAACACTGTGTATCTCATGACCCACAGTCAGATACACCCTGTGAAGTGTAAAACACCCCCACTGTCCTCAGGAATATTAACACACTGACAGAGAACACAGATTAATATTAACACACTCACTGACACACTGTGTACATCATGACCCACAGTCAGATACACCCGGTGAAGTGTAAAACACCTCCACTGTCCTCAGTAATATTAACACACTGACAGAGAACACAGATTAATATTAACACACTCACTGACACACTGTGTATATCATGACCCAGAGTTAGATACACCCTGTGAAGTGTAAAACACCACCACTGTCCTCAGTAATATTAACACACTGAAAGAGAACACAGATTAATATTAACACACTCACTGACACACTGTGTATATCATGACCCACAGTCAGATAAACCCTGTGAAGTGTAAAACACCCCCACTGTCCTCAGGAATATTAACACACTGACAGAGAACACAGATTAATATTAACACACTCACTGACATAATGTGCATATCATGATCCACAGTCAGATACACCCTGTGAAGTGTAAAACATTCCCACTGTCCTCAGTAATATTAACACACTGACAGAGAGCACAGATTAATATTAACACACTCACTGACACACTGTGTATATCATGACCCAGAGTTAGATACACCCTGTGAAGAGTAAAACACCCCCACTGTCCTCAGTAATATTAACACACTGACAGAGAACACAGATTAATATTAACACACTCACTGACACACTGTGTATATCATGACCCACAGTCAGATAAACCCTGTGAAGTGTAAAACACCCCCACTGTCCTCAGGAATATTAACACACTGACAGAGAACACAGATTAATATTAACACACTCACTGACAGACTGTGTATATCATCACCCACAGTCAGATACACCCTGTGAAGTGTTAAACACCCCCACTGTCCTCAGTAATATTAACACACTGACAGAGAACACAGATTAATATTAACACACTCACTGACACACTGTGTATATGATGACCCACAGTCAGATACACCCTGTGAAGTGTAAAACACCCCCACTGTCCTCAGGAATATTAACACACTGACAGAGAACACAGATTAATATTAACACACTCACTGACACACTGTGTACATCATGACCCACAGTCAGATACACCCTGTGAAGTGTAAAACACTCCCAATGTCCTCAGGAATATTAACAAACTGACAGAGAACACAGATTAATATTAACACACTCACTGACACACTGTGTACATCATGACCCACAGTCAGATGCACCCTGTGAAGTGTAAAACACTCCCACTGTCCTCAGGAATATTAACACACTGACAGAGAACTCAGATTAATATTAACACACTCACTGACACACTGTGTATATCATGACCCACAGTCAGATACACCCTGTGAAGTGTAAAACACCCCCACTGTCCTCAGGAATATTAACACACTGACAGAGAACACAGATTAATATTAACACACTCACTGACACACTGTGTATATCATGACCCACAGTCAGATACACCCTGTGAAGTGTAAAACACCCCCACTGTCCTCAGTAATATTAACACACTGACAGAGAACACAGATTAATATTAACACAATCACTGACACACTGTGTACATCATGACCCACAGTCAGATACACCCTGTGAAGTGTAAAACACCCCCACTGTCCTCAGTAATATTAACACACTGACAGAGAACTCAGATTACTATTAACACACTCACTGACACACTGTGTATATCATGACCCACAGTCAGATACACCCTGTGAAGTGTAAACCACCCCCACTGTCCTCAGGAATATTAACACACTGACAGAGAACACAGATTAATATTAACACACTCACTGACACACTGTGTATATCATGACCAACAGTCAGATACACCCGGTGAAGTGTAAAACACCCCCACTGTCCTCAGGAATATTAACACACTGACAGAGAACACAGATTAATATTGACACACTCACTGAAACACTGTGTATCTCATGACCCACAGTCAGATACACCCTGTGAAGTGTAAAACACCCCCACTGTCCTCAGGAATATTAACACACTGACAGAGAACACAGATTAATATTAACACACTCACTGACACACTGTGTACATCATGACCCACAGTCAGATACACCCGGTGAAGTGTAAAACACCTCCACTGTCCTCAGTAATATTAACACACTGACAGAGAACACAGATTAATATTAACACACTCACTGACACACTGTGTATATCATGACCCAGAGTTAGATACACCCTGTGAAGTGTAAAACACCACCACTGTCCTCAGTAATATTAACACACTGAAAGAGAACACAGATTAATATTAACACACTCACTGACACACTGTGTATATCATGACCCACAGTCAGATAAACCCTGTGAAGTGTAAAACACCCCCACTGTCCTCAGGAATATTAACACACTGACAGAGAACACAGATTAATATTAACACACTCACTGACATAATGTGCATATCATGATCCACAGTCAGATACACCCTGTGAAGTGTAAAACATTCCCACTGTCCTCAGTAATATTAACACACTGACAGAGAGCACAGATTAATATTAACACACTCACTGACACACTGTGTATATCATGACCCAGAGTTAGATACACCCTGTGAAGTGTAAAACACCCCACTGTCCTCAGTAATATTAACACACTGACAGAGAACACAGATTAATATTAACACACTCACTGACACACTGTGTATATCATGACCCACAGTCAGATAAACCCTGTGAAGTGTAAAACACCCCCACTGTCCTCAGGAATATTAACACACTGACAGAGAACACAGATTAATATTAACACACTCACTGACACACTGTGTATATCATGACCCACAGTCAGATACACCCTGTGAAGTGTTAAACACCCCCACTGTCCTCAGTAATATTAACACACTGACAGAGAACACAGATTAATATTAACACACTCACTGACACACTGTGTATATGATGACCCACAGTCAGATACACCCTGTGAAGTGTAAAACACCCCCACTGTCCTCAGGAATATTAACACACTGACAGAGAACACAGATTAATATTAACACACTCACTGACACACTGTGTACATCATGACCCACAGTCAGATACACCCTGTGAAGTGTAAAACACTCCCAATGTCCTCAGGAATATTAACAAACTGACAGAGAACACAGATTAATATTAACACACTCACTGACACACTGTGTACATCATGACCCACAGTCAGATGCACCCTGTGAAGTGTAAAACACTCCCACTGTCCTCAGGAATATTAACACACTGACAGAGAACTCAGATTAATATTAACACACTCACTGACACACTGTGTATATCATGACCCACAGTCAGATACACCCTGTGAAGTGTAAAACACCCCCACTGTCCTCAGGAATATTAACACACTGACAGAGAACACAGATTAATATTAACACACTCACTGACACACTGTGTATATCATGACCCACAGTCAGATACACCCTGTGAAGTGTAAAACACCCCCACTGTCCTCAGTAATATTAACACACTGACAGAGAACACAGATTAATATTAACACACTCACTGACACACTGTGTACATCATGACCCACAGTCAGATACACCCTGTGAAGTGTAAAACACCCCCACTGTCCTCAGTAATATTAACACACTGACAGAGAACTCAGATTAATATTAACACACTCACTGACACACTGTGTATATCATGACCCACAGTCAGATACACCCTGTGAAGTGTAAACCACCCCCACTGTCCTCAGGAATATTAACACACTGACAGAGAACACAGATTAATATTAACACACTCACTGACACACTGTGTATATCATGACCCACAGTCAGATACACCCTGTGAAGTGTAAAACACCCCCACTGTCCTCAGTAATATTAACACACTGACAGAGAACACAGATTAATATTAACACACTCACTGACACACTGTGTACATCATGACCCACAGTCAGATACACCCTGTGAAGTGTAAAAATCCCCACTGTCCTCAGTAATATTAACACACTGACAGAGAACACAGATTAATATTAACACACTCACTGACACACTGTGTATATCATGACCCACAGTCAGATACACCCTGTGAAGTGTAAAACACCCCCACTGTCCTCAGTAATATTAACACACTGACAGAGAACACAGATTAATATTAACACACTCACTGACACACTGTGTATATCATGACCCACAGTCAGATACACCCTGTGAAGTGTAAAACACCCCCACTGTCCTCAGTAATATTAACACACTGACAGAGAACACAGATTATTATTAACACACTCACTGACACACTGTGTACATCATGACCCACAGTCAGATACACCCTGTGAAGTGTAAAACACCCCCACTGTCCTCAGTAATATTAACACACTGACAGAGAACACAGATTATTATTAACACACTCACTGACACACTGTGTACATCATGACCCACAGTCAGATACACCCTGTGAAGTGTAAAACACCACCACTGTCCTCAGGAATATTAACACACTGACAGAGAACACAGATTAATATTAACACACTCACTGACACACTGTGTATATCATGACCCACAGTCAGATAAACCCGGTGAAGTGTAAAACACCCCCACTGTCCTCAGGAATATTAACACACTGACAGAGAACACAGATTAATTTTAACACACTCACTGACACACTGTGTATATCATGACCCACAGTCAGATACACCCGGTGAAGTGTAAAACACCCCCACTGTCCTCAGGAATATTAACACACTGACAGAGAACACAGATTAATATTAACACACTCACTGACACACTGTGTATATCATGACCCACAGTCAGATACACCCTGTCAAGTGTAAAACAACCCCACTGTCCTCAGGAATATTAACACACTGACAGAGAACACAGATTAATATTAACACACTCACTGACACACTGTGTACATCATGACCCACAGTCCGATGCACCCTGTGAAGTGTAAAACACCCCCACTGTCCTCAGTAATATTAACACACTGACAGAGAACACAGATTAATATGAACACACTCACTGACACACTGTGTATATCATGACCCACAGTTAGATACACCCTGTGAAGTGTAAAACACCCCCACTGTCCTCAGTAATATTAACACACTGACAGAGAAAACAGATTAATATTAACACACTCACTGACACACTGTGTATATCATGACCCACAGTCAGATAAACCCTGTGAAGTGTAAAACACCCCCACTGTCCTCAGTAATATTAACACACTGACAGAGAACACAGATTAATATTAACACTCTCACTGACACACTGTGTATATCATGACCCACAGTCAGATACACCCTGTGATGTGTAAAACACCTCCACTGTCCTCAGGAATATTAACACACTGACAGAGAACACAGATTAATATTAACACTCTCACTGACACACTGTGTATATCATGACCCAGAGTCAGATACACCCTGTGAAGTGTAAAACACCCCCACTGTCCTCAGTAATATTAACACACTGACAGAGAACACAGATTAATATTAACACACTCACTGACACACTGTGTACATCATGATCCACAGTCAGATACACCCTGTGATGTGAAAACACCCCCACTGTCCTCAGTAATATTAACACACTGACAGAGAACACAGATTATTATTAACACACTCACTGACACACTGTGTACATCATGACCCACAGTCAGATACACCCTGTGAAGTGTAAAACACCACCACTGTCCTCAGGAATATTAACACACTGACAGAGAACACAGATTAATATTAACACACTCACTGACACACTGTGTATATCATGACCCACAGTCAGATAAACCCGGTGAAGTGTAAAACACCCCCACTGTCCTCAGGAATATTAACACACTGACAGAGAACACAGATTAATTTTAACACACTCACTGACACACTGTGTATATCATGACCCACAGTCAGATACACCCGGTGAAGTGTAAAACACCCCCACTGTCCTCAGGAATATTAACACACTGACAGAGAACACAGATTAATATTAACACACTCACTGACACACTGTGTATATCATGACCCACAGTCAGATACACCCTGTCAAGTGTAAAACAACCCCACTGTCCTCAGGAATATTAACACACTGACAGAGAACACAGATTAATATTAACACACTCACTGACACACTGTGTACATCATGACCCACAGTCCGATGCACCCTGTGAAGTGTAAAACACCCCCACTGTCCTCAGTAATATTAACACACTGACAGAGAACACAGATTAATATGAACACACTCACTGACACACTGTGTATATCATGACCCACAGTTAGATACACCCTGTGAAGTGTAAAACACCCCCACTGTCCTCAGTAATATTAACACACTGACAGAGAAAACAGATTAATATTAACACACTCACTGACACACTGTGTATATCATGACCCACAGTCAGATAAACCCTGTGAAGTGTAAAACACCCCCACTGTCCTCAGTAATATTAACACACTGACAGAGAACACAGATTAATATTAACACTCTCACTGACACACTGTGTATATCATGACCCACAGTCAGATACACCCTGTGATGTGTA
The DNA here is from genome assembly GCF_036365525.1 of Heterodontus francisci. Taxonomy (NCBI): domain Eukaryota; kingdom Metazoa; phylum Chordata; class Chondrichthyes; order Heterodontiformes; family Heterodontidae; genus Heterodontus; species Heterodontus francisci. The sequence continues at coordinate 66,900 of NW_027141967.1, forward strand.
AAACACCTCCACTGTCCTCAGGAATATTAACACACTGACAGAGAACACAGATTAATATTAACACTCTCACTGACACACTGTGTATATCATGACCCAGAGTCAGATACACCCTGTGAAGTGTAAAACACCCCCACTGTCCTCAGTAATATTAACACACTGACAGAGAACACAGATTAATATTAACACACTCACTGACACACTGTGTACATCATGATCCACAGTCAGATACACCCTGTGATGTGAAAACACCCCCACTGTCCTCAGGAATATTAACACACTGACAGAGAACACAGATTAATATTAACACACTCACTGACACACTGTGTATATCATGACCCACAGTCAGATACACCCGGTGAAGTGTAAAACACCCCCACTGTCCTCAGGAATATTAACACACTGACAGAGAACACAGATTAATATTAACACACTCACTGACACACTGTGTATATCATGACCCACAGTCAGATACACCCTGTGAAGTGTAAAACACCCCCACTGTCCTCAGGAATATTAACACACTGACAGAGAACACAGATTAATATTAACACACTCACTGACACACTGTGTACATCATGACCCACAGTCCGATGCACCCTGTGAAGTGTAAAACACCCCCACTGTCCTCAGTAATATTAACACACTGACAGAGAACACAGATTAATATGAACCCACTCACTGACACACTGTGTATATCATGACCCACAGTTAGATACACCCTGTGTAGTGTAAAACACCCCCACTGTCCTCAGTAATATTAACACACTGACAGAGAAAACAGATTAATATTAACACACTCACTGACACACTGTGTATATCATGACCCACAGTCAGATAAACCCTGTGAAGTGTAAATCACCCCCACTGTCCTCAGTAATATTAACACACTGACAGAGAACACAGATTAATATTAACACTCTCACTGACACACTGTGTATATCATGACCCACAGTCAGATACACCCTGTGATGTGTAAAACACCTCCACTGTCCTCAGGAATATTAACACACTGACAGAGAACACAGATTAATATTAACACTCTCACTGACACACTGTGTATATCATGACCCAGAGTCAGATACACCCTGTGAAGTGTAAAACACCCCCACTGTCCTCAGTAATATTAACACACTGACAGAGAACACAGATTAATATTAACACACTCACTGACACACTGTGTACATCATGATCCACAGTCAGATACACCCTGTGATGTGTAAAACACCCCCACTGTCCTCAGGAATATTAACACACTGACAGAGAACACAGATTAATATTAACACACTCACTGACACACTGTGTATATCATGACCCACAGTCAGATAAACCCTGTGAAGTGTAAAACACCCCCACTGTCCTCAGGAATATTAACACACTGACAGAGAACACAGATTAATATTAACACACTCACTGACACACTGTGTATATCATGACCCACAGTCAGATACACCCTGTGAAGTGTAAAACATCCCCACTGTCCTCAGGAATATTAAGACACTGACAGAGAACACAGATTAATATGAACACACTCACTGACACACTGTGTATATCATGACCCACAGTCAGATACACCCTGTGAAGTGTAAAACATCCCCACTGTCCTCAGTAATATTAACACACTGACAGAGAACACAGATTAATATTAACACACTCACTGATACACTGTGTATATCATGACCCACAGTCAGATAAACGCTGTGAAGTGTAAAACACCCCCACTGTCCTCAGTAATATTAACACACTGACAGAGAACACAGATTAATATTAACACACTCACTGACACACTGTGTATATCATGACCCAGAGTTGGATACACCCTGTGAAGTGTAAAACATCCCCACCCGCCTCAGGAATATTAACACACTGACAGAGAACACAGATTAATATTAACACACTCACTGACACACTGTGTACATCATCACCCACAGTCAGATACACCCTGTGAAGTGTAAAACACCCCCACTGTCCTCAGTAATATTAACACACTGACAGAGAACACAGATTAATATTAACACACTCACTGACACACTGTGTACATCATGACCGACAGTCAGATACACCCTGTGAAGTGTAAAACACCCCCACTGTCCTCAGTAATATTAACACACTGACAGAGAACACAGATTAATATTAACACACTCACTGACACACTGTGTATATCATGACCCACAGTCAGATACACCCCGTGAAGTGTAAAACATCCCCACTGTCCTCAGTAATATTAACACACTGACAGAGAACACAGATTAATATTAACACACTCACTGACACACTGTGTACATCATGACCCACAGTCAGATACACCCTGTGAAGTGCAAAACACCCCCGCTGTCCTCAGCAATATTAACACACTGACAGAGAACACAGATTAATATTAACACACTCACTGACACACTGTGTATATCATGATCCACAGTCAGATAAACCCTGTGAAGTGTAAAACACCCCCACTGTCCTCAGTAATATTAACACACTGAGAGAGAACACAGATTAATATTAACACACTCACTGACACACTGTGTATATCATGACCCAGAGTCAGATACACCCGGTGAAGTGTAAAACACCCCCACTGTCCTCAGTAATATTAACACACTGACAGAGAACACAGATTAATATTAACACACTCACTGACACACTGTGTATATCATGACCAACAGTCAGATACACCCGGTGAAGTGTAAAACACCCCCACTGTCCTCAGGAATATTAACACACTGACAGAGAACACAGATTAATATTGACACACTCACTGAAACACTGTGTATATCATGACCCACAGTCAGATACACCCTGTGAAGTGTAAAACACCCCCACTGTCCTCAGGAATATTAACACACTGACAGAGAACACAGATTAATATTAACACACTCACTGACACACTGTGTACATCATGACCCAAAGTCAGATACACCCGGTGAAGTGTAAAACACCTCCACTGTCCTCAGTAATATTAACACACAGACAGAGAACACAGATTAATATTAACACACTCACTGACACACTGTGTATATCATGACCCAGAGTTAGATACACCCTGTGAAATGTAAAACACCACCACTGTCCTCAGTAATATTAACACACTGACAGAGAACACAGATTAATATTAACACACTCACTGACACACTGTGTATATCATGACCCACAGTCAGATAAACCCTGTGAAGTGTAAAACACCCCCACTGTCCTCAGGAATATTAACACACTGACAGAGAACACAGATTAATATTAACACACTCACTGACATACTGTGCATATCATGATCCACAGTCAGAAAACCCTGTGAAGTGTAAAACATTCCCACTGTCCTCAGTAATATTAACACACTGACAGAGAACACAGATTAATATTAACACACTCACTGACACACTGTGTACATCATGACCCACAGTCAGATACACCCTGTGAAGTGTAAAACACCCCCACTGTCCTCAGGAATATTAACACACTGACAGAGAACACAGATTAATATTAACACACTCACTGACACACTGTGTATATCATGACCCACAGTCAGATAAACCCTGTGAAGTGTAAAACACCCCCACTGTCCTCAGGAATATTAACACACTGACAGAGAACACAGATTAATATTAACACACTCACTGACACACTGTGTACATCATGACCCAGAGTCAGATACACCCGGTGAAGTGTAAAACACCCCCGCTGTCCTCAGTAATATTAACTCACTGACAGAGAACACAGATTAATATTAACACACTCACTGATACACTGTGTATATCATGACCCAGTGTCAGATGTACCCTGTGAAGTATAAAACACCCCCACTGTCCTCAGTAATATTAACACACTGACAGAGAACACAGATTAATGTTAACACACTCACTGACACACTGTGTGTATCATGACCCACAGTCAGATACATCCTGTGAAGTGTAAAACACCCCCACTGTCCTCAGGAATATTAACACACTGACAGAGAACACAGATTAATATTAACACACTCACTGACACACTGTGTATATCATGACCCACAGTCAGATACACCCTGTGAAGTGTAAAACACCCCCACTGTCCTCAGGAATATTAACACACTGACATAGAACACAGATTAATATTAACACACTCACTGACACACTGTGTACATCATGACCCATAGTCAGATACACCCTGTGAAGTGTAAAACACCCCCACTGTCCTCAGTAATATTAACACACTGACAGAGAACACAGATTAATATTAACACACTCACTGACACACTGTGTACATCATGACCCACAGTCAGATACACCCTGTGAAGTGTAAAACATCCCCACTGTCCTCAGTAATATTAACACACTGACAGAGAACACAGATTAATATTAACACACACACTGACACACTGTGTATATCATGACCCACAGTCAGATACACCCTGTGAAGTGTAAAACATCCCCACTGTCCTCAGGAATATTAACACACTGACAGAGAACACAGATTAATATTAACACACTCACTGACACACTGTGTATATCATGACCCACAGTCAGATACACCCTGTGAAGTGTAAAACATCCCCACTGTCCTCAGGAATATTAACACACTGACAGAGAACACAGATTAATATGAACACACTCACTGACACACTGTGTATATCATGACCCAGAGTCAGATACACCCTGTGAAGTGTAAAACATCCCCACTGTCCTCAGTAATATTAACACACTGACAGAGAACACAGATTAATATTAACACACTCACTGACACACTGTGTATATCATGACCCAGAGTTAGATACACCCTGTGAAGTGTAAAACATCCCCACTGTCCTCAGGAATATTAACACACTGACAGAGAACACAGATTAATATTAACACACTCACTGACACACTGTGTACATCATGACCCACAGTCAGATACACCCTGTGAAGTGTAAAACACCCCCACTGTCCTCAGGAATAATAACACAGTGACAGGGAACACAGATTAATATTAACACACTCACTGACACACTGTGTATATCATGACCCACAGTCAGATACACCCTGTGAAGGGTAAAACACCCCCACTGTCCTCAGGAATATTAACACACTGACAGAGAACACAGATTAATATTAACACACTCACTGACACACTGTGTATATCATGACCCACAGTCAGATAAACCCTGTGAAGTGTAAAACACCCCCACTGTCCTCAGGAATATTAACACACTGACAGAGAACACAGATTAATATTAACACACTCACTGACACACTGTGTACATCATGACCCACATTCAGATAAACCCTGTGAAGTGTAAAACACCCCCACTGTCCTCAGTAATATTAACACACTGACAGAGAACACAGATTAATATTAACACACTCACTGACACACTGTGTATATCATGACCCACAGTCAGATACACCCTGTGAAGTGTAAAACACCCCCACTGTCCTCAGTAATATTAACACACTGACAGAGAACACAGATTAATATTAACACACTCACTGACACACTGTGTATATCATGACCCACAGTCAGATACACCCTGTGAAGTGTAAAACACCCCCACTGTCCTCAGTAATATTAACACACTGACAGAGGACACAGATTAATATTAACACACTCACTGACACACTGTGTATATCATGACCCACAGTCAGATACACCCTGTGAAGTGTAAAACACCACCACTGTCCTCAGTAATATTAACACACTGACAGAGAACACAGATTAATATTAACACACTCACTGACAGACTGTGTACATCATGACCCACAGTCAGATAAACCCTGTGAAGTGTAAAACACCACCACTGTCCTCAGGAATATTAACACACTGACAGAGAACACAGATTAATATTAACACACTCACTGACACACTGTGTATATGATGACCCACAGTCAGATACACCCTGTGAAGTGTAAAACACCCCCACTGTCCTCAGGAATATTAACACACTGACAGAGAACACAGATTAATATTAACACACTCACTGACACACTGTGTACATCATGACCCACAGTCAGATACACCCTGTGAAGTGTAAAACACTCCCACTGTCATCAGGAATATTAACACACTGACAGAGAACACAGATTAATATTAACACACTCACTGACACACTGTGTACATCATGACCCACAGTCAGATGCACCCTGTGAAGTGTAAAACACTCCCACTGTCCTCAGGAATATTAACACACTGACAGAGAACTCAGATTAATATTAACACACTCACTGACACACTGTGTATATCATGACCCACAGTCAGATACACCCTGTGAAGTGTAAAACACCCCCACTGTCCTCAGTAATATTAACACACTGACAGAGAACACAGATTAATATTAACACACTCACTGACACACTGTGTACATCATGACCCACAGTCAGATACACCCTGTGAAGTGTAAAACACCCCCACTGTCCTCAGGAATATTAATACACTGACAGAGTACACAGATTAATATTAACACACTCACTGACACACTGTGTATATCATGACCCACAGTCAGATACACCCTGTGAAGTGTAAAACACCCCCACTGTCCTCAGGAATATTAACACACTGACAGAGAACACAGATTAATATTAACACACTCACTGACACACTGTGTATATCATGACCCACAGTCAGATACACCCTGTGAAGTGTAAAACACCCACACTGTCCTCAGTAATATTAACACACTGACAGAGAACACAGATTAATATTAACACACTCACTGACACACTGTGTACATCATGACCCACAGTCAGATACACCCTGTGAAGTGTAAAACACCCCCACTGTCCTCAGGAATATTAACACACTGACAGAGTACACAGATTATTATTAACACAATCACTGACACACTGTGTATATCATGACCCACAGTCAGATACACCCTGTGAAGTGTAAAACACCCCACTGTCCTCGGTAATATTAACACTTGACAGAAAACACAGATTAAAATTAACACACTCACTGACACACTGTGTATATCATGACCCACAGTCAGATACACCCTGTGAAGTGTAAAACACCACCACTGCCCTCAGGAATATTAACACACTGACAGAGAACACAGATTAATATTAACACTCTCACTGACACACTGTGTACATCATGACCCACAGTCAGATAAACCCTGTGAAGTGTAAAACACCCCCACTGTCCTCAGGAATATTAACACACTGACAGAGAACACAGATTATTATTAACACACTCACTGACACACTGTGTACATCATGACCCACAGTCAGATACACCCTGTGAAGTGTAAAACACCCCCACTGTCCTCAGTAATATTAACACACTGACAGAGAACACAGATTATTATTAACACACTCACTGACACACTGTGTACATCATGACCCACAGTCAGATACACCCTCTGAAGTGTAAAACACCACCACTGTCCTCAGGAATATTAACACACTGACAGAGAACACAGATTAATATTAACACACTCACTGACACACTGTGTATATCATGACCCACAGTCAGATACACCCGGTGAAGTGTAAAACACCCCCACTGTCCTCAGGAATATTAACACACTGACAGAGAACACAGATTAATATTAACACACTCACTGACACACTGTGTATATCATGACCCACAGTCAGATACACCCGGTGAAGTGTAAAACACCCCCACTGTCCTCAGGAATATTAACACACTGACAGAGAACACAGATTAATATTAACACACTCACTGACACACTGTGTATATCATGACCCACAGTCAGATACACCCTGTGAAGTGTAAAACACCCCCACTGTCCTCAGGAATATTAACACACTGACAGAGAACACAGATTAATATTAACACACTCACTGACACACTGTGTACATCATGACCCACAGTCCGATGCACCCTGTGAAGTGTAAAACACCCCCACTGTCCTCAGTAATATTAACACACTGACAGAGAACACAGATTAATATTAACACACTCACTGACACACTGTGTATATCATGACCCACAGTCAGATACACCCTGTGAAGTGTAAAACACCCCCACTGTCCTCAGTAATATTAACATACTGACAGAGAACACAGATTAATATTAACACACTCACTGACACACTGTGTATATCATGACCCACAGTCAGATACGCCCTGTGAAGTGTAAAACACCCCCACTGTCCTCAGGAATATTAACACACTGACAGAGAACACAGATTAATATTAACACTCTCACTGACACACTGTGTATATCATGACCCAGAGTCAGATACACCCTGTGAAGTGTAAAACACCCCCACTGTCCTCAGTAATATTAACACACTGACAGAGAACACAGATTAATATTAACACACTCACTGACACACTGTGTACATCATGACCCACAGTCAGACACACCCTGTGAAGTGTAAAACACCCCCACTGTCCTCAGTAATATTAACACACTGACAGAGAACACAGATTAATATTAACACACTCACTGACACATTGTGTATATCATGACCCACAGTCAGAAACACCCTGTGAAGTGTAAAACACCCCCACTGTCCTCAGTAATATTAACACACTGACAGAGAACACAGATTAATATTAACACACTCACTGACACACTGTGTATATCATGACCCACAGTCAGATACACCCTGTGAAGTGTAAAACACCACCACTGTCCTCAGGAATATTAACACACTGACAGAGAACACAGATTAATATTAACACACTCACTGACACACTGTGTATATCATGACCCACAGTCAGATACACCCTGTGATGTGTAAAACACCCCCACTGTCCTCAGGAATATTAACACACTGACAGAGAACACAGATTAATATTAACACACTCACTGACACACTGTGTATATCATGACCCACAGTCAGATAAACCCTGTGAAGTGTGAAACACCCCCACTGTCCTCAGGAATATTAACACACTGACAGAGAACACAGATTAATATTAACACACTCACTGACACACTGTGTATATCATGACCCACAGTCAGATACACCCTGTGATGTGTAAAACACCCCCACTGTCCTCAGGAATATTAACACACTGACAGAGAACACAGATTAATATTAACACACTCACTGACACACTGTGTATATCATGACCCACAGTCAGATAAACCCTGTGAAGTGTAAAACATGCCCACTGTCCTCAGGAATATTAACACACTGACAGAGAACACATATTAATATTAACACACTCACTGACACACTGTGTACATCATCACCCACAGTCAGATACACCCTGTGAAGTGTAAAACACCCCCACTGTCCTCAGTAATATTAACACACTGACAGAGAACACAGATTAATATTAATACACTCACTGACACACTGTGTATATCATGATCCACAGTCAGATACACCCTGTGAAGTGTAAAACACCCCCACTGTCCTCAGTAATATTAACACACTGACAGAGAACACAGATTAATATTAACACACTCACTGACACACTGTGCATATCATGATCCACTGTCAGATAAACCCTGTGAAGTGTAAAACACCCCCACTGTCCTCAGTAATATTAACACACTGGCAGAGAACACAGATTAACATTAACACACTCACTGACACACTGTGTATATCATGACCCAGAGTCAGATACACCCGGTGAAGTGTAAAACACCCCCACTGTCCTCAGTAATATTAACACACTGACAGAGAACACAGATTAATATTAACACACTCACTGACACACTGTGTATATCATGACCAACAGTCAGATACACCCGGTGAAGTGTAAAACACAACCACTGTCCTCAGGAATATTAACAAACTGACAGAGAACACAGATTAATATTGACACACTCACTGAAACACTGTGTATATCATGACCCACAGTCAGATACACCCTGTGAAGTGTAAAACATTCCCACTGTCCTCAGTAATATTAACACACTGACAGAGAACACAGATTAATATTAACACACTCACTGACACACTGTGTACATCATGACCCACAGTCAGATACACCCTGTGAAGTGTAAAACACCCCCACTGTCCTCAGGAATATTAACACACTGACAGAGAACACAGATTAATATTAACACACTCACTGACACACTGTGTATATCATGACCCACAGTCAGATAAACCCTGTGAAGTGTAAAACACCCCCACTGTCCTCAGGAATATTAACACACTGACAGAGAACACAGATTAATATTAACACACTCACTGACACACTGTGTACATCATGACCCAGAGTCAGATACACCCAGTGAAGTGTAAAACACCCCCGCTGTCCTCAGTAATATTAACACACTGACAGAGAACACAGATTAATATTAACACACTCACTGATACACTGTGTATATCATGACCCAGTGTCAGATGTACCCTGTGAAGTATAAAACACCCCCACTGTCCTCAGTAATATTAACAGACTGACAGAGAACACAGATTAATGTTAACACACTCACTGACACACTGTGTATATCATGACCCACAGTCAGATACATCCTGTGAAGTGTAAAACACCCCCACTGTCCTCAGGAATATTAACACACTGACAGAGAACACAGATTAATATTAACACACTCACTGACACACTGTGTATATCATGACCCACAGTCAGATACACCCTGTGAAGTGTAAAACACCCCCACTGTCCTCAGTAATATTAACACACTGACAGAGAACACAGATTAATATTAACACACTCACTGACACACTGTGTATATCATGACCCACAGTCAGATACACCCTGTGAAGTGTAAAACACCCCCACTGTCCTCAGTAATATTAACACACTGCCAGAGAACACATATTAATATTAACACACTCACTGACACACTGTGTACATCATGACCCATAGTCAGATACACCCTGTGAAGTGTAAAACACCCCCACTGTCCTCAGTAATATTAACACACTGACAGAGAACACAGATTAATATTAACACACTCACTGACACACTGTGTACATCATGACCCACAGTCAGATACACCCTGTGAAGTGTAAAACACCCCCACTGTCCTCAGGAATATTAACACACTGACAGAGAACACAGATTAATATTAACACACTCACTGACACACTGTGTATATCATGACCCACAGTCAGATAAACCCTGTGAAGTGTAAAACACCCCCACTGTCCTCAGGAATATTAACACACTGACAGAGAACACAGATTAATATTAACACACTCACTGACACACTGTGTACATCATGACCCAGAGTCAGATACACCCGGTGAAGTGTAAAACTCCCCCGCTGTCCTCAGTAATATTAACACACTGACAGAGAACACAGATTAATATTAACACACTCACTGATACACTGTGTATATCATGACCCAGTGTCAGATGTACCCTGGGAAGTATAAAACACCCCCACTGTCCTCAGTAATATTAACACACTGACAGAGAACACAGATTAATGTTAACACACTCACTGACACACTGTGTATATCATGACCCACAGTCAGATACATCCTGTGAAGTGTAAAACACCCCCACTGTCCTCAGGAATATTAACACACTGACAGAGAACACAGATTAATATTAACACACTCACTGACACACTGTGTATATCATGACCCACAGTCAGATACACCCTGTGAAGTGTAAAACACCCCCACTGTCCTCAGTAATATTAACACACTGACAGAGAACACAGATTAATATTAACACACTCACTGACACACTGTGTATATCATGACCCACAGTCAGATACACCCTGTGAAGTGTAAAACACCCCCACTGTCCTCAGTAATATTAACACACTGCCAGAGAACACAGATTAATATTAACACACTCACTGACACACTGTGTACATCATGACCCATAGTCAGATACACCCTGTGAAGTGTAAAACACCCCCACTGTCCTCAGTAATATTAACACACTGACAGAGAACACAGATTAATATTAACACACTCACTGACACACTGTGTATATCATGACCCACAGTCAGATACACCCTGTGAAGTGTAAAACATCCCCACTGTCCTCAGGAATATTAACACACTGACAGAGAACACAGATTAATATTAACACACTCACTGACACACTGTGTATATCATGACCCACAGTCAGATACACCCTGTGAAGTGTAAAACATCCCCACTGTCCTCAGGAATATTAACACACTGACAGAGAACACAGATTAATATGAACACACTCACTGACACACTGTGTATATCATGAACCACAGTCAGATACACCCTGTGAAGTGTAAAACATCCCCACTGTCCTCAGTAATATTAACACACTGACAGAGAACACAGATTAATATGAACACACTCACTGACACACTGTGTATATCATGACCCACAGTCAGATACACCCTGTGAAGTGTAAAACACCCCCACTGTCCTCAGGAAAATTAACACACTGACAGAGAACACAGATTAATATTAACACAATCACTGACACACTGTGTATATCATGACCCACAGTCAGATACACCCTGTGAAGTGTAAAACACTCCCACTGTCCTCAGGAATATTAACACACTGACAGAGAACACAGATTAATATTAACACACTCACTGACACACTGTGTACATCATGACCCACAGTCAGATGCACCCTGTGAAGTGTAAAACACTCCCACTGTCCTCAGGAATATTAACACACTGACAGAGAACTGAGATTAATATTAACACACTCACTGACACACTGTGTATATCATGACCCACAGTCAGATACACCCTGTGAAGTGTAAAACACCCCCACTGTCCTCAGTAATATTAACACACTGACAGAGAACACAGATTAATATTAACACACTCACTGACACACTGTGTACATCATGACCCACAGTCAGATACACCCTGTGAAGTGTAAAACACCCCCACTGTCCTCAGGAATATTAATACACTGACAGAGTACACAGATTAATATTAACACACTCACTGACACACTGTGTATATCATGACCCACAGTCAGATACACCCTGTGAAGTGTAAAACACCCTCACTGTCCTCAGGAATATTAACACACTGACAGAGAACACAGATTAATATTAACACACTCACTGACACACTGTGTATATCATGACCCACAGTCAGATACACCCTGTGAAGTGTAAAACACCCACACTGTCCTCAGTAATATTAACACACTGACAGAGAACACAGATTAATATTAACACACTCACTGACACACTGTGTACATCATGACCCACAGTCAGATACACCCTGTGAAGTGTAAAACACCCCCACTGTCCTCAGGAATATTAACACACTGACAGAGTACACAGATTATTATTAACACAATCACTGACACACTGTGTATATCATGACCCACAGTCAGATACACCCTGTGAAGTGTAAAACACCCCACTGTCCTCGGTAATATTAACACTTGACAGAAAACACAGATTAAAATTAACACACTCACTGACACACTGTGTACATCATGACCCACAGTCAGATAAACCCTGTGAAGTGTAAAACACCCCCACTGTCCTCAGGAATATTAACACACTGACAGAGAACACAGATTATTATTAACACACTCACTGACACACTGTGTACATCATGACCCACAGTCAGATACACCCTGTGAAGTGTAAAACACCCCCACTGTCCTCAGTAATATTAACACACTGACAGAGAACACAGATTATTATTAACACACTCACTGACACACTGTGTACATCATGACCCACAGTCAGATACACCCTGTGAAGTGTAAAACACCACCACTGTCCTCAGGAATATTAACACACTGACAGAGAACACAGATTAATATTAACACACTCACTGACACACTGTGTATATCATGACCCACAGTCAGATACACCCTGTGAAGTGTAAAACACCCCCACTGTCCTCAGGAATATTAACACACTGACAGAGAACACAGATTAATATTAACACACTCACTGACACACTGTGTACATCATGACCCAGAGTCAGATACACCCGGTGAAGTGTAAAACTCCCCCGCTGTCCTCAGTAATATTAACACACTGACAGAGAACACAGATTAATATTAACACACTCACTGATACACTGTGTATATCATGACCCAGTGTCAGATGTACCCTGTGAAGTATAAAACACCCCCACTGTCCTCAGTAATATTAACACACTGACAGAGAACACAGATTAATGTTAACACACTCACTGACACACTGTGTATATCATGACCCACAGTCAGATACATCCTGTGAAGTGTAAAACACCCCCACTGTCCTCAGGAATATTAACACACTGACAGAGAACACAGATTAATATTAACACACTCACTGACACACTGTGTATATCATGACCCACAGTCAGATACACCCTGTGAAGTGTAAAACACCCCCACTGTCCTCAGTAATATTAACACACTGACAGAGAACACAGATTAATATTAACACACTCACTGACACACTGTGTATATCATGACCCACAGTCAGATACACCCTGTGAAGTGTAAAACACCCCCACTGTCCTCAGTAATATTAACACACTGCCAGAGAACACAGATTAATATTAACACACTCACTGACACACTGTGTACATCATGACCCACAGTCCGATGCACCCTGTGAAGTGTAAAACACCCCCACTGTCCTCAGTAATATTAACACACTGACAGAGAACACAGATTAATATTAACACACTCACTGACACACTGTGTATATCATGACCCACAGTCAGATACACCCTGTGAAGTGTAAAACATCCCCACTGTCCTCAGGAATATTAACACACTGACAGAGAACACAGATTAATATTAACACACTCACTGACACACTGTGTATATCATGACCCACAGTCAGATACACCCTGTGAAGTGTAAAACATCCCCACTGTCCTCAGGAATATTAACACACTGACAGAGAACACAGATTAATATGAACACACTCACTGACACACTGTGTATATCATGAACCACAGTCAGATACACCCTGTGAAGTGTAAAACATCCCCACTGTCCTCAGTAATATTAACACACTGACAGAGAACACAGATTAATATGAACACACTCACTGACACACTGTGTATATCATGACCCACAGTCAGATACACCCTGTGAAGTGTAAAACACCCCCACTGTCCTCAGGAAAATTAACACACTGACAGAGAACACAGATTAATATTAACACAATCACTGACACACTGTGTATATCATGACCCACAGTCAGATACACCCTGTGAAGTGTAAAACACTCCCACTGTCCTCAGGAATATTAACACACTGACAGAGAACACAGATTAATATTAACACACTCACTGACACACTGTGTACATCATGACCCACAGTCAGATGCACCCTGTGAAGTGTAAAACACTCCCACTGTCCTCAGGAATATTAACACACTGACAGAGAACTGAGATTAATATTAACACACTCACTGACACACTGTGTATATCATGACCCACAGTCAGATACACCCTGTGAAGTGTAAAACACCCCCACTGTCCTCAGTAATATTAACACACTGACAGAGAACACAGATTAATATTAACACACTCACTGACACACTGTGTACATCATGACCCACAGTCAGATACACCCTGTGAAGTGTAAAACACCCCCACTGTCCTCAGGAATATTAATACACTGACAGAGTACACAGATTAATATTAACACACTCACTGACACACTGTGTATATCATGACCCACAGTCAGATACACCCTGTGAAGTGTAAAACACCCTCACTGTCCTCAGGAATATTAACACACTGACAGAGAACACAGATTAATATTAACACACTCACTGACACACTGTGTATATCATGACCCACAGTCAGATACACCCTGTGAAGTGTAAAACACCCACACTGTCCTCAGTAATATTAACACACTGACAGAGAACACAGATTAATATTAACACACTCACTGACACACTGTGTACATCATGACCCACAGTCAGATACACCCTGTGAAGTGTAAAACACCCCCACTGTCCTCAGGAATATTAACACACTGACAGAGTACACAGATTATTATTAACACAATCACTGACACACTGTGTATATCATGACCCACAGTCAGATACACCCTGTGAAGTGTAAAACACCCCACTGTCCTCGGTAATATTAACACTTGACAGAAAACACAGATTAAAATTAACACACTCACTGACACACTGTGTACATCATGACCCACAGTCAGATAAACCCTGTGAAGTGTAAAACACCCCCACTGTCCTCAGGAATATTAACACACTGACAGAGAACACAGATTATTATTAACACACTCACTGACACACTGTGTACATCATGACCCACAGTCAGATACACCCTGTGAAGTGTAAAACACCCCCACTGTCCTCAGTAATATTAACACACTGACAGAGAACACAGATTAATATTAACACACTCACTGACACACTGTGTACATCATGACCCACAGTCAGATACACCCTGTGAAGTGTAAAACATTCCCACTGTCCTCAGTAATATTAACACACTGACAGAGAACACAGATTATTATTAACACACTCACTGACACACTGTGTACATCATGACCCACAGTCAGATACACCCTGTGAAGTGTAAAACACCACCACTGTCCTCAGGAATATTAACACACTGACAGAGAACACAGATTAATATTAACACACTCACTGACACACTGTGTATATCATGACCCACAGTCAGATACACCCGGTGAAGTGTAAAACACCCCCACTGTCCTCAGGAATATTAACACACTGACAGAGAACACAGATTAATATTAACACACTCACTGACACACTGTGTATATCATGACCCACAGTCAGATACACCCGGTGAAGTGTAAAACACCCCCACTGTCCTCAGGAATATTAACACACTGACAGAGAACACAGATTAATATTAACACACTCACTGACACACTGTGTATATCATGACCCACAGTCAGATACACCCTGTGAAGTGTAAAACACCCCCACTGTCCTCAGGAATATTAACACACTGACAGAGAACACAGATTAATATTAACACACTCACTGACACACTGTGTACATCATGACCCACAGTCCGATGCACCCTGTGAAGTGTAAAACACCCCCACTGTCCTCAGTAATATTAACACACTGACAGAGAACACAGATTAATATTAACACACTCACTGACACACTGCGTATATCATGACCCACAGTCAGATACACCCTGTGAAGTGTAAAACACCCCCACTGTCCTCAGTAATATTAACATACTGACAGAGAACACAGATTAATATTAACACACTCACTGACACACTGTGTATATCATGACCCACAGTCAGATACACCCTGTGAAGTGTAAAACACCCCCACTGTCCTCAGGAATATTAACACACTGACAGAGAACACAGATTAATATTAACACTCTCACTGACACACTGTGTATATCATGACCCAGAGTCAGATACACCCTGTGAAGTGTAAAACACCCCCACTGTCCTCAGTAATATTAACACACTGACAGAGAACACAGATTAATATTAACACACTCACTGACACACTGTGTATATCATGACCCACAGTCAGATACACCCTGTGAAGTGTAAAACACCCCCACTGTCCTCAGTAATATTAACACACTGACAGACAACACAGATTAATATTAACACACTCACTGACACACTGTGTACATCATGACCCACAGTCAGATACACCCTGTGAAGTGTAAAACACCCCCACTGTCCTCAGGAATATTAACACACTGACAGAGAACACAGATTAATATTAACACTCTCACTGACACACTGTGTACATCATGACCCACAGTCAGACACACCCTGTGAAGTGTAAAACACCCCCACTGTCCTCAGTAATATTAACACACTGACAGAGAACACAGATTAATATTAACACACTCACTGACACATTGTGTATATCATGACCCACAGTCAGAAACACCCTGTGAAGTGTAAAACACCCCCACTGTCCTCAGTAATATTAACACACTGACAGAGAACACAGATTAATATTAACACACTCACTGACACACTGTGTATATCATGACCCACAGTCAGATACACCCTGTGAAGTGTAAAACACCACCACTGTCCTCAGGAATATTAACACACTGACAGAGAACACAGATTAATATTAACACACTCACTGACACACTGTGTATATCATGACCCACAGTCAGATACACCCTGTGATGTGTAAAACACCCCCACTGTCCTCAGGAATATTAACACACTGACAGAGAACACAGATTAATATTAACACACTCACTGACACACTGTGTATATCATGACCCACAGTCAGATAAACCCTGTGAAGTGTAAAACACCCCCACTGTCCTCAGGAATATTAACACACTGACAGAGAACACAGATTAATATGAACACACTCACTGACACACTGTGTATATCATGACCCTCAGTCAGATACACCCTGTGAATTGTAAAACACCCCCACTGTCCTCAGTAATATTAACACACTGACAGAGAACACAGATTAATATTAACACACTCACTGACACACTGTGTATATCATGACCCAGAGTTAGATACACCCTGTGAAGTGTAAAACATGCCCACTGTCCTCAGGAATATTAACACACTGACAGAGAACACAGATTAATATTAACACACTCACTGACACACTGTGTACATCATCACCCACAGTCAGATACACCCTGTGAAGTGTAAAACACCCCCACTGTCCTCAGTAATATTAACACACTGACAGAGAACACAGATTAATATTAATACACTCACTGACACACTGTGTATATCATGATCCACAGTCAGATACACCCTGTGAAGTGTAAAACACCCCCACTGTCCTCAGTAATATTAACACACTGACAGAGAACACAGATTAATATTAACACACTCACTGACACACTGTGCATATCATGATCCACAGTCAGATAAACCCTGTGAAGTGTAAAACACCCCCACTGTCCTCAGTAATATTAACACACTGGCAGAGAACACAGATTAACATTAACACACTCACTGACACACTGTGTATATCATGACCCAGAGTCAGATACACCCGGTGAAGTGTAAAACACCCCCACTGTCCTCAGTAATATTAACACACTGACAGAGAACACAGATTAATATTAACACACTCACTGACACACTGTGTATATCATGACCAACAGTCAGATACACCCGGTGAAGTGTAAAACACAACCACTGAAATCAGGAATATTAACAAACTGACAGAGAACACAGATTAATATTGACACACTCACTGAAACACTGTGTATATCATGACCCACAGTCAGATACACCCTGTGAAGTGTTAAACACCCCCACTGAAATCAGGAATATTAACACACTGACAGAGAACACAGATTAATATTAACACTCTCACTGACACACTGTGTATATCATGACCCAGAGTTAGATACACCCTGTGAAGTGTAAAACACCACCACTGTCCTCAGTAATATTAACACACTGACAGAGAACACAGATTAATATTAACACTCTCACTGACACACTGTGTATATCATGACCCACAGTCAGATAAACCCTGTGAAGTGTAAAACACCCCCACTGTCCTCAGGAATATTAACACACTGACAGAGAACACAGATTAATATTAACACACTCACTGACATACTGTGCATATCATGATCCACAGTCAGATACACCCTGTGAAGTGTAAAACATTCCCACTGTCCTCAGTAATATTAACACACTGACAGAGAACACAGATTAATATTAACACACTCACTGACACACTGTGTACATCATGACCGACAGTCAGATACACCCTGTGAAGTATAAAACACCCCCACTGTCCTCAGGAATATTAACACACTGACAGAGAACACAGATTAATATTAACACACTCACTGACACACTGTGTATATCATGACCCACAGTCAGATAAACCCTGTGAAGTGTAAAACACCCCCACTGTCCTCAGGAATATTAACACACTGACAGAGAACACAGATTAATATTAACACACTCACTGACACACTGTTTACATCATGAACCAGAGTCAGATACACCCGGTGAAGTGTAAAACACCCCCGCTGTCCTCAGTAATATTAACACACTGACAGAGAACACAGATTAATATTAACACACTCACTGATACACTGTGTATATCATGACCCAGTGTCAGATGTACCCTGTGAAGTATAAAATACCCCCACTGTCCTCAGTAATATTAACAGACTGACAGAGAACACAGATTAATGTTAACACACTCACTGACACACTGTGTATATCATGACCCACAGTCAGATACATCCTGTGAAGTGTAAAACACCCCCACTGTCCTCAGGAATATTAACACACTGACAGAGAACACAGATTAATATTAACACACTCACTGACACACTGTGTATATCATGACCCACAGTCAGATACACCCTGTGAAGTGTAAAACACCCCCACTGTCCTCAGTAATATTAACACACTGACAGAGAACACAGATTAATATTAACACACTCACTGACACACTGTGTATATCATGACCCACAGTCAGATACACCCTGTGAAGTGTAAAACACCCCCACTGTCCTCAGTAATATTAACACACTGACAGAGAACACAGATTAATATTAACTCACTCACTGACACACTGTGTACATCATGACCCATAGTCAGATACACCCTGTGAAGTGTAAAACACCCCCACTGTCCTCAGTAATATTAACACACTGACAGAGAACACAGATTAATATTAACACACTCACTGACACACTGTGTACATCATGACCCACAGTCAGATACACCCTGTGAAGTGTAAAACATCCCCACTGTCCTCAGTAATATTAACACACTGACAGAGAACACAGATTAATATTAACACACTCACTGACACACTGTGTATATCATGACCCACAGTCAGATACACCCTGTGAAGTGTAAAACATCCCCACTGTCCTCAGGAATATAAACACACTGACAGAGAACACAGATTAATATTAACACACTCACTGACACACTGTGTATATCATGACCCACAGTCAGATACACCCTGTGAAGTGTAAAACATCCCCACTGTCCTCAGGAATATTAACACACTGACAGAGAACACAGATTAATATGAACACACTCACTGACACACTGTGTATATCATGACCCACAGTCAGATACACCCTGTGAAGTGTAAAACATCCCCACTGTCCTCAGTAATATTAACACACTGACAGAGAACACAGATTAATATTAACACACTCACTGACACACTGTGTATATCATGACCCAGAGTTAGATACACCCTGTGAAGTGTAAAACATCCCCACTGTCCTCAGGAATATTAACACACTGACAGAGAACACAGATGAATATTAACACACTCACTGACACACTGTGTACATCATGACCCACAGTCAGATACACCCTGTGAAGTGTAAAAATCCCCCACTGTCCTCAGTAATATTAACACACTGACAGAGAACACAGATTAATATTAACACACTCACTGACACACTGTGTATATCATGACCCACAGTCAGATACACCCTGTGAAGTGTAAAACACCCCCACTGTCCTCAGGAATAATAACACACTGACAGAGAACACAGATTAATATTAACACTCTCACTAACACACTGTGTATATCATGACCCACAGTCAGATACACCCTGTGAAGTGTAAAACACCCCCACTGTCCTCAGGAATATTAACACACTGACAGAGAACACAAATTAATATTAACACACTCACTGACACACTGTGTATATCATGACCCACAGTCAGATAAACCCTGTGAAGTGTAAAACACCCCCACTGTCCTCAGGAATATTAACACACTGACAGAGAACACAGATTAATATTAACACACTCACTGACACACTGTGTATATCATGACCCAGAGTTAGATACACCCTGTGAAGTGTAAAACACCACCACTGTCCTCAGTAATATTAACACACTGACAGAGAACACAGATTAATATTAACACACTCACTGACACACTGTGTATATCATGACCCACAGTCAGATACACCCTGTGAAGTGTAAAACACCCCCACTGTCCTCAGGAATATTAACACACTGACAGAGAACACAGATTAATATTAACACACTCACTGACACACTGTGTATATCATGACCCAGAGTTAGATACACCCTGTGAAGTGTAAAACACCACCACTGTCCCCAGTAATATTAACACACTGACAGAGAACACAGATTAATATTAACACACTCACTGACACACTGTGTATATCATGACCCACAGTCAGATACACCCTGTGAAGTGTAAAACATTCCCACTGACCTCAGTAATATTAACACACTGACAGAGAACACAGATTAATATTAACACTCTCACTGACACACAGTGTACATCATGCCCAACAGTCAGATACACCCTGTGAAGTGTAAAACACCCCCACTGTCCTCAGTAATATTAACACACTGACAGAGAACACAGATTAATATTAACACACTCACTGACACACTGTGTATATCATGACCCACAGCCAGATACACCCCGTGAAGTGTAAAACATCCCCACTGTCCTCAGTAATATTAACACACTGACAGAGAACACAGATTAATATTAACACACTCACTGACACACTGTGTACATCATGACCCACAGTCAGATACACCCTGTGAAGTGCAAAACACCCCCGCTGTCCTCAGCAATATTAACACACTGACAGAGAACACAGATTAATATTAACACACTCACTGACACACTGTGTATATCATGATCCACAGTCAGATAAACCCTGTGAAGTGTAAAACACCCCCGCTGTCCTCAGTAATATTAACACACTGAGAGAGAACACAGATTAATATTAACACACTCACTGACACACTGTGTATATCATGACCCAGAGTCAGTTACACCCGGTGAAGTGTAAAACACCCCCACAGTCCTCAGTAATATTAACACACTGACAGAGAACACAGATTAATATTAACACACTCTCTGACACACTGTGTATATCATGACCCACAGTCAGATACACCCGGTGAAGTGTAAAACACCCCCACTGTCCTCAGTAATATTAACACACTGACAGAGAACACAGATTAATATTAACACACTCACTGAAACACTGTGTATATCATGACCCACAGTCAGATACACCCTGTGAAGTGTAAAACACCCCCACTGTCCTCAGGAATATTAACACACTGACAGAGAACACAGATTAATATTAACACACTCACTGACACACTGTGTATATCATGACCCACAGTCAGATACACCCTGTGAAGTGTAAAACACCCCCACTGTCCTCAGGAATATTAACACACTGACAGAGAACACAGATTAATATTAACACAATCACTGACACACTGTGTATATCATGACCCACAGTCAGATACACCCTGTGAAGTGTAAAACATCCCCACTGTCCTCAGGAATATTAACACACTGACAGAGAACACAGATTAATATTAACACACTCACTGACACACTGTGTATATCATGACCCACAGTCAGATACACCCTGTGAAGTGTAAAACATCCCCACTGTCCTCAGGAATATTAACACACTGACAGAGAACACAGATTAATATGAACACACTCACTGACACACTGTGTATATCATGACCCACAGTCAGATACACCCTGTGAAGTGTAAAACATCCCCACTGTCCTCAGTAATATTAACACACTGACAGAGAACACAGATTAATATTAACACACTCACTGACACACTGTGTATATCATGACCCAGAGTTAGATACACCCTGTGAAGTGTAAAACATCCCCACTGTCCTCAGGAATATTAACACACTGACAGAGAACACAGATTAATATTAACACACTCACTGACACACTGTGTATATCATGACCCACAGTCAGATACACCCTGTGAAGTGTAAAACACCCCCACTGTCCTCAGGAATATTAACACACTGACAGAGAACAGAGATTAATATTAACACACTCACTGACACACTGTGTATATCATGACCCACAGTCAGATACACCCTGTGAAGTGTAAAACACCCCCACTGTCCACAGTAATATTAACACACTGACAGAGAACACAGATTAATATTAACACACTCACTGACACACTGTGTACATCATGACCCACAGTCAGATACACCCTGTGAAGTGTAAAACACCCCCACTGTCCTCAGGAATATTAACACACTGACAGAGAACACAGATTAATATTAACACACTCACTGACACACTGTGTATTTCATGACCCACAGTCAGATACACCCTGTGAAGTGTAAAACATTCCCACTGTCCTCAGTAATATTAACACACTGACAGAGAACACAGATTAATATTAACACACTCACTGACACACTGTGTTCATCATGACCCACAGTCAGATACACCCTGTGAAGTGTAAAAATCTCCCACTGTCCTCAGTAATATTAACACACTGACAGAGAACACAGATTAATATTAACACACTCACTGACACACTGTGTATATCATGACCCACAGTCAGATACACCCTGTGAAGTGTAAAACACCCCCACTGTCCTCAGGAATATTAACACACTGACAGAGAACACAGATTAATATTAACACACTCACTGACATACTGTGTATATCATGATCCACAGTCAGATACAACCTGTGAAGTGTAAAACATTCCCACTGTCCTCAGTAATATTAACACACTGACAGAGAACACAGATTAATATTAACACACTCACTGACACACTGTGTACATCATGACCCACAGTCAGATGCACCCTGTGAAGTATAAAACACCCCCACTGTCCTCAGTAATATGAACACACTGACAGAGAACACAGATTAATATTAACACACTCACTGACACACTGTGTATATCATGACCCACAGTCAGATACACCCTGTGAAGTGTAAAACACCCCCACTGCCCTCAGTAATATTAACACACTGACAGAGAACACAGATTAATATTAACACACTCACTGACACACTGTGTATATCATGACCCACAGTCAGATACACCCTGTGAAGTGTAAAACACCCCCACTGTCCTCAGGAATATTAACACACTGACAGAGAACACAGATTAATATTAACACTCTCACTGACACACTGTGTATATCATGACCCAGAGTTAGATACACCCTGTGAAGTGTAAAACACCACCACTGTCCTCAGTAATATTAACACACTGACAGAGAACACAGATTAATATTAACACACTCACTGACACACTGTGTATATCATGATCCACAGTCAGATACACCCTGTGAAGTGTAAAACATCACCACTGTCCTCAGGAATATTAACACACTGACAGAGAACACAGATTAATATTAACACACTCACTGACACACTGTGTATATCATGACCCACAGTCAGATAAACCCTGTGAAGTGTAAAACACCCCCACTGTCCTCAGGAATATTAACACACTGACAGAGAACACAGATTAATATTAACACACTCACTGACACACTGTGTATATCATGACCCACAGTCAGATAAACCCTGTGAAGTGTAAAACACCCCCACTGTCCTCAGGAATATTAACACACTGACAGAGAACACAGATTAATATTAACACACTCACTGACACACTGTGTATATCATGACCCACAGTCAGATACACCCTGTGAAGTGTAAAACACCCCCACTGTCCACAGTAATATTAACACACTGACAGAGAACACAGATTAATATTAACACACTCACTGACACACTGTGTACATCATGACCCACAGTCAGATACACCCTGTGAAGTGTAAAACACCCCCACTGTCCTCAGCAATATTAACACACTGACAGAGAACACAGATTAATATTAACACACTCACTGACACACTGTGTATTGCATGACCCACAGTCAGATACACCCTGTGAAGTGTAAAACATTCCCACTGTCCTCAGTAATATTAACACACTGACAGAGAACACAGATTAATATTAACACACTCACTGACACACTGTGTTCATCATGACCCACAGTCAGATACACCCTGTGAAGTGTAAAAATCCCCCACTGTCCTCAGTAATATTAACACACTGACAGAGAACACAGATTAATATTAACACACTCACTGACACACTGTGTATATCATGACCCACAGTCAGATACACCATGTGAAGTGTAAAACACCCCCACTGTCCTCAGGAATATTAACACACTGACAGAGAACACAGATTAATATTAACACTCTCACTGACACACTGTGTATATCATGACCCAGAGTTAGATACACCCTGTGAAGTGTAAAACACCACCACTGTCCTCAGTAATATTAACACACTGACAGAGAACACAGATTAATATTAACACACTCACTGACACACTGTGTATATCATGATCCACAGTCAGATACACCCTGTGAAGTGTAAAACATCACCACTGTCCTCAGGAATATTAACACACTGACAGAGAACACAGATTAATATTAACACACTCACTGACACACTGTGTATATCATGACCCACAGTCAGATAAACCCTGTGAAGTGTAAAACACCCCCACTGTCCTCAGGAATATTAACACACTGACAGAGAACACAGATTAATATTAACACACTCACTGACACACTGTGTATATCATGACCCACAGTCAGATAAACCCTGTGAAGTGTAAAACACCCACACTGTCCTCAGGAATATTAACACACTGACAGAGAACACAGATTAATATTAACACACTCACTGACACACTGTGTATATCATGACCCACAGTCAGATACACCCTGTGAAGTGTAAAACACCCCCACTGTCCACAGTAATATTAACACACTGACAGAGAACACAGATTAATATTAACACACTCACTGACACACTGTGTACATCATGACCCACAGTCAGATACACCCTGTGAAGTGTAAAACACCCCCACTGTCCTCAGCAATATAAACACACTGACAGAGAACACAGATTAATATTAACACACTCACTGACACACTGTGTATTTCATGACCCACAGTCAGATACACCCTGTGAAGTGTAAAACATTCCCACTGTCCTCAGTAATATTAACACACTGACAGAGAACACAGATTAATATTAACACACTCACTGACACACTGTGTTCATCATGACCCACAGTCAGATACACCCTGTGAAGTGTAAAAATCCCCCACTGTCCTCAGTAATATTAACACACTGACAGAGAACACAGATTAATATTAACACACTCACTGACACACTGTGTCTATCATGACCCACAGTCAGATACACCCTGTGAAGTGTAAAACACCCCCACTGTCCTCAGGAATATTAACACACTGACAGAGAACACAGATTAATATTAACACACTCACTGACACACTGTGTATATCATGATCCACAGTCAGATACACCCTGTGAAGTGTAAAACATTCCCACTGTCCTCAGTAATATTAACACACTGACAGAGAACACAGATTAATATTAACACACTCACTGACACACTGTGTACATCATGACCCACAGTCAGATACACCCTGTGAAGTGTAAAACACCCCCACTGTCCTCAGTAATATTAACACACTGACAGAGAACACAGATTAATATTAACACACTCACTGACACACTGTGTATATCATGACCCAGTGTCAGATGCACCCTGTGAAGTATAAAACACCCCCACTGTCCTCAGTAATATTAACACACTGACAGAGAACACAGATTAATGTTAACACACTCACTGACACACTGTGCATATCATGACCCACAGTCAGATACACCCTGTGAAGTGTAAAACACCCCCACTGTCCTCAGTAATATTAACACACTGACAGAGAACACAGATTAATATTAACACACTCACTGACACACTGTGTATATCATGACCCACAGTCAGATACACCCTGTGAAGTGTAAAACACCCCCACTGTCCTCAGTAATATTAACACACTGACAGAGAACACAGATTAATATTAACACACTCACTGACACACTGTGTATATCATGACCCACAGTCAGATACACCCTGTGAAGTGTAAAACACCCCCACTGTCCTCAGTAATATTAACACACTGACAGAGAACACAGATTAATATTAACACACTCACTGACACACTGTGTACATCATGACCCATAGTCAGATACACCCTGTGAAGTGTAAAACACCCCCACTATCCTCAGTAATATTAACACACTGACAGAGAACACAGATTAATATTAACACACTCACTGACACACTGTGTATATCATGACCCACAGTCAGATACACCCTGTGAAGTGTAAAACACCCCCACTGTCCTCAGGAATATTAACACACTGACAGAGAACACAGATTAATATTAACACACTCACTGACACACTGTGTATATCATGACCCACAGTCAGATACACCCTGTGAAGTGTAAAAAATCCCCACTGTCCTCAGGAATATTAACACACTGACAGAGAACACAGATTAATATGAACACACTCACTGACACACTGTGTATATCATGACCCAGAGTTAGATACACCCTGTGAAGTGTAAAACATCCCCACTGTCCTCAGGAATATTAACACACTGACAGAGAACAAAGATTAATATTAACACACTCACTGACACACTGTGTACATCATGACCCACAGTCAGATACACCCTGTGAAGTGTAAAAATCCCCCACTGTCCTCAGTAATATTAACACACTGACAGAGAACACAGATTAATATGAACACAATCACTGACACACTGTGTATATCATGACCCACAGTCAGATACACCCTGTGAAGTGTAAAACACCCCCACTGTCCTCAGTAATATTAACACACTGACAGAGAACACAGATTAATATTAACACACTCACTGACACACTGTGTATATCATGACCCAGAGTTAGATACACCCTGTGAAGTGTAAAACATCCCCACTGTCCTCAGGAATATTAACACACTGACAGAGAACACAGATTAATATTAACACACTCACTGACACACTGTGTACATCATGACCCACAGTCAGATACACCCTGTGAAGTGTAAAAATCCCCCACTGTCCTCAGTAATATTAACACACTGACAGAGAACACAGATTAATATTAACACACTCACTGACACACTGTGTATATCATGACCCACAGTCTTATACACCCCGTGAAGTGTAAAACATCCCCACTGTCCTCAGTAATATTAACACACTGACAGAGAACACAGATTAATATTAACACACTCACTGACACACTGTGTACATCATGACCCACAGTCAGATAAACCCTGTGAAGTG
The DNA here is from genome assembly GCF_036365525.1 of Heterodontus francisci. NCBI lineage: Eukaryota > Metazoa > Chordata > Chondrichthyes > Heterodontiformes > Heterodontidae > Heterodontus > Heterodontus francisci. The sequence continues at coordinate 95,682 of NW_027141967.1, forward strand.
CAAAACACCCCCGCTGTCCTCAGCAATATTAACACACTGACAGAGAACACAGATTAATATTAACACACTCACTGACACACTGTGTATATCATGATCCACAGTCAGATAAACCCTGTGAAGTGTAAAACACCCCCACTGTCCTCAGTAATATTAACACACTTACAGAGAACACAGATTAATATTAACACACTCACTGAAACACTGTGTATATCATGACTCACAGTCAGATACACCCTGTGAAGTGTAAAACACCCCCACTGTCCTCAGGAATATCAACACACTGAGAGAGAACACAGATTAATATTAACACACTCACTGACACACTGTGTATATCATGACCCAGAGTCAGATACACCCGGTGAAGTGTAAAACACCCCCACTGTCCTCAGTAATATTAACAGACTGACAGAGAACACAGATTAATATTAACACACTCACTGAAACACTGTGTATATCATGACCCACAGTCAGATACACCCTGTGAAGTGTAAAACACCCCCACTGTCCTCAGGAATATTAACACACTGACAGAGAACACAGATTAATATTAACACTCTCACTGACACACTGTGTATATCCTGACCCAGAGTTAGATACACCCTGTGAAGTGTAAAACACCACCACTGTCCTCAGTAATATTAACACACTGACAGAGAACACAGATTAATATTAACACACTCACTGACACACTGTGTATATCATGACCCACAGTCAGATAAACCCTGTGAAGTGTAAAACACCCCCACTGTCCTCAGGAATATTAACACTCTGACAGAGAACACAGATTAATATTAACACACTCACTGACACACTGTGTATATCATGATCCACAGTCAGATACACCCTGTGAAGTGTAAAACATTCCCACTGTCCTCAGTAATATTAACACACTGACAGAGAACACAGATTAATATTAACACACTCACTGACACACTGTGTACATCATGACCCACAGTCAGATACACCCTGTGAAGTGTAAAACACCCCCACTGTCCTCAGTAATATTAACACACTGACAGAGAACACAGATTAATATTAACACACTCACTGACACACTGTGTACATCATGACCTACAGTCAGATACACCCTGTGAAGTGTAAAACACCCCCACTGTCCTCAGTAATATTAACACACTGACAGAGAACACAGATTAATATTAACACACTCACTGACACACTGTGTATATCATGACCCAGTGTCAGATGCACCCTGTGAAGTATAAAACACCCCCACTGTCCTCAGTAATATTAACACACTGACAGAGAACACAGATTAATATTAACACACTCACTGACACACTGTGTATATCATGACCCAGTGTCAGATGCACCCTGTGAAGTATAAAACACCCCCACTGTCCTCAGTAATATTAACACACTGACAGAGAACACAGATTAATGTTAACACACTCACTGACACACTGTGTATATCATGACCCACAGTCAGATACACCCTGTGAAGTGTAAAACACTCCCACTGTCCTCAGGAATATTAACACACTGACAGAGAACACAGATTAATATTAACACACTCACTGACACACTGTGTATATCATGACCCACAGTCAGATACACCCTGTGAAGTGTAAAACACCCCCACTGTCCTCAGGAATATTAACACACTGACAGAGAACACAGATTAATATTAACACACTCACTGACACACTGTGTATATCATGACCCACAGTCAGATACACCCTGTGAAGTGTAAAACACCCCCACTGTCCTCAGGAATATTAACACACTGACAGAGAACACAGATTAATATTAACACACTCACTGACACACTGTGTATATCATGACCCACAGTCAGATACACCCTGTGAAGTGTAAAACACCCCCACTGTCCTCAGTAATATTAACACACTGACAGAGAACACAGATTAATATTAACACACTCACTGACACACTGTGTATATCATGACCCACAGTCAGATACACCTTGTGAGGTGGAAAACACCCCCACTGTCCTCAGGAATATTAACACACTGACAGAGAACACAGATTAATATTAACACACTCACTGACACACTGTGTATATCATGACCCATAGTCAGATACACCCTGTGAAGTGTAAAACACCCCCACTGTCCTCAGTAATATTAACACACTGACAGAGAACACAGATTAATATTAACACACTCACTGACACACTGTGTATATCATGACCCACAGTCAGATACACCCTGTGAAGTGTAAAACACCCCCACTGTCCTCAGGAATATTAACACACTGACAGAGAACACAGATTAATATTAACACACTCACTGACACACTGTGTACATCATGACCCATAGTCAGAAACACCCTGTGAAGTGTAAAACACCCCCACTGTCCTCAGTAATATTAACACACTGACAGAGAACACAGATTAATATTAACACACTCACTGACACACTGTGTATATCATGACCCACAGTCAGATACACCCTGTGAAGTGTAAAACACCCCCACTGTCCTCAGGAATATTAACACACTGACAGAGAACACAGATTAATATTAACACACTCACTGACACACTGTGTACATCATGACCCACAGTCAGATACACCCTGTGAAGTGTAAAACACCCCCACTGTCCTCAGTAATATTAACACACTGACAGAGAACACAGATTAATATGAACACACTCACTGACACAATGTGTATATCATGACCCACAGTCAGATGCACCCTGTGAAGTATAAAACAACCCCACTGTCCTCAGTAATATTAACACACTGACAGAGAACACAGATTAATATTAACATACTCACTGACACACTGTGTATATCATGACCCACAGTCAGATAAACCCTGTGAAGTGTAAAACACCCCCACTGTCCTCAGGAATATTAACACACTGACAGAGAACACAGATTAATATTAACACACTCACTGGCACACTGTGTACATCATGACCCACAGTCAGATACACCCTGTGAAGTGTAAAACACCCCCACTGTCCTCAGGAATATTAACACACTGACAGAGAACACAGATTAATATTAACACTCTCACTGACACACTGTGTATATCATGACCCAGAGTCAGAAAAACCCTGTGAAGTGTAAAACACCCCCACTGTCCTCAGTAATATTAACACACTGAGAGAGAACACAGATTAATATTAACACACTCACTGACACACTGTGTATATCATGACCCAGAGTCAGATACACCCGGTGAAGTGTAAAACACCCCCACTGTCCTCAGTAATATTAACAGACTGACAGAGAACACAGATTAATATTAACACACTCACTGAAACACTGTGTATATCATGACCCACAGTCAGATGCACCCTGTGAAGTGTAAAACACCCCCACTGTCCTCAGGAATATTAACACACTGACAGAGAACACAGATTAATATTAACACTCTCACTGACACACTGTGTATATCATGACCCAGAGTTAGATACACCCTGTGAAGTGTAAAACACCACCACTGTCCTCAGTAATATTAACACACTGACAGAGAACACAGATTAATATTAACACACTCACTGACACACTGTGTATATCATGACCCACAGTCAGATAAACCCTGTGAAGTGTAAAACACCCCCACTGTCCTCAGGAATATTAACACACTGACAGAGAACACAGATTAATATTAACACACTCACTGACACACTGTGTATATCATGATCCACAGTCAGATACACCCTGTGAAGTGTAAAACATTCCCACTGTCCTCAGTAATATTAACACACTGACAGAGAACACAGATTAATATTAACACACTCACTGACACACTGTGTACATCATGACCCACAGTCAGATACACCCTGTGAAGTGTAAAACACCCCCACTGTCCTCAGTAATATTAACACACTGACAGAGAACACAGATTAATATTAACACACTCACTGACACACTGTGTATATCATGACCCAGTGTCAGATGCACCCTGTGAAGTATAAAACACCCCCACTGTCCTCAGTAATATTAACACACTGACAGAGAACACAGATTAATGTTAACACACTCACTGACACACTGTGTATATCATGACCCACAGTCAGATACACCCTGTGAAGTGTAAAACACCCCCACTGTCCTCAGGAATATTAACACACTGACAGAGAACACAGATTAATATTAACACACTCACTGACACACTGTGTATATCATGACCCACAGTCAGATACACCCTGTGAAGTGTAAAACACCCCCACTGTCCTCAGTAATATTAACACACTGACAGAGAACACAGATTAATATTAACACACTCACTGACACACTGTGGATATCATGACCCACAGTCAGATACACCCTGTGAAGTGTAAAACACACCCACTGTCCTCAGTAATATTAACACACTGACAGAGAACACAGATTAATATTAACACACTCACTGACACACTGTGTATATCATGACCCACAGTCAGATACACCCTGTGAAGTGTAAAACACCCCCACTGCCCTCAGGAATATTAACACACTGACAGAGAACACAGATTAATATTAACACACTCACTGACAGACTGTGTATATCATGACCCACAGTCAGATACACCCTGTGAAGTGTAAAACATTCCCACTGTCCTCAGTAATATTAAAACACTGACAGAGAACACAGATTAATATTAACACACTCACTGACACACTGTGTACATCATGACCTACAGTCAGATACACCCTGTGAAGTGTAAAACACCCCCACTGTCCTCAGTAATATTAACACACTGACAGAGAACACAGATTAATATTAACACACTCACTGACACACTGTGTATATCATGACCCAGTGTCAGATGCACCCTGTGAAGTATAAAACACCCCCACTGTCCTCAGTAATATTAACACACTGACAGAGAACACAGATTAATATTAACACACTCACTGACACACTGTGTATATCATGACCCAGTGTCAGATGCACCCTGTGAAGTATAAAACACCCCCACTGTCCTCAGTAATATTAACACCCTGACAGAGAACACAGATTAATGTTAACACACTCACTGACACACTGTGTATATCATGACCCACAGTCAGATACACCCTGTGAAGTGTAAAACACTCCCACTGTCCTCAGGAATATTAACACACTGACAGAGAACACAGATTAATATTAACACACTCACTGACACACTGTGTATATCATGACCCACAGTCAGATACACCCTGTGAAGTGTAAAACACCCCCACTGTCCTCAGGAATATTAACACACTGACAGAGAACACAGATTAATATTAACACACTCACTGACACACTGTGTATATCATGACCCACAGTCAGATACACCCTGTGAAGTGTAAAACACCCCCACTGTCCTCAGGAATATTAACACACTGACAGAGAACACAGATTAATATTAACACACTCACTGACACACTGTGTATATCATGACCCACAGTCAGATACACCCTGTGAAGTGTAAAACACCCCCACTGTCCTCAGTAATATTAACACACTGACAGAGAACACAGATTAATATTACCACACTCACTGACACACTGTGTATATCATGACCCACAGTCAGATACACCTTGTGAGGTGGAAAACACCCCCACTGTCCTCAGGAATATTAACACACTGACAGAGAACACAGATTAATATTAACACACTCACTGACACACTGTGTATATCATGACCCATAGTCAGATACACCCTGTGAAGTGTAAAACACCCCCACTGTCCTCAGTAATATTAACACACTGACAGAGAACACAGATTAATATTAACACACTCACTGACACACTGTGTATATCATGACCCACAGTCAGATACACCCTGTGAAGTGTAAAACACCCCCACTGTCCTCAGGAATATTAACACACTGACAGAGAACACAGATTAATATTAACACACTCACTGACACACTGTGTACATCATGACCCATAGTCAGAAACACCCTGTGAAGTGTAAAACACCCCCACTGTCCTCAGTAATATTAACACACTGACAGAGAACACAGATTAATATTAACACACTCACTGACACACTGTGTATATCATGACCCACAGTCAGATACACCCTGTGAAGTGTAAAACACCCCCACTGTCCTCAGGAATATTAACACACTGACAGAGAACACAGATTAATATTAACACACTCACTGACACACTGTGTACATCATGACCCACAGTCAGATACACCCTGTGAAGTGTAAAACACCCCCACTGTCCTCAGTAATATTAACACACTGACAGAGAACACAGATTAATATGAACACACTCACTGACACAATGTGTATATCATGACCCACAGTCAGATGCACCCTGTGAAGTATAAAAGAACCCCACTGTCCTCAGTAATATTAACACACTGACAGAGAACACAGATTAATATTAACATACTCACTGACACACTGTGTATATCATGACCCACAGTCAGATAAACCCTGTGAAGTGTAAAACACCCCCACTGTCCTCAGGAATATTAACACACTGACAGAGAACACAGATTAATATTAACACACTCACTGACACACTGTGTATATCATGACCCACAGTCAGATACACCCTGTGAAGTGTAAAACACCCCCACTGTCCTCAGGAATATTAACACACTGACAGAGAACACAGATTAATATTAACACACTCATTGACACACTGTGTATATCATGACCCACAGTCAGATACACCCGGTGAAGTGTAAAACACCCCCACTGTCCTCAGTAATATTAACAGACTGACAGAGAACACAGATTAATATTAACACACTCACTGAAACACTGTGTATATCATGACCCACAGTCAGATGCACCCTGTGAAGTGTAAAACACCCCCACTGTCCTCAGGAATATTAACACACTGACAGAGAACACAGATTAATATTAACACTCTCACTGACACACTGTGTATATCATGACCCAGAGTTAGATACACCCTGTGAAGTGTAAAACACCACCACTGTCCTCAGTAATATTAACACACTGACAGAGAACACAGATTAATATTAACACACTCACTGACACACTGTGTATATCATGACCCACAGTCAGATAAACCCTGTGAAGTGTAAAACACCCCCTCTGTCCTCAGGAATATTAACACACTGACAGAGAACACAGATTAATATTAACACACTCACTGACACACTGTGTATATCATGATCCACAGTCAGATACACCCTGTGAAGTGTAAAACATTCACACTGTCCTCAGTAATATTAACACACTGACAGAGAACACAGATTAATATTAACACACTCACTGACACACTGTGTACATCATGACCCACAGTCAGATACACCCTGTGAAGTGTAAAACATTCCCACTGTCCTCAGTAATATTAACACACTGACAGAGAACACAGATTAATATTAACACACTCACTGACACACTGTGTACATCATGACCCACAGTCAGATACACCCTGTGAAGTGTAAAACACCCCCACTGTCCTCAGTAATATTAACACACTGACAGAGAACACAGATTAATATTAACACACTCACTGACACACTGTGTATATCATGACCCAGTGTCAGATGCACCCTTTGAAGTATAAAACACCCCCACTGTCCTCAGTAATATTAACACACTGACAGAGAACACAGATTAATGTTAACACACTCACTGACACACTGTGTATATCATGACCCACAGTCAGATACACCCTGTGAAGTGTAAAACACCCCCACTGTCCTCAGGAATATTAACACACTGACAGAGAACACAGATTAATATTAACACACTCACTGACACACTGTGTATATCATGACCCACAGTCAGATACACCCTGTGAAGTGTAAAACACCCCCACTGTCCTCAGTAATATTAACACACTGACAGAGAACACAGATTAATATTAACACACTCACTGACACACTGTGTATATCATGACCCACAGTCAGATACACCCTGTGAAGTGTAAAACACACCCACTGTCCTCAGTAATATTAACACACTGACAGAGAACACAGATTAATATTAACACACTCACTGACACACTGTGTATATCATGACCCACAGTCAGATACACCCTGTGAAGTGTAAAACACCCCCACTGCCCTCAGGAATATTAACACACTGACAGAGAACACAGATTAATATTAACACACTCACTGACACACTGTGTATATCATGACCCACAGTCAGATACACCCTGTGAAGTGTAAAACATTCCCACTGTCCTCAGTAATATTAAAACACTGACAGAGAACACAGATTAATATTAACACACTCACTGACACAGTGTGTACATCATGACCTACAGTCAGATACACCCTGTGAAGTGTAAAACACCCCCACTGTCCTCAGTAATATTAACACACTGACAGAGAACACAGATTAATATTAACACACTCACTGACACACTGTGTATATCATGACCCAGTGTCAGATGCACCCTGTGAAGTATAAAACACCCCCACTGTCCTCAGTAATATTAACACACTGACAGAGAACACAGATTAATATTAACACACTCACTGACACACTGTGTATATCATGACCCAGTGTCAGATGCACCCTGTGAAGTATAAAACACCCCCACTGTCCTCAGTAATATTAACACCCTGACAGAGAACACAGATTAATGTTAACACACTCACTGACACACTGTGTATATCATGACCCACAGTCAGATACACCCTGTGAAGTGTAAAACACTCCCACTGTCCTCAGGAATATTAACACACTGACAGAGAACACAGATTAATATTAACACACTCACTGACACACTGTGTATATCATGACCCACAGTCAGATACACCCTGTGAAGTGTAAAACACCCCCACTGTCCTCAGGAATATTAACACACTGACAGAGAACACAGATTAATATTAACACACTCACTGACACACTGTGTATATCATGACCCACAGTCAGATACACCCTGTGAAGTGTAAAACACCCGCACTGTCCTCAGGAATATTAACACACTGACAGAGAACACAGATTAATATTAACACACTCACTGACACACTGTGTATATCATGACCCACAGTCAGATACACCCTGTGAAGTGTAAAACACCCCCACTGTCCTCAGTAATATTAACACACTGACAGAGAACACAGATTAATATTAACACACTCACTGACACACTGTGTATATCATGACCCACAGTCAGATACACCTTGTGAGGTGGAAAACACCCCCACTGTCCTCAGGAATATTAACACACTGACAGAGAACACAGATTAATATTAACACACTCACTGACACACTGTGTATATCATGACCCATAGTCAGATACACCCTGTGAAGTGTAAAACACCCCCACTGTCCTCAGTAATATTAACACACTGACAGAGAACACAGATTAATATTAACACACTCACTGACACACTGTGTATATCATGACCCACAGTCAGATACACCCTGTGAAGTGTAAAACACCCCCACTGTCCTCAGGAATATTAACACACTGACAGAGAACACAGATTAATATTAACACACTCACTGACACACTGTGCACATCATGACCCATAGTCAGAAACACCCTGTGAAGTGTAAAACACCCCCACTGTCCTCAGTAATATTAACACACTGACAGAGAACACAGATTAATATTAACACACTCACTGACACACTGTGTATATCATGACCCACAGTCAGATACACCCTGTGAAGTGTAAAACACCCCCACTGTCCTCAGGAATATTAACACACTGACAGAGAACACAGATTAATATTAACACACTCACTGACACACTGTGTACATCATGACCCACAGTCAGATACACCCTGTGAAGTGTAAAACACCCCCACTGTCCTCAGTAATATTAACACACTGACAGAGAACACAGATTAATATTAACATACTCACTGACACACTGTGTATATCATGACCCACAGTCAGATAAACCCTGTGAAGTGTAAAACACCCCCACTGTCCTCAGGAATATTAACACACTGACAGAGAACACAGATTAATATTAACACACTCACTGACACACTGTGTATATCATGACCCACAGTCAGATACACCCTGTGAAGTGTAAAACACCCCCACTGTCCTCAGGAATATTAACACACTGACAGAGAACACAGATTAATATTAACACACTCACTGACACACTGTGTACATCATGACCCACAGTCAGATACACCCTGTGAAGTGTAAAACACCCCCACTGTCCTCAGGAATATTAACACACTGAGAGAGAACACAGATTAATATTAACACACTCATTGACACACTGTGTATATCATGACCCAGAGTCAGATACACCCGGTGAAGTGTAAAACACCCCCACTGTCCTCAGTAATATTAACAGACTGACAGAGAACACAGATTAATATTAACACACTCACTGACACACTGTGTATATCATGACCCACAGTCAGATACACCCTGTGAAGTGTAAAACACCCCCACTGTCCTCAGTAATATTAACACACTGACAGAGAACACAGATTAATATTAACACACTCACTGAAACACTGTGTATATCATGACCCACAGTCAGATGCACCCTGTGAAGTGTAAAACACCCCCACTGTCCTCAGGAATATTAACACACTGACAGAGAACACAGATTAATATTAACACTCTCACTGACACACTGTGTATATCATGACCCAGAGTTAGATACACCCTGTGAAGTGTAAAACACCACCACTGTCCTCAGTATTATTAACACACTGACAGAGAACACAGATTAATATTAACACACTCACTGACACACTGTGTATATCATGACCCACAGTCAGATAAACCCTGTGAAGTGTAAAACACCCCCACTGTCCTCAGGAATATTAACACACTGACAGAGAACACAGATTAATATTAACACACTCACTGACACACTGTGTATATCATGATCCACAGTCAGATACACCCTGTGAAGTGTAAAACATTCCCACTGTCCTCAGTAATATTAACACACTGACAGAGAACACAGATTAATATTAACACACTCACTGACACACTGTGTACATCATGACCCACAGTCAGATACACCCTGTGAAGTGTAAAACACCCCCACTATCCTCAGTAATATTAACACACTGACAGAGAACACAGATTAATATTAACACACTCACTGACACACTGTGTATATCATGACCCAGTGTCAGATGCACCCTGTGAAGTATAAAACACCCCCACTGTCCTCAGTAATATTAACACACTGACAGAGAACACAGATTAATGTTAACACACTCACTGACACACTGTGCATATCATGACCCACAGTCAGATACACCCTGTGAAGTGTAAAACACCCCCACTGTCCTCAGGAATATTAACACACTGACAGAGAACACAGATTAATATTAACACACTCACTGACACACTGTGTATATCATGACCCACAGTCAGATACACCCTGTGAAGTGTAAAACACCCCCACTGTCCTCAGTAATATTAACACACTGACAGAGAACACAGATTAATATTAACACACTCACTGACACACTGTGTATATCATGACCCACAGTCAGATACACCCTGTGAAGTGTAAAACACCCCCACTGTCCTCAGTAATATTAACACACTGACAGAGAACACAGATTAATATTAACACACTCACTGACACACTGTGTATATCATGACCCACAGTCAGATACACCCTGTGAAGTGTAAAACACCCCCACTGCCCTCAGGAATATTAACACACTGACAGAGAACACAGATTAATATTAACACACTCACTGACACACTGTGTATATCATGATCCACAGTCAGATAAACCCTGTGAAGTGTAAAACACCCCCACTGTCCTCAGGAATATTAACACACTGACAGAGAACACAGATTAATATTAACACACTCACTGACACACTGTGTATATCATGACCCACAGTCAGATACACCCTGTGAAGTGTAAAACACCCCCACTGTCCTCAGGAATATTAACACACTGACAGAGAACACAGATTAATATTAACACTCTCACTGACACACTGTGTATATCATGACCCAGAGTCAGATAAACCCTGTGAAGTGTAAAACACCCCCACTGTCCTCAGTAATATTAACACACTGAGAGAGAACACAGATTAATATTAACACACTCACTGACACACTGTGTATATCATGACCCACAGTCAGATACACCCGGTGAAGTGTAAAACACCCCCACTGTCCTCAGTAATATTAACACACTGACAGAGAACACAGATTAATATTAACACACTCACTGAAACACTGTGTATATCATGACTCACAGTCAGATACACCCTGTGAAGTGTAAAACACACCCACTGTCCTCAGTAATATTAACACACTGAGAGAGAACACAGATTAATATTAACACACTCACTGACACACTGTGTATATCATGACCCAGAGTCAGATACACCCGGTGAAGTGTAAAACACCCCCACTGTCCTCAGTAATATTAACAGACTGACAGAGAACACAGATTAATATTAACACACTCACTGAAACACTGTGTATATCATGACCCACAGTCAGATACACCCTGTGAAGTGTAAAACACCCCCACTGTCCTCAGGAATATTAACACACTGACAGAGAACACAGATTAATATTAACACTCTCACTGACACACTGTGTATATCATGACCCAGAGTTAGATACACCCTGTGAAGTGTAAAACACCACCACTGTCCTCAGTAATATTAACACACTGACAGAGAACACAGATTAATATTAACACACTCACTGACACACTGTGTATATCATGACCCACAGTCAGATAAACCCTGTGAAGTGTAAAACACCCCCACTGTCCTCAGGAATATTAACACACTGACAGAGAACACAGATTAATATTAACACACTCACTGACACACTGTGTATATCATGATCCACAGTCAGATACACCCTGTGAAGTGTAAAACATTCCCACTGTCCTCAGTAATATTAACACACTGACAGAGTACACAGATTAATATTAACACACTCACTGACACACTGTGTATATCATGACCCACAGTCAGATACACCCTGTGAAGTGTAAAACACCCCCACTGTCCTCAGGAATATTAACACACTGACAGAGAACACAGATTAATATTAACACACTCACTGACACACCGTGTACATCATGACCCACAGTCAGATACACCCTGTGAAGTGTAAAACACCCCCAATGTCCTCAGTAATATTAACACACTGACAGAGAACACAGATTAATATTAACACACTCACTGACACACTGTGTATATCATGACCCAGTGTCAGATGCACCCTGTGAAGTATAAAACACCCCCACTGTCCTCAGTAATATTAACACACTGACAGAGAACACAGATTAATGTTAACACACTCACTGACACACTGTGTATATCATGACCCACAGTCAGATACACCCTGTGAAGTGTAAAACACCCCCACTGTCCTCAGGAATATTAACACACTGACAGAGAACACAGATTAATATTAACACACTCACTGACACACTGTGTATATCATGACCCACAGTCAGATACACCCTGTGAAGTGTAAAACACCCCCACTGTCCTCAGTAATATTAACACACTGACAGAGAACACAGATTAATATTAACACACTCACTGACACACTGTGTATATCATGACCCACAGTCAGATACACCCTGTGAAGTGTAAAACACCCCCACTGTCCTCAGGAATATTAACACACTGACAGAGAACACAGATTAATATTAACACTCTCACTGACACACTGTGTATATCATGACCCAGAGTCAGATAAACCCTGTGAAGTGTAAAACACCCCCACTGTCCTCAGTAATATTAACACACTGAGAGAGAACACAGATTAATATTAACACACTCACTGACACACTGTGTATATCATGACCCAGAGTCAGATACACCCGGTGAAGTGTAAAACACCCCCACTGTCCTCAGTAATATTAACACACTGACAGAGAACACAGATTAATATTAACACACTCACTGAAACACTGTGTATATCATGACTCACAGTCAGATACACCCTGTGAAGTGTAAAACACCCCCACTGTCCTCAGTAATATTAACACACTGAGAGAGAACACAGATTAATATTAACACACTCACTGACACACTGTGTATATCATGACCCAGAGTCAGATACACCCGGTGAAGTGTAAAACACCCCCACTGTCCTCAGTAATATTAACAGACTGACAGAGAACACAGATTAATATTAACACACTCACTGAAACACTGTGTATATCATGACCCACAGTCAGATACACCCTGTGAAGTGTAAAACACCCCCACTGTCCTCAGGAATATTAACACACTGACAGAGAACACAGATTAATATTAACACTCTCACTGACACACTGTGTATATCATGACCCAGAGTTAGATACACCCTGTGAAGTGTAAAACACCACCACTGTCCTCAGTAATATTAACACACTGACAGAGAACACAGATTAATATTAACACACTCACTGACACACTGTGTATATCATGACCCACAGTCAGATAAACCCTGTGAAGTGTAAAACACCCCCACTGTCCTCAGGAATATTAACACACTGACAGAGAACACAGATTAATATTAACACACTCACTGACACACTGTGTATATCATGATCCACAGTCAGATACACCCTGTGAAGTGTAAAACATTCCCACTGTCCTCAGTAATATTAACACACTGACAGAGTACACAGATTAATATTAACACACTCACTGACACATGGTGTATATCATGACCCACAGTCAGATACACCCTGTGAAGTGTAAAACATTCCCACTGTCCTCAGTAATATTAACACACTGACAGAGTACACAGATTAATATTAACACACTCACTGACACACTGTGTATATCATGACCCACAGTCAGATACACCCTGTGAAGTGTAAAACACCCCCACTGTCCTCAGTAATATTAACACACTGACAGAGAACACAGATTAATATTAACACACTCACTGACACACTGTGTATATCATGACCCACAGTCAGATACACCCTGTGAAGTGTAAAACACCCCCACTGTCCTCAGTAATATTAACACACTGACAGAGAACACAGATTAATATTAACACACTCACTGACACACTGTGTACATCATGACCCATAGTCAGATACACCCTGTGAAGTGTAAAACACCCCCACTGTCCTCAGTAATATTAACACATTGACAGAGAACACAGATTAATATTAACACACTCACTGACACACTGTGTATATCATGACCCACAGTCAGATACACCCTGTGAAGTGTAAAACACCCCCACTGTCCTCAGGAATATTAACACACTGACAGAGAACACAGATTAATATTAACACACTCACTGACACACTGTGTATATCATGACCCACAGTCAGATACACCCTGTGAAGTGTAAAACACCCCCACTGTCCTCAGTAATATTAACACACTGACAGAGAACACAGATTAATATTAACACACTCACTGACACACTGTGTATATCATGACCCACAGTCAGATACACCCTGTGAAGTGTAAAACACCCCCACTGTCCTCAGGAATATTAACACACTGACAGAGAACACAGATTAATATTAACACACTCACTGACACACTGTGTATATCATGACCCACAGTCAGATGCACCCTGTGAAGTATAAAACAACCCCACTGTCCTCAGTAATATTAACACACTGACAGACAACACAGATTAATATTAACACACTCACTGACACACTGTGTATATCATGATCCACAGTCAGATACACCCTGTGAAGTGTAAAACATTCCCACTGTCCTCAGTAATATTAACACACTGACAGAGTACACAGATTAATATTAACACACTCACTGACACATGGTGTATATCATGACCCACAGTCAGATACACCCTGTGAAGTGTAAAACATTCCCACTGTCCTCAGTAATATTAACACACTGACAGAGTACACAGATTAATATTAACACACTCACTGACACACTGTGTATATCATGACCCACAGTCAGATACACCCTGTGAAGTGTAAAACACCCCCATGTCCTCAGTAATATTAACACACTGACAGAGAACACAGATTAATATTAACACACTCACTGACACACTGTGTATATCATGACCCAGTGTCAGATGCACCCTGTGAAGTATAAAACACCCCCACTGTCCTCAGTAATATTAACACACTGACAGAGAACACAGATTAATGTTAACACACTCACTGACACACTGTGTATATCATGACCCACAGTCAGATACACCCTGTGAAGTGTAAAACACCCCCACTGTCCTCAGGAATATTAACACACTGACAGAGAACACAGATTAATATTAACACACTCACTGACACACTGTGTATATCATGACCCACAGTCAGATACACCCTGTGAAGTGTAAAACACCCCCACTGTCCTCAGTAATATTAACACACTGACAGAGAACACAGATTAATATTAACACACTCACTGACACACTGTGTATATCATGACCCACAGTCAGATACACCCTGTGAAGTGTAAAACACCCCCACTGTCCTCAGTAATATTAACACACTGACAGAGAACACAGATTAATATTAACACACTCACTGACACACTGTGTACATCATGACCCATAGTCAGATACACCCTGTGAAGTGTAAAACACCCCCACTGTCCTCAGTAATATTCACACATTGACAGAGAACACAGATTAATATTAACACACTCACTGACACACTGTGTATATCATGACCCACAGTCAGATACACCCTGTGAAGTGTAAAACACCCCCACTGTCCTCAGGAATATTAACACACTGACAGAGAACACAGATTAATATTAACACACTCACTGACACACTGTGTATATCATGACCCACAGTCAGATACACCCTGTGAAGTGTAAAACACCCCCACTGTCCTCAGTAATATTAACACACTGACAGAGAACACAGATTAATATTAACACACTCACTGACACACTGTGTATATCATGACCCACAGTCAGATACACCCTGTGAAGTGTAAAACACCCCCACTGTCCTCAGGAATATTAACACACTGACAGAGAACACAGATTAATATTAACACACTCACTGACACACTGTGTATATCATGACCCACAGTCAGATGCACCCTGTGAAGTATAAAACAACCCCACTGTCCTCAGTAATATTAACACACTGACAGACAACACAGATTAATATTAACACACTCACTGACACACTGTGTATATCATGACCCATAGTCAGATAAACCCTGTGAAGTGTAAAACACCCCCACTGTCCTCAGGAATATTAACACACTGACAGAGAACACAGATTAATATTAACACTCTCACTGACACACTGTGTCTATCATGACCCACAGTCAGATACACCCTGTGAAGTGTAAAACACCCCCACTGTCCTCAGGAATATAAACACACTGACAGAGAACACAGATTAATATTAACACACTCACTGACACACTGTGTATATCATGACCCACAGTCAGATACAACCTGTGAAGTGCAAAACAACCCCACTGTCCTCAGGAATATTAACACACTGACAGAGAACACAGATTAATATTAACACACTCACTGACACACTGTGCATATCATGACCCACAGTCAGATACACCCTGTGAAGTGTAAAACACCCCCACTGTCCTCAGTAATATTAACACACTGAGAGAGAACACAGATTAATATTAACACACTCACTGACACACTGTGTATATCATGACCCACAGTCAGATACACCCTGTGAAGTGTAAAACACCCCCACTGTCCTCAGGAATATTAACACACTGACAGAGAACACAGATTAATATTAACACACTCACTGACACACTGTGTATATCATGACCCACAGTCAGATACACCCTGTGAAGTGTAAAACACCCCCACTGTCCTCAGTAATATTAACACACTGACAGAGAACACAGATTAATATTAACATACTCACTGACACACTGTGTACATCATGACCCACAGTCAGATACACCCTGTGAAGTGTAAAACACCCCCACTGTCCTCAGGAATATTAACACACTGACAGAGAACACAGATTAATATTAACACACTCACTGACACACTGTGTATATCATGACCCACAGTCAGATACACCCTGTGAAGTGTAAAACACCCCCACTGTCCTCAGGAATATTAACACACTGACAGAGAACACAGATTAATATTAACACACTCACTGACACACTGTGTATATCATGACCCACAGTCAGATACACCCTGTGAAGTGTAAAACACCCCCACTGTCCTCAGTAATATTAACACACTGACAGAGAACACAGATTAATATTAACACACTCACTGACACACTGTGTATATCATGACCCACAGTCAGATACACCCTGTGAAGTGTAAAACACCCCCACTGTCCTCAGGAATATTAACACACTGACAGAGAACACAGATTAATATTAACACACTCACTGACACACTGTGTATATCATGACCCACAGTCAGATGCACCCTGTGAAGTATAAAACAACCCCACTGTCCTCAGTAATATTAACACACTGACAGACAACACAGATTAATATTAACACACTCACTGACACACTGTGTATATCATGACCCATAGTCAGATAAACCCTGTGAAGTGTAAAACACCCCCACTGTCCTCAGGAATATTAACACACTGACAGAGAACACAGATTAATATTAACACTCTCACTGACACACTGTGTCTATCATGACCCACAGTCAGATACACCCTGTGAAGTGTAAAACACCCCCACTGTCCTCAGGAATATAAACACACTGACAGAGAACACAGATTAATATTAACACACTCACTGACACACTGTGTATATCATGACCCACAGTCAGATACACCCTGTGAAGTGTAAAACATCCCCAATGTCCTCAGTAATATTAACACACTGACAGAGAACACAGATTAATATTAACACATTCACTGACACACTGTGTATATCATGACCCACAGTCAGATACACCCTGTGAAGTGTAAAACACCCCCACTGTCCTCAGTAATATTAACACACTGACAGAGAACACAGATTAATATTAACACACTCACTGACACACTGTGTATATCATGACCCACAGTCAGATACACCCTGTGAAGTGTAAAACACCACCACCGTCCTCAGGAATATTAACACACTGACAGAGAACACAGATTAATATTAACACACTCACTGACACACTGTGTATATCATGACCCACAGTCAGATACACCCTGTGAAGTGTAAAACACCCCCACTGTCCTCAGGAATATTAACACACTGACAGAGAACACAGATTAATATTAACACACTCACTGACACACTGTGTATATCATGACTCACAGTCAGATACACCCTGTGAAGTGTAAAACACCCCCACTGTCCTCAGGAATATTAACACACTGACAGAGAACACAGATTAATATTAACACACTCACTGACACACTGTGTATATCATGACCCACAGTCAGATACACCCTGTGAAGTGTAAAACACCCCCACTGTCCTCAGGAATATTAACACACTGACAGAGAACACAGATTAATATTAACACTCTCACTGACACACTGTGTATATCATGACCCACAGTCAGATACACCCTGTGAAGTGTAAAACACCCCCACTGTCCTCAGTAATATTAACACACTGACAGAGAACACAGATTAATATTAACACACTCACTGACACACTGTGTATATCATGACCCACAGTCAGATACACCCTGTGAAGTGTAAAACACCCCCACTGTCCTCAGTAATATTAACACACTGACAGAGAACACAGATTAATATTAACACACTCACTGACACACTGTGTACATCATGACCCACAGTCAGATACACCCTGTGAAGTGTAAAACACCCCCACTGTCCTCAGTAATATTAACACACTGACAGAGAACACAGATTAATATTAACACACTCACTGACACACTGTGTATATCATGACCCACAGTCAGATACACCCTGTGAAGTGTAAAACACCCCCACTGTCCTCAGTAATATTAACATACTGACAGAGAACACAGATTAATATTAACACACTCACTGACACACTGTGTATATCATGACCCACAGTTAGATACACCCTGTGAAGTGTAAAACTCCCCCGCTGTCCTCAGTAATATTAACACACTGACAGAGAACACAGATTAATATTAACACACTCACTGACAACACTGTGTATCTCATGACCCACAGTCAGATACACCCTGTGAAGTGTAAAACACCCCCACTGTCCTCAGTAATATTAACACACTGACAGAGAACACAGATTAATATTAACACACTCACTGACACACTGTGTATATCATGACCCACAGTCAGATACACCCTGTGAAGTGTAAATCACCCCCACTGTCCTCAGGAATATTAACACACTGACAGAGTACACAGATTAATATTAACACACTCACTGACACACTGTGTATATCATGACCCAGAGTTAGATACACCCTGTGAAGTGTAAAACATCCCCACTGTCCTCAGGAATATTAACACACTGACAGAGAACACAGATTAATATTAACACACTCACTGACACACTGTGTACATCATGACCCACAGTTAGATACACCCTGTGAAGTGTAAAACTCCCCCGCTGTCCTCAGTAATATTAACACACTGACAGAGAACACAGATTAATATTAACACACTCACTGACAACACTGTGTATCTCATGACCCACAGTCAGATACACCCTGTGAAGTGTAAAACACCCCCACTGTCCTCAGGAATATTAACACACTGACAGAGAACACAGATTAATATTAACACACTCACTGACACACTGTGTATATCATGACTCACAGTCAGATACACCCTGTGAAGTGTAAAACACCCCCACTGTCCTCAGTAATATTAACACACTGACAGAGAACACAGATTAATATTAACACACTCACTGACACACTGTGTATATCATGACCCACAGTCAGATACACCCTGTGAAGAGTAAAACACCCCCACTATCCTCAGCAATATTAACACACTGACAGAGAACACAGATTAATATTAACACACTCCCTGACACACTGTGTATATCATGACCCACAGTCAGATACACCCTGTGAAGTGTAAAACACCCCCACTGTCCTCAGGAATATTAACACACTGACAGAGAACACAGATTAATATTAACACACTCACTGACACACTGTGTATATCATGACCCACAGTCAGATACACCCTGTGAAGTGTAAAACACCCCCACTGTCCTCAGGAATATTAACACACTGACAGAGAACACAGATTAATATTAACACTCTCACTGACACACTGTGTATATCATGACCCACAGTCAGATACACCCTGTGAAGTGTAAAACACCCCCACTGTCCTCAGTAATATTAACACACTGACAGAGAACACAGATTAATATTAACACACTCACTGACACACTGTGTATATCATGACCCACAGTCAGATACACCCTGTGAAGTGTAAAACACCCCCACTGTCCTCAGTAATATTAACACACTGACAGAGAACACAGATTAATATTAACACACTCACTGACACACTGTGTACATCATGACCCACAGTCAGATACACCCTGTGAAGTGTAAAACACCCCCACTGTCCTCAGTAATATTAACACACTGACAGAGAACACAGATTAATATTAACACACTCACTGACACACTGTGTATATCATGACCCACAGTCAGATACACCCTGTGAAGTGTAAAACACCCCCACTGTCCTCAGTAATATTAACATACTGACAGAGAACACAGATTAATATTAACACACTCACTGACACACTGTGTATATCATGACCCACAGTTAGATACACCCTGTGAAGTGTAAAACTCCCCCGCTGTCCTCAGTAATATTAACACACTGACAGAGAACACAGATTAATATTAACACACTCACTGACAACACTGTGTATCTCATGACCCACAGTCAGATACACCCTGTGAAGTGTAAAACACCCCCACTGTCCTCAGTAATATTAACACACTGACAGAGAACACAGATTAATATTAACACACTCACTGACACACTGTGTATATCATGACCCAGAGTTAGATACACCCTGTGAAGTGTAAAACATCCCCACTGTCCTCAGGAATATTAACACACTGACAGAGAACACAGATTAATATTAACACACTCACTGACACACTGTGTACATCATGACCCACAGTCAGATACACCCTGTGAAGTGTAAAACATCCCCAATGTCCTCAGTAATATTAACACACTGACAGAGAACACAGATTAATATTAACACACTCACTGACACACTGTGTATATCATGACCCACAGTCAGATACACCCTGTGAAGTGTAAAACACCCCCACTGTCCTCAGTAATATTAACACACTGACAGAGAACAAAAATTAATATTAACACACTCACTGACCCACTGTGTATATCATGACCCACAGTCAGATACACCCTGTGAAGTGTAAAACATCCCCACTGTCCTCAGGAATATTAACACACTGACAGAGAACACAGATTATTATTAACACACTCACTGACACACTGTGTCTATCATGACCCACAGTCAGATACACCCTGTGAAGTGTAAAACACCCCCACTGTCCTCAGGAATATTAACACACTGACAGAGAAAACAGATTAATATTAACACACTCACTGACACACTGTGTATATCATGACCCACAGTCAGATACACCCTGTGAAGTGTAAAACACCCCCACTGTCCTCAGCAATATTAACACACTGACAGAGAACACAGATTAATATTAACACACTCACTGACACACTGTGTACATCATGACCCACAGTCAGATACACCCTGTGAAGTGTAAAACACCCCCACTGTCCTCAGTAATATTAACACACTGACAGAGAACACAGATTAATATTAACACACTCACTGACACACTGTGTACATCATGACCCACAGTCAGATAAACCCTGTGAAGTGTAAAACACCCCCACTGTCCTCAGGAATATTAACACACTGACAGAGAACACAGATTAATATTAACACACTCACTGACACACTGTGTACATCATGACCCACAGCCAGATACACCCTGTGAAGTGTAAAACACCCCCACTGTCCTCAGTAATATTAACACACTGACAGAGAACACAGATTAATATTAACACACTCACTGACACACTGTGTACATCATGACCCACAGTCAGATACACCCTTTGAAGTGTAAAACACCCCCACTGTCCTCAGGAATATTAACACACTGACAGAGAACACAGATTAATATTAACACACTCACTGACACACTGTGTATATCATGACCCAGAGTCAGATACACCCTGTGAAGTGTAAAACACCCCCACTGTCCTCAGGAATATTAACACACTGACAGAGAACACAGATTAATATTAACACACTCACTGACACACTGTGTATATCATGACCCACAGTCAGATACACCCGGTGAAGTGTAAAACACCCCCACTGTCCTCAGGAATTTTAACACATAGACAAAGAACACAGATTAATATTAACACACTCACTGACACACTGTGTACATCATGACCCACAGTCAGATACACCCTGTGAAGTGTAAAACATCCCCACTGTCCTCAGGAATATTAACACACTGACAGAGAACACAGATTAATATTAACACACTCACTGACACACTGTGTGTATCATGACCCACAGTCAGATACACCCTGTGAAGTGTAAAACACCCCCACTGTCCTCAGTAATATTAAGACACTGACAGAGAAAACAGATTAATATTAACACACTCACTGACACACTGTGTACATAATGACCCACAGTCAGATACACCCTGTGAAGTGTAAAACACCCCCACTGTCCTCAGGAATATTAACACACTGACAGAGAACACAGATTAATATTAACACACTCACTGACACACTGTGTATATCATGACCCACAGTCATTTACACCCTGTGAAGTGTAAAACACCCCCACTGTCCTCAGTAATATTAACACACTGACAGAGAACACAGATTAATATTAACACACTCACTGACACACTGTGTACATCATGACCCACAGTCAGATACACCCTGTGAAGTGTAAAACACCCCCTTTGTCCTCAGTAATATTAACACACTGACAGAGAACACAGATTAATATTAACACACTCACTGACACACTGTGTACATCATGACCCACAGTCAGATACACCCTGTGAAGTGTAAAACACCCCCACTGTCCTCAGGAATATTAACACACTGACAGAGAACACAGATTAATATTAACACACTCACTGACACACTGTGTACATCATGACCCACAGTCAGATACACCCTGTGAAGTGTAAAACACCCCCACTGTCCTCAGGAATATTAACACACTGACAGAGAACACAGATTAAAATTAACACACTCACTGACACACTGTGTATATCATGACCCACAGTCAGATACACCCTGTGAAGTGTAAAACACCCCCACTGTCCTCAGGAATATTAACACACTGACAGAGAACACAGATTAATATTAACACACTCACTCACACACTGTGTATATCATGAACCACAGCCCGATACACCCTGTGAAGTGTAAAACACCCCCACTGTCCTCAGGAATATTAACACACTGACAGAGAACACAGATTAATATTAACACACTCACTGACACACTGTGTACATCATGACCCACAGTCAGATACACCCTGTGAAGTGTAAAACACCCCCACTGTCATCAGGAATATTAACACACTGACAGAGAACACAGATTAATATTAACACACTCACTGACACACTGTGTACATCATGACCCTCAGTCAGATACACCCTGTGAAGTGTAAAACACCCCCACTGTCCTCAGTAATATTAACACACTGACAGAGAACACAGATTAATATTAACACACTCACTGACACACTGTGTATATCATGACCCAGTGTCAGATACACCCTGTGAAGTGTAAAACACCCCCACTGTCCTCAGTAATATTAACACACTGACAGAGAACACAGATTAATATTAACACACTCACTGACACACTGTGTATATCATGACCCACAGTCAGATACACCCTGTGAAGTGTAAAACACCCCCACCGTCCTCAGTAATATTAACACACTGACAGAGAACACAGATTATTATTAACACACTCACTGACACACTGTGTATATCATGACCCACAGTCAGATACACCCTGAGAAGTGTAAAACACCCCCACTGTCCTCAGGAATATTAACACACTGACAGAGAACACAGATTAATATTAACACACTCACTGACACACTGTGTATATCATGACCCACAGTCAGATACACCCTGTGAAGTGTAAAACACCCCCACTGTCCTCAGTAATATTCACACACTGACAGAGAACACAGATTAATATTAACACACTCACTGACACACTGTGTATATCATGACCCACAGTCAGATACACCCTGTGAAGTGTAAAACACCCCCACTGTCCTCAATAATATTAACACACTGACAGAGAACACAGATTAATATTAACACACTCACTGACACACTGTGTACATCATGACCCACAGTCAGATACACCCTGTGAAGTGTAAAACACCCCCACTGTCCTCAGGAATATTAACACACTGACAGAGAACAAAAATTAATATTAACACACTCACTGACACACTGTGTACATCATGACCCACAGTCAGATACACCCTGTGAAGTGTAAAACACCCCCACTGTCCTCAGTAATATTAACACACTGACAGAGAACACAGATTAATATTAACACACTCACTGACACACTGTGTATATCATGACCCAGTGTCAGATACACCCTGTGAAGTGTAAAACACCCCCACTGTCCTCAGGAATATTAACACACTGACAGAAAACACAGATTAATATTAACACACTCACTGACACACTGTGTATATCATGACACACAGTCAGATACACCCTGTGAAGTGTAAAACACCCCCACTGTCCTCAGTAATATTAACACACTGACAGAGAACACAGATTAATATTAACACACTCACTGACACACTGTGTATATCATGACCCACAGTCAGATACACCCTGTGAAGTGTAAAACACCCCCACCGTCCTCAGTAATATTAACACACTGACAGAGAACACAGATTAATATTAACACACTCACTGACACACTGTGTATATCATGACCCACAGTCAGATACACCCTGTGAGGTGTAAAACACCCCCACTGTCCTCAGGAATATTAACACACTGACAGAGAACACAGATTAATATTAACACACTCACTGACACACTGTGTATATCATGACCCACAGTCAGATACACCCTGTGAAGTGTAAAACACCCCCACTGTCCTCAGGAATATTAACACACTGACAGAGAACACAGATTAATATTAACACACTCACTGACACACTGTGTATATCATGACCCACAGTTAGATACACCCTGTGAAGTGTAAAACACCCACACTGTCCTCAGTAATATTAACACACTGACAGAGAACACAGATTAATATTAACACACTCACTGACACACTGTGTATATCATGACCCACAGTCAGATACACCCTGTGAAGTGTAAAACACCCCCACTGTCCTCAGTAATATTAACACACTGACAGAGAACACAGATTAATATTAACACACTCACTGACACACTGTGTATATCATGACCCACAGTCAGATACACCCTGTGAAGTGTAAATCACCCCCACTGTCCTCAGGAATATTAACACACTGACAGAGTACACAGATTAATATTAACACACTCACTGACACACTGTGTATATCATGACCCACAGTCAGATACACCCTGTGAAGTGTAAAACACCCCACTGTCCTCAGGAATATTAACACACTGACAGAGAACACAGATTAATATTAACACACTCACTGACACACTGTGTATATCATGACCCACAGTCAGATACACCCTGTGAAGTGTAAAACACCCCCACTGTCCTCAGTAATATTAACACACTGACAGAGAACACAGATTAATATTAACGCACTCACTGACACACTGTGTATATCATGACCCACAGTCAGATACACCCTGTGAAGTGTAAAACACCCCCACTGTCCTCAATAATATTAACACACTGACAGAGAACACAGATTAATATTAACACACTCACTGACACACTGTGTACATCATGACCCACAGTCAGATACACCCTGTGAAGTGTAAAACACCCCCACTGTCCTCAGGAATATTAACACACTGACAGAGAACAAAAATTAATATTAACACACTCACTGACACACTGTGTACATCATGACCCACAGTCAGATACACCCTGTGAAGTGTAAAACACCCCCACTGTCCTCAGGAATATTAACACACTGACAGAGAACACAGATTAATATTAACACACTCACTGACACACTGTGTATATCATGACCCAGAGTTAGATACACCCTGTGAAGTGTAAAACACCCCCACTGTCCTCAGTAATATTAACACACTGACAGAGAACACAGATTAATATTAACACACTCACTGACACACTGTGTATATCATGACACACAGTCAGATACACCCGGTGAAGTGTAAAACACCCCCACTGTCCTCAGTAATATTAACACACTGACAGAGAACACAGATTAATACTAACACACTCACTGACACACTGTGTACATCATGACCCACAGTCAGATACACCCTGTGAAGTGTAAAACACCCCCACTGTCCTCAGGAATATTAACACACTGACAGAGAACACAGATTAATATTAACACGCTCACTGACACACTGTGTATATCATGACCCACAGTCAGATACACCCTGTGAAGTGTAAAACACCCCCACTGTCCTCAGGAATATTAACACATTGACAGAGAACACAGATTAATATTAACACACTCACTGACACACTGTGTACATCATGACCCACAGTCAGATACACCCTGTGAAGTGTAAAACACCCCCACTGTCCTCAGCAATATTAACACACTGACAGAGAACACAGATTAATATTAACACACTCACTGACACACTGTGTACATCATGACCCACAGTCAGATACACCCTGTGAAGTGTAAAACACCCCCACTGTCCTCAGTAATATTAACACACTGACAGAGAACACAGATTAATATTAACACACTCACTGACACAGTGTGTACATCATGACCCACAGTCAAATACACCCTGTGAAGTGTAAAACACCCCCAAAGTCCTCAGTAATATTAACACACTGACAGAGAACACAGATTACTATTAACACACTCACTGACACACTGTGTATATCATGACCCACAGTCAGATACACCCTGTGAAGTGTAAAACACCCCCACTGTCCTCAGTAATATTAACACACTGACAGAGAACACAGATTAATATTAACACACTCACTGACACACTGTGTATATCATGACCCACAGTCAGATACACCCTGTGAAGTGTAAATCACCCCCACTGTCCTCAGGAATATTAACACACTGACAGAGTACACAGATTAATATTAACACACTCACTGACACACTGTGTATATCATGACCCACAGTCAGATACACCCTGTGAAGTGTAAAACACCCCACTGTCCTCAGGAATATTAACACACTGACAGAGAACACAGATTAATATTAACACACTCACTGACACACTGTGTATATCATGACCCACAGTCAGATACACCCTGTGAAGTGTAAAACACCCCCACTGTCCTCAGTAATATTAACACACTGACAGAGAACACAGATTAATATTAACGCACTCACTGACACACTGTGTATATCATGACCCACAGTCAGATACACCCTGTGAAGTGTAAAACACCCCCACTGTCCTCAATAATATTAACACACTGACAGAGAACACAGATTAATATTAACACACTCACTGACACACTGTGTACATCATGACCCACAGTCAGATACACCCTGTGAAGTGTAAAACACCCCCACTGTCCTCAGGAATATTAACACACTGACAGAGAACAAAAATTAATATTAACACACTCACTGACACACTGTGTACATCATGACCCACAGTCAGATACACCCTGTGAAGTGTAAAACACCCCCACTGTCCTCAGGAATATTAACACACTGACAGAGAACACAGATTAATATTAACACACTCACTGACACACTGTGTATATCATGACCCAGAGTTAGATACACCCTGTGAAGTGTAAAACACCCCCACTGTCCTCAGTAATATTAACACACTGACAGAGAACACAGATTAATATTAACACACTCACTGACACACTGTGTATATCATGACACACAGTCAGATACACCCGGTGAAGTGTAAAACACCCCCACTGTCCTCAGTAATATTAACACACTGACAGAGAACACAGATTAATACTAACACACTCACTGACACACTGTGTACATCATGACCCACAGTCAGATACACCCTGTGAAGTGTAAAACACCCCCACTGACCTCAGGAATATTAACACACTGACAGAGAACACAGATTAATATTAACACACTCACTGACACACTGTGTATATCATGACCCACAGTCAGATACACCCTGTGAAGTGTAAAACACCCCCACTGTCCTCAGGAATATTAACACATTGACAGAGAACACAGATTAATATTAACACACTCACTGACACACTGTGTACATCATGACCCACAGTCAGATACACCCTGTGAAGTGTAAAACACCCCCACTGTCCTCAGCAATATTAACACACTGACAGAGAACACAGATTAATATTAACACACTCACTGACACACTGTGTACATCATGACCCACAGTCAGATACACCCTGTGAAGTGTAAAACACCCCCACTGTCCTCAGTAATATTAACACACTGACAGAGAACACAGATTAATATTAACACACTCACTGACACAGTGTGTACATCATGACCCACAGTCAGATACACCCTGTGAAGTGTAAAACACCCCCAAAGTCCTCAGTAATATTAACACACTGACAGAGAACACAGATTACTATTAACACACTCACTGACACACTGTGTACATCATGACCCACAGTCAGATAAACCCTGTGAAGTGTAAAACACCCCCACTGTCCTCAGTAATATTAACACACTGACAGAGAACACAGATTAATATTAACACACTCACTGACACACTGTGGATATCATGACCCACATTCAGATACACCCTGTGAAGTGTAAAACACCCCCACTGTCCTCAGTAATATTAACACACTGACAGAGAACACAGATTAATATTAACACACTCACTGACACACTGTGTATATCATGACCCACAGTCAGATGCACCCTGTGACGTGTAAAACACCCCCACTGTCCTCAGTAATATTAACACACTGACAGAGAACACAGATTAATATTAACACACTCACTGACACACTGTGTATATCATGACCCACAGTCAGATACACCCTGTGAAGTGTAAAACACCCCCACTGTCCTCAGTAATATTAACACACTGACAGAGAACACAGATTAATATTAACACACTCACTGACACACTGTGTATATCATGACCCAGAGTCAGATACACCCTGTGAAGTGTAAAACACCCCCACTGTCCTCAGGAATATTAACACACTGACAGAGAACACAGATTAATATTAACACACTCACTGACACACTGTGTATATCATGACCCAGAGTCAGATACACCCGGTGAAGTGTAAAACACCCCCACTGTCCTCAGGAATATTAACACACTGACAGAGAACAAAGATTAATATTAACACACTCACTGACACACTGTGTATATCATGACCCACAGTCAGATAAACCCTGTGAAGTATAAAACACCCCCTCTGTCCTCAGGAATATTAACACACTGACAGAGAACACAGATTAATATTAACACACTCACTGACACACTGTGTATATCATGACCCACAGTCAGATACACCCTGTGAAGTGTAAAACACCCCCACTGTCCTCAGGAATATTAACACACTGACAGAAAACACAGATTAATATTAACACACTCACTGACACACTGTGTATATCATGACCCACAGTCAGATACACCCTGTGAAGTGTAAAACACCCCCACTGTCCTCAGCAATATTAACACACTGACAGAGAACACAGATTAATATTAACACACTCACTGACACACTGTGTATATCATGACCCAGAGTAAGCTACACCATGTGAAGTGTAAAACACCCACACTGTCGTCAGCAATATTAACACACTGACAGAGAACACAGATTAATATTAACACACTCACTGACACACTGTGTACATCATGACCCACAGTCAGATACACCCGGTGAAGTGTAAAACACCCCCACTGTCCTCAGTAATATTAACACACTGACAGGGAACACAGATTAATATTAACACACTCACTGACACACTGTGTATATCATGACCCACAGTCAGATACACCCTGTGAAGTGTAAAACACCCCCACTGTCCTCAGTAATATTAACACACTGACAGAGAACACAGATTAATATTAACACACTCACTGACACACTGTGTATATCATGACCCACAGTCAGATACACCCTGTGAAGTGTAAAACACCCCCACTGTCCTCAGTAATATTAACACACTGACAGAGAACACAGATTAATATTAACACACTCACTGACACACTGTGTATATCATGACCCACAGTCAGTTACACCCTGTGAAGTGTAAAACACCCCCACTGTCCTCAGTAATATTAACACACTGACAGAGAACACAGATTAAAATTAACACACTCACTGACACACTGTGCATATCATGACCCACAGTCAGATACACCCTGTGAAGTGTAAAACACCCCCACTGTCCTCAGGAATATTAACACACTGACAGAGAACACAGATTAATATTAACACACTCACTGACACACTGTGTATATCATGACCCACAGTCAGATACACCCTGTGAAGTGTAAAACATCCCCACTGTCCTCAGGAATATTAACACACTGACAGAGAACACATATTAATATTAACACACTCACCGACACACTGTGTATATCATGACCCACAGTCAGATACACCCTGTGAAGTGTAAAACACCCCCACTGTCCTCAGTAATATTAACACACTGACAGAGAACACAGATTAATATTAACACACTCACTGACACACTGTGTATATCATGACCCACAGTCAGATACACCCTGTGAAGTGTAAAACACCCCCACTGTCCTCAGTAATATTAACACACGGACAGAGAACACAGATTAATATTAACACACTCACTGACACACTGTGTATATCATGACCCACAGTCAGATACACCCTGTGAAGTGTAAAACACCCCCACTGTCCTCAGTAATATTAACACACTGACAGAGAACACAGATTAATATTAACACACTCACTGACACACTGTGTATATCATGACCCACAGTCAGATACACCCTGTGAAGTGTAAAACACCCCCACTGTCCTCAGTAATATTAACACACTGACAGAGAACACAGATTAATATTAACACACTCACTGACACACTGTGTACATCATGACCCACAGTCAGATAAACCCTGTGAAGTGTAAAACACCCCCACTGTCCTCAGGAATATTAACACACTGACAGAGAACACAGATTAATATTAACACACTCACTGACACACTGTGTATATCATGACCCACAGTCAGATACACCCTGTGAAGTGTAAAACACCCCCACTGTCCTCAGTAATATTAACACACTGACAGAGAACACAGATTAATATTAACACACTCACTGACACACTGTGTATATCATGACCCACAGTCAGATACACCCTGTGAAGTGTAAAACACCCCCACTGTCCTCAGTAATATTAACACACTGACAGAGAACACAGATTAATATTAACACACTCACTGACACACTGTGTATATCATGACCCACAGTCAGGTACACCCTGTGAAGTTTAAAACACCCCACTGTCCTCAGTAATATTAACACACTGACAGAGAACACAGATTAATATTAACACACTCACTGACACACTGTGTACATCATGACGCACAGTCAGATACACCCTGTGAAGTGTAAATCACCCCCACTGTCCTCAGGCATATTAACACACTGACAGAGAACACAGATTAATATTAACACACTCACTGACACACTGTGTACATCATGACCCACAGTCAGATACACCCTGTGAAGTGTAAAACACCCCCAGTGTCCTCAGGAATATTAACACACTGACAGAGAACACAGATTAATATTAACACACTCACTGACACACTGTGTATATCATGACCCACAGTCAGATAAACCGTGTGAAGTGTAAAACATCCCCACTGTCCTCAGTAATATTAACACACTGACAGAGAACACAGATTAATATTAACACACTCACTGACACACTGTGTACATCATGACCCACAGTCAGATACACACTGTGAAGTGTAAAACACCCCCACTGTCCTCAGGAATATTAACACACTGACAGAGAACACAGATTAATATTAACACACTCACTGACACACTGTGTATATCATGACTCACAGTCAGATACACCCTGTGAAGTGTAAAACACCCCCACTGTCCTCAGTAATATTAACACACTGACAGAGAACACAGATTAATATTAACACACTCACTGACACACTGTGTACATCATGACCCACAGTCAGATACACCCTGTGAAGTGTAAAACACCCCCACTGTCCTCAGTAATATTAACACACTGACAGAGAACACAGATTAATATTAACACGCTCACTGACACACTGTGTATATCATGACTCACAGTCAGATACACCCGGTGAAGTGTAAAACACCCCCAATGTCCTCAGGAATATTAACACACTGACAGAGAACACAGATTAATATTAACACACTCACTGACACACTGTGTACACCATGACCCACAGTCAGATATACCCTGTGAAGTGTAAAAATCCCCCACTGTCCTCATTAATATTAACACACTGACAGAGAACACAGATTAATATTAACACACTCACTGACACACAGTGTATATCATGACCCAGAGTCAGATACACCCTGTGAAGTGTAAAACACCCCCACTGTCCTCAGTAATATTAACACACTGACAGAGAACACAGATTAATGTTAACACACTCACTGACACACTGTGTATATCATGACCCACAGTCAGATACACCCTGTGAAGTGTAAAACACCCCCACTGTCCTCAGGAATATTAACACACTGACAGAGAACACAGATTAATATTAACACACTCACTGACACACTGTGTATATCATGACCCACAGTCAGATACACCCTTTGAAGTGTAAAACACCCCCACTGTCCGCAGTAATATTAACACACTGACAGAGAACACAGATTAATGTTAACACACTCACTGACACACTGTGTATATCATGACCCACAGTCAGATACACCCTGTGAAGTGTAAAACACCACCACTGTCCTCAGTAATATTAACACACTGACAGAGAACACAGATTAATATTAACACACTCACTGACAGACTGTGTATATCATGACCCACAGTCAGATACACCCTGTGAAGTGTAAAACACCCCCACTGTCCTCAGTAATATTAACACACTGACAGAGAACACAGATTAATATTAACACACTCACTGACACACTGTGTATATCATGACCCACAGTCAGATACACCCTGTGAAGTGTAAAACACTCCCACCGTCCTCAGGAATATTAACACACTGACAGAGAACACAGATTAATATTAACACACTCACTGACACACTGTGTATATCATGACCCACAGTCAGATACACCCTGTGAAGTGTAAAACACCCCCACTGTCCTCAGGAATATTAACACCTGACAGAGAACACAGATTAATATTAACACACTCACTGACACACTGTGTATATCATGACCCACAGTCAGATACACCCTGTGAAGTGTAAAACACCCCCACTGTCCTCAGGAATATTAACACACTGACAGAGAACACAGATTAATATTAACACACTCACTGACACACTGTGTATATCATGACCCACAGTCAGATACACCCTGTGAAGTGTAAAACACCCTCACTGTCCTCAGTAATATTAACACACTGACAGAGAACACAGATTAATATTAACACACTCACTGACACACTGTGTATATCATGACCCACAGTCAGATACACCCTGTGAAGTGTAAAACACCCCCACTGTCCTCAGTAATATTAACACACTGACAGAGAACACAGATTAATATTAACACACTCACTGACACACTGTGTATATCATGACCCACAGTCAGATACACCCTGTGAAGTGTAAAACACCCCCACTGTCCTCAGGAATATTAACACACTGACAGAGAACACAGATTAATATTAACACACTCACTGACACACTGTGTATATCATGACTCACAGTCAGATACACCCTGTGAAGTGTAAAACACCCCCACTGTCCTCAGGAATATTAACACACTGACAGAGAACACAGATTAATATTAACACACTCACTGACACACTGTGTATATCATGACCCACAGTCAGATACACCCTGTGAAGTGTAAAACACCCCCACTGTCCTCAGGAATATTAACACACTGACAGAGAACACAGATTAATATTAACACTCTCACTGACACACTGTATATATCATGACCCACAGTCAGATACACCCTGTGAAGTGTAAAACACCCCCACTGTCCTCAGTAATATTAACACACTGACAGAGAACACAGATTAATATTAACACACTCACTGACACACTGTGTATATCATGACCCACAGTCAGATACACCCTGTGAAGTGTAAAACACCCCCACTGTCCTCAGTAATATTAACACACTGACAGAGAACACAGATTAATATTAACACACTCACTGACACACTGTGTACATCATGACCCACAGTCAGATACACCCTGTGAAGTGTAAAACACCCCCACTGTCCTCAGTAATATTAACACACTGACAGAGAACACAGATTAATATTAACACACTCACTGACACACTGTGTATATCATGACCCACAGTCAGATACACCCTGTGAAGTGTAAAACACCCCCACTGTCCTCAGTAATATTAACACACTGACAGAGAACACAGATTAATATTAACACACTCACTGACACACTGTGTATATCATGACCCACAGTTAGATACACCCTGTGAAGTGTAAAACACCCCCGCTGTCCTCAGTAATATTAACACACTGACAGAGAACACAGATTAATATTAACACACTCACTGACACACTGTGTATATCATGACCCACAGTCAGATACACCCTGTGAAGTGTAAAACACCCCCACTGTCCTCAGTAATATTAACACACTGACAGAGAACACAGATTAATATTAACACACTCACTGACACACTGTGTATATCATGACCCACAGTCAGATACACCCTGTGAAGTGTAAATCACCCCCACTGTCCTCAGGAATATTAACACACTGACAGAGAACACAGATTAATATTAACACACTCACTGACACACTGTGTATATCATGACCCAGAGTTAGATACACCCTGTGAAGTGTAAAACATCCCCACTGTCCTCAGGAATATTAACACACTGACAGAGAACACAGATTAATATTAACACACTCACTGACACACTGTGTACATCATGACCCACAGTCAGATACACCCTGTGAAGTGTAAAACACCCCACTGCCCTCAGGAATATTAACACACTGACAGAGAACACAGATTAATATTAACACACTCACTGACACACTGTGTATATCATGACCCACAGTCAGATACACCCTGTGAAGTGTAAAACACCCCCACTGTCCTCAATAATATTAACACACTGACAGAGAACACAGATTAATATTAACACACTCACTGACACACTGTGTACATCATAACCCACAGTCAGATACACCCTGTGAGGTGTAAAACACCCCCACTGTCCTCAGGAATATTAACACACTGACAGAGAACAAAAATTAATATTAACACACTCACTGACCCACTGTGTATATCATGACCCACAGTCAGATACACCCTGTGAAGTGTAAAACATCCCCACTGTCCTCAGGAATATTAACACACTGACAGAGAACACAGATTATTATTAACACATTCACTGACACACTGTGTCTATCATGACCCACAGTCAGATACACCCTGTGAAGTGTAAAACACCCCCACTGTCCTCAGGAATATTAACACACTGACAGAGAACACAGATTAATATTAACACACTCACTGACACACTGTGTATATCATGACCCACAGTCAGATACACCCTGTGAAGTGTAAAACACCCCCACTGTCCTCAGGAATATTAACACACTGACAGAGAAAACAGATTAATATTAACACACTCACTGACACACTGTGTATATCATGACCCACAGTCAGATACACCCTGTGAAGTGTAAAACACCCCCACTGTCCTCAGCAATATTAACACACTGACAGAGAACACAGATTAATATTAACACACTCACTGACACACTGTGTACATCATGACCCACAGTCAGATACACCCTGTGAAGTGTAAAACACCCCACTGTCCTCAGTAATATTAACACACTGACAGAGAACACAGATTAATATTAACACACTCACTGACACACTGTGTATATCATGACCCACAGTCAGATAAACCCTGTGAAGTGTAAAACACCCCCACTGTCCTCAGGAATATTAACACACTGACAGAGAACACAGATTAATATTAACACACTCACTGACACACTGTGTATATCATGACCCACAGTCAGATACACCCTGTGAAGTGTAAAACACCCCCACTGTCCTCAGTAATATTAACACACTGACAGAGAACACAGATTAATATTAACACACTCACTGATACACTGTGTACATCATGACCCACAGTCAGATACACCCTGTGAAGTGTAAAACACCCCCACTGTCCTCAGCAATATTAACACACTGACAGAGAACACAGATTAATATTAACACACTCACTGACACACTGTGTACATCATGACCCATAGTCAGATACACCCTGTGAAGTGTAAAACACCCCCACTGTCCTCAGTAATATTAACCCACTGACAGAGAACACAGATTAATATTAACACACTGACTGACACACTGTGTACATCATGACCCACAGCCAGATACACCCTGTGAAGTGTAAAACACCCCCACTGTCCTCAGTAATATTAACATACTGACAGAGAACACAGATTAATATTAACACACTCACTGACACACTGTGTACATCATGAACCACAGTCAGATACACCCTTTGAAGTGTAAAACACCCCCACTGTCCTCAGGAATATTAACACACTGACAGAGAACACAGATTAATATTAACACACTCACTGACACACTGTGTATATCATGACCCACAGTCAGATACACCCTGTGAAGTGTAAAACACCCCCACTGTCCTCAGGAATATTAACACAATGACAGAGAACACAGATTAATATTAACACACTTACTGACACACTGTGTATATCATGACCCACAGTCAGATACACCCGGTGAAGTGTAAAACACCCCCACTGTCCTCAGGAATATTAACACACTGACAGAGAACACAGATTAATATTAACACACTCACTGACACACTGTGTATATCATGACCCAGAGTCAGATACACCCTGTGAAGTGTAAAACACCCCCACTGTCCTCAGGAATATTAACACAATGACAGAGAACACAGATTAATATTAACACACTTACTGACACACTGTGTATATCATGACCCACAGTCAGATACACCCTGTGAAGTGTAAAACACCCCCACTGTCCTCAGGAATATTAACACAATGACAGAGAACACAGATTAATATTAACACACTTACTGACACACTGTGTATATCATGACCCACAGTCAGATACACCCGGTGAAGTGTAAAACACCCCCACTGTCCTCAGGAATATTAACACACTGACAGAGAACACAGATTAATATTAACACACTCACTGACACACTGTGTATATCATGACCCAGAGTCAGATACACCCTGTGAAGTGTAAAACACCCCCACTGTCCTCAGGAATATTAACACAATGACAGAGAACACAGATTAATATTAACACACTTACTGACACACTGTGTATATCATGACCCACAGTCAGATACACCCTGTGAAGTGTAAAACACCCCCACTGTCCTCAGCAATATTAACACACTGACAAAGAACACAGATTAATATTAACACACTCACTGACACACTGTGTACATCATGACCCACAGTCAGATACACCCTGTGAAGTGTAAAACATCCCCACTGTCCTCAGGAATATTAACACACTGACAGAGAACACAGATTAATATTAACACACTCACTGACACACTGTGTGTATCATGACCCACAGTCAGATACACCCTGTGAAGTGTAAAACACCCCCACTGTCCTCAGGAATATTAACACACTGACAGAGAACAAAAATTAATATTAACACACTCACTGACCCACTGTGTATATCATGACCCACAGTCAGATACACCCTGTGAAGTGTAAAACATCCCCACTGTCCTCAGGAATATTAACACACTGACAGAGAACACAGATTATTATTAACACACTCACTGACACACTGTGTCTATCATGACCCACAGTCAGATACACCCTGTGAAGTGTAAAACACCCCCACTGTCCTCAGGAATATTAACACACTGACAGAGAACACAGATTAATATTAACACACTCACTGACACACTGTGTATATCATGACCCACAGTCAGATACACCCTGTGAAGTGTAAAACACCCCCACTGTCCTCAGGAATATTAACACACTGACAGAGAAAACAGATTAATATTAACACACTCACTGACACACTGTGTATATCATGACCCACAGTCAGATACACCCTGTGAAGTGTAAAACACCCCCACTGTCCTCAGCAATATTAACACACTGACAGAGAACACAGATTAATATTAACACACTCACTGACACACTGTGTACATCATGACCCACAGTCAGATACACCCTGTGAAGTGTAAAACACCCCCACTGTCCTCAGGAATATTAACACACTGACAGAGAACACAGATTAATATTAACACACTCACTGACACACTGTGTATATCATGACCCACAGTCAGATACACCCTGTGAAGTGTAAAACACCCCCACTGTCCTCAGTAATATTAACACACTGACAGAGAACACAGATTAATATTAACACACTCACTGATACACTGTGTACATCATGACCCACAGTCAGATACACCCTGTGAAGTGTAAAACACCCCCACTGTCCTCAGCAATATTAACACACTGACAGAGAACACAGATTAATATTAACACACTCACTGACACACTGTGTACATCATGACCCATAGTCAGATACACCCTGTGAAGTGTAAAACACCCCCACTGTCCTCAGTAATATTAACACACTGACAGAGAACACAGATTAATATTAACACACTCACTGACACACTGTGTACATCATGACCCACAGCCAGATACACCCTGTGAAGTGTAAAACACCCCCACTGTCCTCAGTAATATTAACATACTGACAGAGAACACAGATTAATATTAACACACTCACTGACACACTGTGTACATCATGAACCACAGTCAGATACACCCTTTGAAGTGTAAAACACCCCCACTGTCCTCAGGAATATTAACACACTGACAGAGAACACAGATTAATATTAACACACTCACTGACACACTGTGTATATCATGACCCAGAGTCAGATACACCCTGTGAAGTGTAAAACACCCCCACTGTCCTCAGGAATATTAACACAATGACAGAGAACACAGATTAATATTAACACACTTACTGACACACTGTGTATATCATGACCCACAGTCAGATACACCCTGTGAAGTGTAAAACACCCCCACTGTCCTCAGTAATATTAACACCTGACAGAAAACACAGATTAATATTAACACACTCACTGACACACTGTGTATATCATGACCCACAGTCAGATACACCCTGTGAAGTGTAAAACACCCCCACTGTCCTCAGGAATATTAACACACTGACAGAGAACACAGATTAATATTAACACACTCACTGACACACTGTGTATATCATGACCCACAGTCAGATACACCCGGTGAAGTGTAAAACACCCCCACTGTCCTCAGGAATATTAACACACTGACAAAGAACACAGATTAATATTAACACACTCACTGACACACTGTGTACATCATGACCCACAGTCAGATAAACCCTGTGAAGTGTAAAACATCCCCACTGTCCTCAGGAATATTAACACACTGACAGAGAACACAGATTAATATTAACACACTCACTGACACACTGTGTGTATCATGACCCACAGTCAGATACACCCTGTGAAGTGTAAAACACCCCCACTGTCCTCAGTAATATTAACACACTGAC
Organism: Heterodontus francisci; assembly: GCF_036365525.1. Classification (NCBI taxonomy): domain Eukaryota; kingdom Metazoa; phylum Chordata; class Chondrichthyes; order Heterodontiformes; family Heterodontidae; genus Heterodontus; species Heterodontus francisci. The sequence continues at coordinate 136,344 of NW_027141967.1, forward strand.
AGAGAAAACAGATTAATATTAACACACTCACTGACACACTGTGTACATAATGACCCACAGTCAGATACACCCTGTGAAGTGTAAAACACCCCCACTGTCCTCAGGAATATTAACACACTGACAGAGAACACAGATTAATATTAACACACTCACTGACACACTGTGTATATCATGACCCACAGTCAGATACACCCTGTGAAGTGTAAAACACCCCCACTGTCCTCAGTAATATTAACACACTGACAGAGAACACAGATTAATATTAACACACTCACTGACACACTGTGTACATCATGACCCACAGTCAGATACACCCTGTGAAGTGTAAAACACCCCCTTTGTCCTCAGTAATATGAACACACTGACAGAGAACACAGATTAATATTAACACACTCACTGACACACTGTGTATATCATGACCCACAGTCAGATACACCCTGTGAAGTGTAAGACATCCCCACTGTCCTCAGTAATATTAACACACTGACAGAGAACACAGATTAATATTAACACACTCACTGACACACTGTGTACATCATGACCCACAGTCAGATACACCCTGTGAAGTGTAAAACACCCCCACTGTCCTCAGGAATATTAACACACTGACAGAGAACACAGATTAATATTAACACACTCACTGACACACTGTGTACATCATGACCCACAGTCAGATACACCCTGTGAAGTGTAAAACACCCCCACTGTCCTCAGGAATATTAACACACTGACAGAGAACACAGATTAAAATTAACACACTCACTGACACACTGTGTATATCATGACCCACAGTCAGATACACCCTGTGAAGTGTAAAACACCCCCACTGTCCTCAGGAATATTAACACACTGACAGAGAACACAGATTAATATTAACACACTCACTGACACACTGTGTATATCATGAACCACAGCCCGATACACCCTGTGAAGTGTAAAACACCCCCACTGTCCTCAGGAATATTAACACACTGACAGAGAACACAGATTAATATTAACACACTCACTGACACACTGTGTACATCATGACCCACAGTCAGATACACCCTGTGAAGTGTAAAACACCCCCACTGTCCTCAGGAATATTAACACAGTGACAGAGAACACAGATTAATATTAACACACTCACTGACACACTGTGTACATCATGACCCACAGTCAGATACACCCTGTGAAGTGTAAAACACCCCCACTGTCCTCAGTAATATTAACACACTGACAGAGAACACAGATTAATATTAACACACTCACTGACACACTGTGTATATCATGACCCAGTGTCAGATACACCCTGTGAAGTGTAAAACACCCCCACTGTCCTCAGGAAAATTAACACACTGACAGAAAACACAGATTAATATTAACACACTCACTGACACACTGTGTATATCATGACCCACAGTCAGATACACCCTGTGAAGTGTAAAACACCCCCACTGTCCTCAGGAATATTAACACACTGACAGAGAACACAGATTAATATTAACACACTCACTGACACACTGTGTATATCATGAACCACAGCCCGATACACCCTGTGAAGTGTAAAACACCCCCACTGTCCTCAGGAATATTAACACACTGACAGAGAACACAGATTAATATTAACACACTCACTGACACACTGTGTACATCATGACCCACAGTCAGATACACCCTGTGAAGTGTAAAACACCCCCACTGTCCTCAGGAATATTAACACACTGACAGAGAACACAGATTAATATTAACACACTCACTGACACACTGTGTACATCATGACCCACAGTCAGATACACCCTGTGAAGTGTAAAACACCCCCACTGTCCTCAGTAATATTAACACACTGACAGAGAACACAGATTAATATTAACACACTCACTGACACACTGTGTATATCATGACCCAGTGTCAGATACACCCTGTGAAGTGTAAAACACCCCCACTGTCCTCAGGAATATTAACACACTGACAGAAAACACAGATTAATATTAACAAACTCACTGACACACTGTGTATATCATGACCCACAGTCAGATACACCCTGTGAAGTGTAAAACACCCCCACTGTCCTCAGTAATATTAACACACTGACAGAGAACAAAAATTAATATTAACACACTCACTGACACACTGTGTATATCATGACCCACAGTCAGATACACCCTGTGAAGTGTAAAACACCCCCACCGTCCTCAGTAATATTAACACACTGACAGAGAACACAGATTAATATTAACACACTCACTGACACACTGTGTATATCATGACCCACAGTCAGATACACCCTGTGAAGTGTAAAACACCCCCACTGTCCTCAGGAATATTAACACACTGACAGAGAACACAGATTAATATTAACACACTCACTGACACACTGTGTATATCATGACCCACAGTCAGATACACCCTGTGAAGTGTAAAACACCCCCACTGTCCTCAGGAATATTAACACACTGACAGAGAACACAGATTAATATTAACACACTCACTGACACACTGTGTATATCATGACCCACAGTTAGATACACCCTGTGAAGTGTAAAACACCCCCACTGTCCTCAGTAATATTAACACACTGACAGAGAACACAGATTAATATTAACACACTCACTGACACACTGTGTATATCATGACCCACAGTCAGATACACCCTGTGAAGTGTAAAACACCCCCACTGTCCTCAGTAATATTAACACACTGACAGAGAACACAGATTAATATTAACACACTCACTGACACAGTGTGTATATCATGACCCACAGTCAGATACACCCTGTGAAGTGTAAATCACCCCCACTGTCCTCAGGAATATTAACACACTGACAGAGTACACAGATTAATATTAACACACTCACTGACACACTGTGTATATCATGACCCACAGTCAGATACACCCTGTGAAGTGTAAAACACCCCACTGTCCTCAGGAATATTAACACACTGACAGAGAACACAGATTAATATTAACACACTCACTGACACACTGTGTATATCATGACCCACAGTCAGATACACCCTGTGAAGTGTAAAACACCCCCACTGTCCTCAGTAATATTAACACACTGACAGAGAACACAGATTAATATTAACACACTCACTGACACACTGTGTATATCATGACCCACAGTCAGATACACCCTGTGAAGTGTAAAACACCCCCACTGTCCTCAATAATATTAACACACTGACAGAGAACACAGATTAATATTAACACACTCACTGACACACTGTGTACATCATGACCCACAGTCAGATACACCCTGTGAAGTGTAAAACACCCCCACTGTCCTCAGGAATATTAACACACTGACAGAGAACAAAAATTAATATTAACACACTCACTGACACACTGTGTACATCATGACCCACAGTCAGATGCACCCTGTGAAGTGTAAAACATCCCCACTGTCCTCAGGAATATTAACACACTGACAGAGAACACAGATTAATATTAACACACTCACTGACACACTGTGTATATCATGACCCAGAGTTAGATACACCCTGTGAAGTGTAAAACACCCCCACTGTCCTCAGTAATATTAACACACTGACAGAGAACACAGATTAATATTAACACACTCACTGACACACTGTGTATATCATGACACACAGTCAGATACACCCGGTGAAGTGTAAAACAACCCCACTGTCCTCAGTAATATTAACACACTGACAGAGAACACAGATTAATATTAACACACTCACTGACACACTGTGTACATCATGACCCACAGTCAGATACACCCTGTGAAGTGTAAAACACCCCCACTGTCCTCAGGAATATTAACATACTGACAGAGAACACAGATTAATATTAACACACTCACTGACACACTGTGTATATCATGACCCACAGTCAGATACACCCTGTGAAGTGTAAAACACCCCCACTGTCCTCAGGAATATTAACACATTGACAGAGAACACAGATTAATATTAACACACTCACTGACACATTGAGTACATCATGACCCACAGTCAGATACACACTGTGAAGTGTAAAACACCCACACTGTCCTCAGCAATATTAACACACTGACAGAGAACACAGATTAATATTAACACACTCACTGACACACTGTGTACATCATGACCCACAGTCAGATACACCCTGTGAAGTGTAAAACACCCCCACTGTCCTCAGTAATATTAACACACTGACAGAGAACACACATTAATATTAACACACTCACTGACACACTGTGTACATCATGACCCACAGTCAGATACACCCTGTGAAGTGTAAAACACCCCCAAAGTCCTCAGTAATATTAACACACTGACAGAGAACACAGATTAATATTAACACACTCTCTGACACACTGTGTACATCATGACCCACAGTCAGATAAACCCTGTGAAGTGTAAAACACCCCCACTGTCCTCAGTAATATTAACACACTGACAGAGAACACAGATTAATATTAACACACTCACAGACACACTGTGTATATCATGACCCACAGTCAGATACACCCTGTGAAGTGTAAAACAACCCCACTGTCCTCAGTAATATTAACACACTGACAGAGAACACAGATTAATATTAACACACTCCCTGACACACTGTGTATATCATGACCCACAGTCAGATGCACCCTGTGAAGTGTAAAACACCCCCACTGTCCTCAGTAATATTAACACACTGACAGAGAACACAGATTAATATTAACACACTCACTGACACACTGTGTATATCATGACCCACAGTCAGATACACCCTGTGAAGTGTAAAACACCCCCACTGTCCTCAGTAATATTAACACACTGACAGAGAACACAGATTAATATTAACACACTCACTGACACACTGTGTATATCATGACCCAGAGTCAGATACACCCTGTGAAGTGTAAAACACCCCCACTGTCCTCAGGAATCTTAACACACTGACAGAGAACACAGATTAATATTAACACACTCACTGACACACTGTGTATATCATGACCCAGAGTCGGATACACCCGGTGAAGTGTAAAACACCCCCACTGTCCTCAGGAATATTAACACACTGACAGAGAACACAGATTAATATTAACACACTCACTGACACACTGTGTATATCATGACCCACAGTCAGATAAACCCTGTGAAGTGTAAAACACCCCCTCTGTCCTCAGGAATATTAACACACTGACAGAGAACACAGATTAATATTAACACACTCACTGACACACTGTGTATATCATGACCCACAGTCAGATACACCCTGTGAAGTGTAAAACACCCCCACTGTCCTCAGGAATATTAACACACTGACAGAAAACACAGATTAATATTAACACACTCACTGACACACTGTGTATATCATGACCCACAGTCAGATACACCCTGTGAAGTGCAAAACACCCCCACTGTCCTCAGCAATATTAACACACTGACAGAGAACACAGATTAATATTAACACACTCACTGACACACTGTGTATATCATGACCCACAGTAAGCTACACCATGTGAAGTGTAAAACACCCACACTGTCCTCAGCAATATTAACACACTGACAGAGAACACAGATTAATATTAACACACTCACTGACACACTGTGTACATCATGACCCACAGTCAGATACACCCTGTGAAGTGTAAAACACCCCCACTGTCCTCAGGAATATTAACACACTGACAGAGAACACAGATTAATATTAACACACTCATTGACACACTGTGTGTATCATGACCCACAGTCAGATACACCCTGTGAAGTGTAAAACATCCCCACTGTCCTCAGTAATATTAACACACTGACAGAGAACACATATTAATATTAACACACTCACCGACACACTGTGTATATCATGACCCACAGTCAGATACACCCTGTGAAGTGTAAAACACCCCCACTGTCCTCAGTAATATTAACACACTGACAGAGAACACAGATTAATATTAACACACTCACTGACACACTGTGTATATCATGACCCACAGTCAGATACACCCTGTGAAGTGTAAAACACCCCCACTGTCCTCAGTAATATTAACACACTGACAGAGAACACAGATTAATATTAACACACTCACTGACACACAGTGTATATCATGACCCACAGTCAGGTGCACCCTGTGAAGTGTAAAACACCCCACTGTCCTCAGTAATATTAACACACTGACAGAGAACACAGATTAATATTAACACACTCACTGACACACTGTGTACTTCATGACGCACAGTCAGATACACCCTGTGAAGTGTAAATCACCCCCACTGTCCTCAGGCATATTAACACACTGACAGAGAACACAGATTAATATTAACACACTCACTGACACACTGTGTACATCATGACCCACAGTCAGATACACCCTGTGAAGTGTAAAACACCCCCAGTGTCCTCAGGAATGTTAACACACTGACAGAGAACACAGATTAATATTAACACACTCACTGACACACTGTGTATATCATGACCCACAGTCAGATAAACCGTGTGAAGTGTAAAACATCCCCACTGTCCTCAGTAATATTAACACACTGACAGAGAACACAGATTAATATTAACACACTCACTGACACACTGTGTACATCATGACCCACAGTCAGATACACCCTGTGAAGTGTAAAACACCCCCACTGTCCTCAGGAATATTAACACACTGACAGAGAACACAGATTAATATTAACACACTCACTGACACACTGTGTATATCATGACCCACAGTCAGAAACACCCTGTGAAGTGTAAAACACCCCCACTGTCCTCAGTAATATTAACACAATGATAGAGAACACAGATTTATATTAACACACTCACTGACACACTGTGTATATCATGACCCACAGTCAGATACACCCTGTGAAGTGTAAAACACCCCACTGTCCTCAGTAATATTAACACACTGACAGAGAACACAGATTAATATTAACACACTCACTGACACACTGTGCATATCATGACCCACAGTCAGATACACCCTGTGAAGTGTAAAACACCCCCACTGTCCTCAGGAATATTAACACACTGACAGAGAACACAGATTAATATTTACACACTCACTGACACACTGTGTATATCATGACCCACAGTCAGATACACCCTGTGAAGTGTAAAACACCCCCACTGTCCTCAGTAATATTAACACACTGACAGAGAACACAGATTAATATTAACACACTCACTGACACACTGTGTATATCATGACCCACAGTCAGATAAACCCTGTGAAGTGTAAAACACCCCCACTGTCCTCAGTAATATTAACACACTGACAGAGAACACAGATTAATATTAACACACTCACTGACACACTGTGTATATCATGACCCACAGTCAGATACACCCTGTGAAGTGTAAAACACCCCCACTGTCCTCAGGAATATTAACACACTGACAGAGAACACAGATTAATATTAACACACTCACTGACACACTGTGTACATCATGACCCACAGTCAGATACACCCTGTGAAGTGTAAAACACCCCCACTGTCCTCAGGAATATTAACACACTGACAGAGAACACAGATTAATATTAACACACTCACTGACACACTGTGTATATCATGACCCACAGTCAGATAAACCCTGTGAAGTGTAAAACACCCCCACTGTCCTCAGTAATATTAACACACTGACAGAGAATACAGATTAATATTAACACACTCACTGACACACTGTGTACATCATGATCCACAGTCAGATACACCCTGTGAAGTGTAAAACACCCCCACTGTCCTCAGGAATATTAACACACTGACAGAGAACACAGATTAATATTAACACACTCACTGACACACTGTGTATATCATGACCCACAGTCAGATACACCCTGTGAAGTGTAAAACACCCCCACTGTCCTCAGTAATATTAACACACTGACAGAGAACACAGATTAATATTAACACACTCACAGACACACTGTGTATATCATGACCCACAGTCAGATACACCCTGTGAAGTGTAAAACACCCCCACTGTCCTCAGGAATATTAACACACTGACAGAGAACACAGATTAATATTAACACACTCACTGACACACTGTGTATATCATGACCCACAGTCAGATACTCCCTGTGAAGTGTAAAACACCCCCACTGTCCTCAGGAATATTAACACACTGACAGAGAACACAGATTAATATTAACACACTCACTGACACACTGTGTATATCATGACCCACAGTCAGATACACCCTGTGAAGTGTAAAACACCCCCACTGTCCTCAGTAATATTAACACACTGACAGAGAACACAGATTAATATTAACACACTCACTGACACACTGTGTACATCATGACCCACAGTCAGATACACCCTGTGAAGTGTAAAACACCCCCACTGTCCTCAGTAATATTAACACACTGACGGAGAACACAGATTAATATTAACAAACTCACTGACACACTGTGTACATCATGACCCAGAGTCAGATACACCCTGTGAAGTGTAAAACACCCCCACTGTCCTCAGGAATATTAACACACTGACAGAGAACACAGATTAATATTAACACACTCACTGACACACTGTGTACATCATGACCCACAGTCAGATACACCCTGTGAAGTGTAAAACACCCCCAGTGTCCTCAGGAATATTAACACACTGACAGAGAACACAGATTAATATTAACACACTCACTGACACACTGTGTATATCATGACCCACAGTCAGATAAACCGTGTGAAGTGTAAAACATCCCCACTGTCCTCAGTAATATTAACACACTGACAGAGAACACAGATTAATATTAACACACTCACTGACACACTGTGTACATCATGACCCACAGTCAGATACACCCTGTGAAGTGTAAAACACCCCCACTGTCCTCAGGAATATTAACACACTGACAGAGAACACAGATTAATATTAACACACTCACTGACACACTGTGTATATCATCACCCACAGTCAGATACACCCTGTGAATTGTAAAACACCCCCACTGTCCTCAGTAATATTAACACAATGATAGAGAACACAGATTTATATTAACACACTCACTGACACACTGTGTATATCATGACCCACAGTCAGATACACCCTGTGAAGTGTAAAACACCCCCACTGTCCTCAGTAATATTAACACACTGACAGAGAACACAGATTAATATTAACACACTCACTGACACACTGTGCATATCATGACCCACAGTCAGATACACCCTGTGAAGTGTAAAACACCCCCACTGTCCTCAGGAATATTAACACACTGACAGAGAACACAGATTAATATTTACACACTCACTGACACACTGTGTATATCATGACCCACAGTCAGATACACCCTGTGAAGTGTAAAACACCCCCACTGTCCTCAGTAATATTAACACACTGACAGAGAACACAGATTAATATTAACACACTCACTGACACACTGTGTATATCATGACCCACAGTCAGATAAACCCTGTGAAGTGTAAAACACCCCCACTGTCCTCAGTAATATTAACACACTGACAGAGAACACAGATTAATATTAACACACTCACTGACACACTGTGTATATCATGACCCACAGTCAGATACACCCTGTGAAGTGTAAAACACCCCCACTGTCCTCAGGAATATTAACACACTGACAGAGAACACAGATTAATATTAACACACTCACTGACACACTGTGTACATCATGACCCACAGTCAGATACACCCTGTGAAGTGTAAAACACCCCCACTGTCCTCAGGAATATTAACACACTGACAGAGAACACAGATTAATATTAACACACTCACTGACGCACTGTGTATATCATGACCCACAGTCAGATAAACCCTGTGAAGTGTAAAACACCCCCACTGTCCTCAGTAATATTAACACACTGACAGAGAATACAGATTAATATTAACACACTCACTGACACACTGTGTACATCATGATCCACAGTCAGATAAACCCTGTGAAGTGTAAAACACCCCCACTGTCCTCAGGAATATTAACACACTGACAGAGAACACAGATTAATATTAACACACTCACTGACACACTGTGTATATCATGACCCACAGTCAGATACACCCTGTGAAGTGTAAAACACCCCCACTGTCCTCAGTAATATTAACACACTGACAGAGAACACAGATTAATATTAACACACTCACAGACACACTGTGTACATCATGACCCACAGTCAGATACACCCTGTGAAGTGTAAAACACCCCCACTGTCCTCAGGAATATTAACACACTGACAGAGAACAAAGATTAATATTAACACACTCACTGACACACTGTGTATATCATGACCCACAGTCAGAGACTCCCTGTGAAGTGTAAAACACCCCCACTGTCCTCAGGAATATTAACACACTGACAGAGAACACAGATTAATATTAACACACTCACTGACACACTGTGTATATCATGACCCACAGTCAGATACACCCTGTGAAGTGTAAAACACCCCCACTGTCCTCAGTAATATTAACACACTGACAGAGAACACAGATTAATATTAACACACTCACTGACACAATGTGTACATCATGACCCTCAGTCAGATACACCCTGTGAAGTGTAAAACACCCCCACTGTCCTCAGTAATATTAACACACTGACAGAGAACACAGATTAATATTAACACACTCACTGACACACTGTGTACATCATGACCCAGAGTCAGATACACCCTGTGAAGTGTAAAACACCCCCACTGTCCTCAGGAATATTAACACACTGACAGAGAACACAGATTAATATTAACACACTCACTGACACACTGTGTATATCATGACCCACAGTCAGATACACCCGGTGAAGTGTAAAACACCCCCACTGTCCTCAGCAGTATTAACACACTGACAGAGAACACAGATTAATATTAACACACTAATTGACACACTGTGTATATCATGACCCACAGTCAGATAAACCCTGTGAAGTGTAAAACACCACCACTGTCCTCAGGAATATTAACACACTGACAGAGAACACAGATTAATATTAACACACTCACTGACACACTGTGTATATCATGACCCACAGTCAGATACACCCTGTGAAGTGTAAAACACCCCCACTGTCCTCAGGAATATTAACACACTGACAGAGAACACAGATTAATATTAACACACTCACTGACACACTGTGTATATCATGACCCACAGTCAGATACACCCTGTGAAGTTTAAAACACCCCCACTGTCCTCAGCAATATTAACACACTGACAGAGAACACAGATTAATATTAACACACTCACTGACACACTGTGTACATCATGACCCACAGTCAGATACACCCTGTGAAGTGTAAAACATCCCCACTGTCCTCAGTAATATTAACACACTGACAGAGAACACAGATTAATATTAACACACTCACTGACACACTGTGTATATCATGACCCACAGTCAGATACACCCTGTGAAGTGTAAAACATCCCCACTGTCCTCAGTAATATTAACACACTGACAGAGAACACAGATTAATATTAACACACTCACTGACACACTGTGTACATCATGACCCACACTCAGATACACCCTGTGAAGTGTAAAACACCCCCACTGTCCTCAGGAATATTAACACACTGACAGAGTACTCAGATTAATATTAACACACTCACTGACACACTGTGTCCATCGTGACCCACAGTCAGATACACCCTGTGAAGTGTAAAACATCCCCACTGTCCTCAGTAATATTAACACACTGACAGAGAACACAGATTAATATTAACACACTCACTGACACACTGTGTATATCATGACCCACAGTCAGATACACCCTGTGAAGTGTAAAACACCCCCACTGTCCTCAGTAATATTAACACACTGACAGAGAACACATATTAATATTAACACACTCACTGACACACTGTGTATATCATGACCCACAGTCAGATACACCCTGTGAAGTGTAAAACACCCCCACTGTCCTCAGTAATATTAACACACTGACAGAGAACACATATTAATATTAACACACTCACTGACACACTGTGTATATCATGACTCACAGTCAGATACACCCTGTGAAGTGTAAAACACCCCCACTGTCCTCAGGAATATTAACACACTGACAGAGAACACAGATTAATATTAACACACTCACTGACACACTGTGTATATCATGACCCACAGTCAGATACACCCTGTGAAGTGTAAAACACCCCCACTGTCCTCAGTAATATTAACACACTGACAGAGAACACATATTAATATTAACACACTCACTGACACACTGTGTATATCATGACCCACAGTCAGATACACCCTGTGAAGTGTAAATCACCCCCACTGTCCTCAGTAATATTAACACACTGACAGAGAACACAGATTAATATTAACACACTCACTGACACACTGTGTACATCATGACCCACAGTCAGATACACCCTGTGAAGTGTAAAACACCCCCACTGTCCTCAGTAATATTAACACACTGACAGAGAACACAGATTAATATTAACACACTCACTGACACACTGTGTATATCATGACTCACAGTCAGATACACCCTGTGAAGTGTAAAACACCCCCACTGTCCTCAGGAATATTAACATACTGACAGAGAACACAGATTAATATTAACACACTCACTGACACACTGTGTATATCATGACCCACAGTCAGATACACCCTGTGAAGTGTAAAACACCCCCACTGTCCTCAGGAATATTAACACACTGACAGAGAACACAGATTAATATTAACACACTCACTGACACACTGTGTATATCATGACCCACAGTCAGATACACCCTGTGAAGTGTAAAACACCCCCACTGTACTCAGTAATATTAACACACTGACAGAGAACACAGATTAATATTAACACACTCACTGACACACTGTGTATATCATGACTCACAGTCAGATACACCCTGTGAAGTGTAAAACACCCCCACTGTCCTCAGGAATATTAACACACTGACAGAGAACACAGATTAATATTAACACACTCACTGACACACTGTGTATATCATGACTCACAGTCAGATACACCCTGTGTTGTGTAAAACACCCCCACTGTCCTCAGGAATATTAACACACTGACAGAGAACACAGATTAATATTAACACACTCACTGACACACTGTGTATATCATGACCCACAGTCAGATACACCCTGTGAAGTGTAAAACACCCCCACTGTCCTCAGGAATATTAACACACTGACAGAGTACTCAGATTAATATTAACACACTCACTGACACACTGTGTCCATCGTGACCCACAGTCAGATACACCCTGTGAAGTGTAAAACACCCCCACTGTCCTCAGTAATATTAACACACTGACAGAGAACACAGATTAATATTAACACACTCACTGACACACTGTGTACATCATGACCCACATCCAGATACACCCTGTGAAGTGTAAAACACCCCCACTGTCCTCAGTAATATTATCACACTGACAGAGAACACAGATTAATATTAACACACTCACTGACACACTGTGTATATCATGACCCACAGTCAGATACACCCTGTGAAGTGTAAAACACCCCCACTGTCCTCAGTAATATTAACACACTGACAGAGAACACATATTAATATTAACACACTCACTGACACACTGTGTATATCATGACTCACAGTCAGATACACCCTGTGAAGTGTAAAACACCCCCACTGTCCTCAGGAATATTAACACACTGACAGAGAACACAGATTAATATTAACACACTCACTGACACACTGTGTATATCATGACCCACAGTCAGATACACCCTGTGAAGTGTAAAACACCCCCACTGTCCTCAGTAATATTAACACACTGACAGAGAACACATATTAATATTAACACACTCACTGACACACTGTGTATATCATGACCCACAGTCAGATACACCCTGTGAAGTGTAAATCACCCCCACTGTCCTCAGTAATATTAACACACTGACAGAGAACACAGATTAATATTAACACACTCACTGACACACTGTGTACATCATGACCCACAGTCAGATAAACCCTGTGAAGTGTAAAACACCCCCACTGTCCTCAGTAATATTAACACACTGACAGAGAACACAGATTAATATTAACACACTCACTGACACACTGTGTATATCATGACTCACAGTCAGATACACCCTGTGAAGTGTAAAACACCCCCACTGTCCTCAGGAATATTAACACACTGACAGAGAACACAGATTAATATTAACACACTCACTGACACACTGTGTATATCATGACCCACAGTCAGATACACCCTGTGAAGTGTAAAACACCCCCACTGTCCTCAGGAATATTAACACACTGACAGAGAACACAGATTAATATTAACACACTCACTGACACACTGTGTATATCATGACCCACAGTCAGATACACCCTGTGAAGTGTAAAACACCCCCACTGTACTCAGTAATATTAACACACTGACAGAGAACACAGATTAATATTAACACACTCACTGACACACTGTGTATATCATGACTCACAGTCAGATACACCCTGTGAAGTGTAAAACACCCCCACTGTCCTCAGGAATATTAACACACTGACAGAGAACACAGATTAATATTAACACACTCACTGACACACTGTGTATATCATGACTCACAGTCAGATACACCCTGTGTTGTGTAAAACACCCCCACTGTCCTCAGGAATATTAACACACTGACAGAGAACACAGATTAATATTAACACACTCACTGACACACTGTGTATATCATGACCCACAGTCAGATACACCCTGTGAAGTGTAAAACACCCCCACTGTCCTCAGTAATATTAACACACTGACAGAGAACACAGATTAATATTAACACACTCACTGACACACTGTGTATATCATGACCCAGAGTCAGATACACCCTGTGAAGTGTAAAACACCCCCACTGTCCTCAGTAATATTAACACACTGACAGAGAACACAGATTAATATTAACACACTCACTGACACACTGTGTATATCATGACCCAGAGTCAGAAAAACCCTGTGAAGTGTAAAACACCCCCACTGTCCTCAGTAATATTAACACACTGACAGAGAACACAGATTAATATTAACACACTCACTGACACACTGTGTATATCATGACCCACAGTCAGAAAAACCCTGTGAAGTGTAAAACACCCCCACTGTCCTCAGTAATATTAACACACTGACAGAGAACACAGATTAATATTAACACACTCACTGACACACTGTGGACATCATGACCCACACTCAGATACACCCTGTGAAGTGTAAAACACCCCCACTGTCCTCAGTAATATTAACACACTGACAGAGAACACAGATTAATATTAACACACTCACTGACACACTGTGTACATCATGACCCAGAGTCAGATACACCCTGTGAAGTGTAAAACACCCCCACTGTCCTCAGGAATATTAACACACTGACAGAGAACACAGATTAATATTAACACACTCACTGACACACTGTGTATATCATGACCCACAGTCAGATACACCCGGAGAAGTGTAAAACACCCCCACTGTCCTCAGCAATATTAACACACTGACAGAGAACACAGATTAATATTAACACACTAATTGACACACTGTGTATATCATGACCCACAGTCAGATAAACCCTGTGAAGTGTAAAACACCACCACTGTCCTCAGGAATATTAACACACTGACAGAGAACACAGATTAATATTAACACACTCACTGACACACTGTGTATATCATGACCCACAGTCAGATACACCCTGTGAAGTGTAAAACACCCCCACTGTCCTCAGGAATATTAACACACTGACAGAGAACACAGATTAATATTAACACACTCACTGACACACTGTGTATATCATGACCCACAGTCAGATACACCCTGTGAAGTGTAAAACATCCCCACTGTCCTCAGTAATATTAACACACTGACAGAGAACACAGATTAATATTAACACACTCACTGACACACTGTGTACATCATGACCCACACTCAGATACACCCTGTGAAGTGTAAAACACCCCCACTGTCCTCAGGAATATTAACACACTGACAGAGTACTCAGATTAATATTAACACACTCACTGACACACTGTGTCCATCGTGACCCACAGTCAGATACACCCTGTGAAGTGTAAAACACCCCCACTGTCCTCAGTAATATTAACACACTGACAGAGAACACAGATTAATATTAACACACTCACTGACACAGTGTGTACATCATGACCCACAGTCAGATACACCCTGTGAAGTGTAAAACACCCCCAGTGTCCTCAGTAATATTAACACACTGACAGAGAACACATATTAATATTAACACACTCACTGACACACTGTGTATATCATGACCCACAGTCAGATACACCCTGTGAAGTGTAAATCACCCCCACTGTCCTCAGTAATATTAACACACTGACAGAGAACACAGATTAATATTAACACACTCACTGACACACTGTGTACATCATGACCCACAGTCAGATACACCCTGTGAAGTGTAAAAGACCCCCACTGTCCTCAGTAATATTAACACACTGACAGAGAACACAGATTAATATTAACACACTCACTGACACACTGTGTATATCATGACTCACAGTCAGATACACCCTGTGAAGTGTAAAACACCCCCACTGTCCTCAGGAATATTAACACACTGACAGAGAACACAGATTAATATTAACACACTCACTGACACACTGTGTATATCATGACCCACAGTCAGATACACCCTGTGAAGTGTAAAACACCCCCACTGTCCTCAGGAATATTAACACACTGACAGAGAACACAGATTAATATTAACACACTCACTGACACACTGTGTATATCATGACCCACAGTCAGATACACCCTGTGAAGTGTAAAACACCCCCACTGTACTCAGTAATATTAAAACACTGACAGAGAACACAGATTAATATTAACACACTCACTGACACACTGTGTATATCATGACTCACAGTCAGATACACCCTGTGAAGTGTAAAACACCCCCACTGTCCTCAGGAATATTAACACACTGACAGAGAACACAGATTAATATTAACACACTCACTGACACACTGTGTATATCATGACTCACAGTCAGATACACCCTGTGAAGTGTAAAACACCCCCACTCTCCTCAGGAATATTAACACACTGACAGAGAACACAGATTAATATTAACACACTCACTGACACACTGTGTATATCATGACCCACAGTCAGATACACCCTGTGAAGTGTAAAACACCGCCACTGTCCTCAGTAATATTAACACACTGACAGAGAACACAGATTAATATTAACACACTCACTGACACACTGTGTATATCATGACCCAGAGTCAGATACACCCTGTGAAGTGTAAAACACCCCCACTGTCCTCAGTAATATTAACACACTGACAGAGAACACAGATTAATATTAACACACTCACTGACACACTGTGTATATCATGACCCAGAGTCAGATAAACCCTGTGAAGTGTAAAACACCCCCACTGTCCTCAGTAATATTAACACACTGACAGAGAACACAGATTAATATTAACACACTCACTGACACACTGTGTATATCATGACCCACAGTCAGAAAAACCCTGTGAAGTGTAAAACACCCCACTGTCCTCAGTAATATTAACACACTGACAGAGAACACAGATTAATATTAACACACTCACTGACACACTGTGTATATCATGACCCACAGTCAGATACACCCTGTGAAGTGTAAAACACCCCCACTGTCCTCAGTAATATTAACACACTGACAGAGAACACAGATTAATATTAACACACTCACTGACACACTGTGTATATCATGACCCACAGCCAGATACACCCTGTGAAGTGTAAAACACCCCCACTGTCCTCAGGAATATTAACACACTGACAGAGAACACAGATTAATATTAACACACTCACTGACACACTGTGTATATCATGACCCACAGCCAGATACACCCTGTGAAGTGTAAAACACCCCCACTGTCCTCAGTAATATTAACACACTGACAGAGAACACAGATTAATATTAACACACTCACTGACACACTGTGTATATCATGACCCACAGTCAGATACTCCCTGTGAAGTGTAAAACACCCCCACTGTCCTCAGTAATATTAACACACTGACAGAGAACACAGATTAATATTAACA
The DNA here is from genome assembly GCF_036365525.1 of Heterodontus francisci. Lineage (NCBI taxonomy): Eukaryota > Metazoa > Chordata > Chondrichthyes > Heterodontiformes > Heterodontidae > Heterodontus > Heterodontus francisci. The sequence continues at coordinate 154,298 of NW_027141967.1, forward strand.
CACTCACTGACACACTGTGTATATCATGACCCACAGTCAGATACACCCTGTGAAGTGTAAAACACCCCCACTGTCCTCAGTAATATTAACACATTGACAGAGAACATAGATTAATATTAACACACTCTCTGACATACTGTGTACATCATGACCCAGAGTCAGATAAACCCTGTGAAGTGTAAAACACCCCCACTGTCCTCAGTAATATTAACACACTGACAGAGAACACAGATTAATATTAACACGCTCACTGACACACTGTGTATATCATGACCCACAGTCAGATACACCCTGTGAAGTGTAAAACACCCCCACTGTCCTCAGTAATATTAACACACTGACAGAGAACACAGATTAATATTAACACACTCACTGACACACTGTGTATATCATGACCCACAGTCAGATACACCCTGTGAAGTGTAAAACACCCCCACTGTCCTCAGTAATATTAACACACTGACAGAGAACACAGATTAATATTAACACACTCACTGACACACTGTGTATATCATGACCCACAGCCAGATACACCCTGTGAAGTGTAAAACACCCCCACTGTCCTCAGGAATATTAACACACTGACAGAGAACACAGATTAATATTAACACACTCACTGACACACTGTGTATATCATGACCCACAGTCAGATACACCCTGTGAATTGTAAAACACCCCCACTGTCCTCAGTAATATTAACACACTGACAGAGAACACAGATTAATATTAACACGCTCACTGACACACTGTGTATATCATGACCCACAGTCAGATACACCCTGTGAAGTGTAAAACACCCCCACTGTCCTCAGCAATATTAACACCTGACAGAGAACACAGATTAATATTAACACACTCACTGACACACTGTGTACATCATGACCCACAGTCAGATACACCCTGTGAAGTGTAAAACACCCCCACTGTCCTCAGTAATATTAACACACTGACAGAGAACACAGATTAATATTAACACACTCACTGACACACTGTGTATATCATGACCCACAGCCAGATACACCCTGTGAAGTGTAAAACACCCCCACTGTCCTCAGTAATATTAACACACTGACAGAGAACACAGATTAATATTAACACACTCACTGACACACTGTGTACATCATGACCCACAGTCAGATACACCCTGTGAAGTGTAAAACACCCCCACTGTCCTCAGGAATATTAACACACTGACAGAGAACACAGATTAATATTAACACACTCACTGACACACTGTGTACATCATGACCCACAGTCAGATACACCCTGTGAAGTGTAAAACACACCCACTGTCCTCAGGAATATTAACACACTGACAGAGAACACAGATTAATATTAACACACTCACTGACACACTGTGTATATCATGACCCACAGTCAGATACACCCTGTGAAGTGTAAAACATCCCCACTGTCCTCAGTAATATTAACACACTGACAGAGAACACAGATTAATATTAACACACTCACTGACACACTGTGTATATCATGACCCACAGTCAGATAAACCCTGTGAAGTGTAAAACACCCCCACTGTCCTCAGTAATATTAACACACTGACAGAGAACACAGATTAATATTAACACACTCACTGACACACTGTGTAAATCATGACCCACAGTCAGATACACCCTGTGAAGTGTAAAACACCCCCACTGTCCTCAGTAATATTAACACACTGACAGAGAACACAGATTAATATTAACACACTCACTGACACACTGTGTATATCATGACCCACAGTCAGATACACCCTGTGAAGTGTAAAACACCCCCACTGTCCTCAGCAATATTAACACACTGACAGAGAACACAGATTAATATTAACACACTCACTGACACACTGTGTATATCATGACCCAGAGTCAGATACACCCTGTGAAGTGTAAAACACCCCCACGGTCCTCAGTAATATTAACACACTGACAGAGAACACAGATTAATATTAACACACTCACTGACACACTGTGTATATCATGACCCACAGTCAGATACACCCTGTGAAGTGTAAAGCACTCCCACTGTCCTCAGCAATATTAACACACTGACAGAGAACACAGATTAATATTAACACACTCACTGACACACTGTGTATATCATGACCCACAGTCAGATACACCCTGTGAAGTGTAAAACACCCCCACTGTCCTCAGGAATATTAACACACTGACAGAGAACACAGATTAATATTAACACACTCACTGACACACTGTGTATATCATGACCCACAGTCAGATAAACCCTGTGAAGTGTAAAACATTCCCACTGTCCTCAGTAATATTAACACACTGACAGAGAACACAGATTAATATTAACACACTCACTGACACACTGTGTATATCATGACCCACAGTCAGATACACCCTGTGAAGTGTAAAACACCCCCACTGTCCTCAGCAATATTAACACACTGACAGAGAACACAGATTAATATTAACACACTCACTGACACACTGTGTACATCATGACCCACAGTCAGATACACCCTGTGAAGTGTAAAACACCCCCACTGTCCTCAGTAATATTAACACACTGACAGAGAACACAGATTAATATTAACACACTCACTGACACACTGTGTATATCATGACCCACAGTCAGATACACCCTGTGAAGTGTAAAACACCCCCACTGTCCTCAGTAATATTAACACACTGACAGAGAACACAGATTAATATTAACACACTCACTGACACACTGTGTATATCATGACCCACAGTCAGATACACCCTGTGAAGTGTAAAACACCCCCACTGTCCTCAGGAACATTAACACACTGACAGAGAACACAGATTAATATTAACACACTCACTGACACACTGTGTATATCATGACCCAGAGTCAGATACACCCTGTGAAGTGTAAAGCACTCCCACTGTCCTCAGCAATATTAACACACTGACAGAGAACACAGATTAATATTAACACACTCACTGACACACTGTGTATATCATGACCCACAGTCAGATACACCCTGTGAAGTGTAAAGCACTCCCACTGTCCTCAGCAATATTAACACACTGACAGAGAACACAGATTAATATTAACACACTCACTGACACATTGTGTATATCATGACCCAGAGTCAGATGCACCCTGTGAAGTGTAAAACACCCCACTGTCCTCAGTAATATTAACACACTGACAGAGAACACAGATTAATATTAACACACTCACTGACACACTGTGTACATCATGACCCACAGTCAGATACACCCTGTGAAGTGTAAAGCTCCCCCACTGTCCTCAGTAATATTAACACACTGACAGAGAACACAGATTAATATTAACACACTCACTGACACACTGTGTACATCATGACCCACAGTCAGATACACCCTGTGAAGTGTAAAACATCCCCACTGTCCTCAGGAATATTAACACACTGACAGAGAACACAGATTAATATTAACACACTCACTGACACACTGTGTATATCATGACCCACAGTCAGATACACCCTGTGAAGTGTAAAGCTTCCCCACTGTCCTCAGTAATATTAACACACTGACAGAGAACACAGATTAATATTAACACACTCACTGACACACTGTGTATATCATGACCCACAGTCAGATACACCCTGTGAAGTGTAAAACACCCCCACTGTCCTCAGGAACATTAACACACTGACAGAGAACACAGATTAATATTAACACACTCACTGACACACTGTGTATATCATGACCCAGAGTCAGATACACCCTGTGAAGTGTAAAGCACTCCCACTGTCCTCAGCAATATTAACACACTGACAGAGAACACAGATTAATATTAACACACTCACTGACACACTGTGTATATCATGACCCACAGTCAGATACACCCTGTGAAGTGTAAAGCACTCCCACTGTCCTCAGCAATATTAACACACTGACAGAGAACACAGATTAATATTAACACACTCACTGACACATTGTGTATATCATGACCCAGAGTCAGATGCACCCTGTGAAGTGTAAAACACCCCACTGTCCTCAGTAATATTAACACACTGACAGAGAACACAGATTAATATTAACACACTCACTGACACACTGTGTACATCATGACCCACAGTCAGATACACCCTGTGAAGTGTAAAGCTCCCCCACTGTCCTCAGTAATATTAACACACTGACAGAGAACACAGATTAATATTAACACACTCACTGACACACTGTGTACATCATGACCCACAGTCAGATACACCCTGTGAAGTGTAAAACATCCCCACTGTCCTCAGGAATATTAACACACTGACAGAGAACACAGATTAATATTAACACACTCACTGACACACTGTGTATATCATGACCCACAGTCAGATACACCCTGTGAAGTGTAAAGCTTCCCCACTGTCCTCAGTAATATTAACACACTGACAGAGAACACAGATTAATATTAACACACTCACTGACACACTGTGTACATCATGACCCACAGTCAGATACACCCTGTGAAGTGTAAAACACCCCCACTGTCCTCAGGAATATTAACACACTGACAGAGAACACAGATTAATATTAACACACTCACTGACACACTATGTATATCATGACCCACAGTCAGATACACCCTGTGAAGTGTAAAACACCCCCGCTGTCCTCAGGAATATTAACACACTGACAGAGAACACAGATTAATATTAACACACTCACTGACACACTGTGTACATCATGACCCACAGTCAGATACACCCTGTGAAGTGTAAAACACCCCCACTGTCCTCAGGAATATTAACACATTGACAGAGAACACAGATTAATATTAACACACTCACTGACACACTGTGTATATCATGACCCACATTCAGATACACCCTGTGAAGTGTAAAACACCCCCACTGTCCTCAGTAATATTAACACACTGACAGAGAACACAGATTAATATTAACACACTCACTGACACACTGTGTATATCATGACCCACAGTCAGATACACCCTGTGAAGTGTAAAACACCCCCACTGTCCTCAGTAATATTAACACACTGACAGAGAACACAGATTAATATTAACACACTCACTGACACACTGTGTACATCATGACCCACAGTCAGATACACCCTGTGAAGTGTAAAACACCCCCACTGTCCTCAGTAATATTAACACACTGACAGAGAACACAGATTAATATTAACACACTCACTGACACACTGTGTACATCATGACCCAGAGTCAGATACACCCTGTGAAGTATAAAACACCCCCACTGTCCTCAGGAATATTAACACACTGACAGAGAACACAGATTAATATTAACACACTCACTGACACACTGTGTATATCATGACCCACAGTCAGATACACCCGGTGAAGTGTAAAACACCCCCACTGTCCTCAGCAATATTAACACACTGACAGAGAACACATTAATATTAACACACTCACTGACACACTGTGTATATCATGACCCACAGTCAGATAAACCCTGTGAAGTGTAAAACACCACCACTGTCCTCAGGAATATTAACACACTGACAGAGAACACAGATTAATATTAACACACTCACTGACACACTGTGTATATCATGACCCACAGTCAGATACACCCTGTGAAGTGTAAAACATCCCCACTGTCCTCAGTAATATTAACACACTGACAGAGAACACAGATTAATATTAACACACTCACTGACACACTGTGTATATCATGACCCACAGTCAGATACACTCTGTGAAGTGTAAAACACCCCCACTGTCCTCAGTAATATTAACACACTGACAGAGAACACAGATTAATATTAACACACTCACTGACACACTGTGTATATCATGACCCACAGTCAGATACACCCTGTGAAGTGTAAAACACCCCCACTGTCCTCAGTAATATTAACACACTGACAGAGAACACAGATTAATATTAACACACTCACTGACACACTGTGTATATCATGACCCACAGTCAGATACACCCTGTGAAGTGTAAAACACCCCCACTGTCCTCAGGAATATTAACACACTGACAGAGAACACAGATTAATATTAACACACTCACTGACACACTGTGTATATCATGACCCACAGTCAGATACACCCTGTGAAGTGTAAAACACCCCCACTATCCTCAGGAATATTAACACACTGACAGAGAACACAGATTAATATTAACACACTCACTGACACACTGTGTATATCATGACCCACACTCAGATACACCCTGTGAAGTGTAAAACATTCCCACTGTCCTCAGTAATATTAACACACTGACAGAGAACACAGATTAATATTAACACACTCACTGACACACTGTGTATATCATGACTCACAGTCAGATACACCCTGTGAAGTGTAAAACACCCCCACTGTCCTCAGGAATATTAACACACTGACAGAGAACACAGATTAATATTAACACACTCACTGACACACTGTGTATATCATGACCCACAGTCAGATAAACCCTGTGAAGTGTAAAACACCCCCACTGTCCTCAGTAATATTAACACACTGACAGAGAACACAGATTAATATTAACACACTCACTGACACACTGTGTATATCATGACCCACAGTCAGATACACCCTGTGAAGTGTAAAACACCCCCACTGTCCTCAGTAATATTAACACACTGACAGAGAACACAGATTAATATTAACACACTCACTGACACACTGTGTATATCATGACCCACAGTCAGATACACCCTGTGAAGTGTAAATCACCCCCACTGTCCTCAGGTATATTAACACACTGACAGAGAACACAGATTAATATTAACACACTCACTGACACACTGTGTATATCATGACCCACAGTCAGTTACACCCTGTGAAGTGTAAAACACCCCCACTGTCCTCAGTAATATTAACACACTGACAGAGAACACAGATTAATATTAACACACTCACTGACACACTGTGTATATCACGACCCACAGTCAGATACACCCTGTGAAGTGTAAAACATCCTCACTGTCCTCAGCAATATTAACACACTGACAGAGAACACAGATTAATATTAACACACTCACTGACACACTGTGTACATCATGACCCACAGTCAGATACACCCTGTGAAGTGTAAAACACCCCCACTGTCCTCAGTAATATTAACACACTGACAGAGAACACAGATTAATATTAACACAATCACTGACACACTGTGTATATCATGACCCACAGTCAGATAAACCCTGTGAAGTGTAAAAAAACCCCACTGTCCTCAGCAATATTAACACACTGACAGAGAACACAGATTAATATTAACACACTCACTGACACACTGTGTATATCATGACCCACAGCCAGATACACCCTGTGAAGTGTAAAACACCCCCACTATCCTCAGGAATATTAACACACTGACAGAGAACACAGATTAATATTAACACACTCACTGACACACTGTGTATATCATGACCCACAGTCAGATACACCCTGTGAAGTGTAAAACATTCCCACTGTCCTCAGTAATATTAACACACTGACAGAGAACACAGATTAATATTAACACACTCACTGACACACTGTGTATATCATGACCCACAGTCAGATACACCCTGTGAAGTGTAAAACACCCCCACTGTCCTCAGTAATATTAACACACTGACAGAGAACACAGATTAATATTAACACACTCACTGACACACTGTGTATATCATGACCCACAGTCAGATACACCCTGTGAAGTGTAAAACACCCCCACTGTCCTCAGGAATATTAACACACTGACAGAGAACACAGATTAATATTAACACACTCACTGACAGACTGTGTATATCATGACCCACAGTCAGATACACCCTGTGAAGTGTAAAACACCCCCACTGTCCTCAGGAATATTAACACACTGACAGAGAACACAGATTAATATTAACACACTCACTGACACACTGTGTATATCATGACCCACAGTCAGATACACCCTGTGAAGTGTAAAACATTCCCACTGTCCTCAGTAATATTAACACACTGACAGAGAACACAGATTAATATTAACACACTCACTGACACACTGTGTATATCATGAATCACAGTCAGATACACCCTGTGAAGTGTAAAACACCCCCACTGTCCTCAGGAATATTAACACACTGACAGAGAACACAGATTAATATTAACACACTCACTGACACACTGTGTATATCATGACCCACAGTCAGATAAACCCTGTGAAGTGTAAAACACCCCACTGTCCTCAGTAATATTAACACACTGACAGAGAACACAGATTAATATTAACACACTCACTGACACACTGTGTATATCATGACCCACAGTCAGATACACCCTGTGAAGTGTAAAACACCCCCACTGTCCTCAGTAATATTAACACACTGACAGAGAACACAGATTAATATTAACACACTCACTGACACACTGTGTATATCATGACCCACAGTCAGATACACCCTGTGAAGTGTAAATGACCCCCACTGTCCTCAGGTATATTAACACACTGACAGAGAACACAGATTAATATTAACACACTCACTGACACACTGTGTATAACATGACCCACAGTCAGTTACACCCTGTGAAGTGTAAAACACCCCCACTGTCCTCAGTAATATTAACACACTGACAGAGAACACAGATTAATATTAACACACTCACTGACACACTGTGTATATCATGACCCACAGTCAGATAAACCCTGTGAAGTGTAAAAAACCCGCAATGTCCTCAGTAATATTAACACACTGACAGAGAACACAGATTAATATTAACACACTCACTGACACACTGTGTATATCATGACCCACAGTCAGATACACCCTGTGAAGTGTAAAACATCCTCACTGTCCTCAGCAATATTAACACACTGACAGAGAACACAGATTAATATTAACACACTCACTGACACACTGTGTACATCATGACCCACAGTCAGATACACCCTGTGAAGTGTAAAACACCCCCACTGTCCTCAGTAATATTAACACACTGACAGAGAACACAGATTAATATTAACACAATCACTGACACACTGTGTATATCATGACCCACAGTCAGATAAACCCTGTGAAGTGTAAAAAACCCCCACTGTCCTCAGCAATATTAACACACTGACAGAGAACACAGATTAATATTAACACACTCACTGACACACTGTGTATATCATGACCCACAGTCAGATACACCCTGTGAAGTGTAAAACACCCCCACTGTCCTCAGGAATATTAACACACTGACAGAGAACACAGATTAATATTAACACACTCACTGACACACTGTGTACATCATGACCCAGAGTCAGATACACCCTGTGAAGTGTAAAACACCCCCACTGTCCTCAGGAATATTAACACACTGACAGAGAACACAGATTAATATTAACACACTCACTGACACACTGTGTATCTCATGACCCACAGCCAGATACACCCTGTGAAGTGTAAAACACCCCCACTGTCCTCAGTAATATTAACACACTGACAGAGAACACCGATTAATATTGACACACTCACTGACACACTGTGTATATCATGACCCACAGTCAGATACACCCTGTGAAGTGTAAAACACCCCCACTGTCCTCAGGAATATTAACACACTGACAGAGAGCACAGATTAATATTAACACTCTCACTGACACACTGTGTATATCATGACCCACAGTCAGATACACCCTGTGAAGTGTAAAACACCCCCACTGTCCTCAGTAATATTAACACACTGACAGAGAACACAGATTAATATTAACACACTCACTGACACACTGTGTATATCATGACCCACAGTCAGATACACCCTGTGAAGTGTAAAACACCCCCACTGTCCTCAGTAATATTAACACACCGACAGAGAACACAGATTAATATTAACACACTCACTGACACACTGTGTATATCATGACCCACAGTCAGATACACCCTGTGAAGTGTAAAACGCCCCCACTGTCCTTAGCAATATTAACACACTGACAGAGAACACAGATTAATATTAACACTCTCACTGACACACTGTGTATATCATGACCCACAGTCAGATACACCCTGTGAAGTGTAAAACACCCCCACTGTCCTCGGTAATATTAACACACTGACAGAGAACACAGATGAATATTAACACACTCACTGACACACTGTGTATATCATGACCCACAGTCAGATACACCCTGTGAAGTGTAAAACACCCCCACTGTCCTCAGTAATATTAACACACTGACAGAGAACACAGATTAATATTAACACACTCACTGACACACTGTGTATATCATGACCCACAGTCAGATACACCCTGTGAAGTGTAAAACACCCCCACTGTCCTCAGGAATATTAACACACTGACAGAGAACACAGATTAATATTAACACACTCACTGACACACTGTGTATATCATGACCACAGTCAGATACACCCTATGAAGTGTAAAACACCCCCACTGTCCTCAGTAATATTAACACACTGACAGAGAACACAGATTAATATTAACACACTCACTGACACACTGTGTAAATCATGACCCACAGTCAGATACACCCTGTGAAGTGTAAAACACCCCCACTGTCCTCAGTAATATTAACACACTGACAGAGAACACAGATTAATATTAACACACTCACTGACACACTGTGTATATCATGACCCACAGTCAGATACACCCGGTGAAGTGTAAAACATTCCCACTGTCCTCAGTAATATTAACACACTGACAGAGAACACAGATTAATATTAACACACTCACTGACACACTGTGTATATCATGACCCACAGTCAGATACACCCTGTGAAGTGTAAAACACCCCCACTTTCCTCAGCAATATTAACACACTGACAGAGAACACAGATTAATATTAACACACTCACTGACACACTGTGTATATCATGACCCACAGTCAGATACACCCTGTGAAGTGTAAAACACCCCCACTGTCCTCAGTAATATTAACACACTGACAGAGATCACAGATTAATATTAACACACTCACTGACACACTGTGTATATCATGACCCACAGTCAGATACACCCTGTGAAGTGTAAAGCACTCCCACTGTCCTCAGCAATATTAACACACTGACAGAGAACACAGATTAATATTAACAGACTCACTGACACACTGTGTATATTATGACCCACAGTCAGATACACCCTGTGAAGTGTAAAGCACTCCCACTGTCCTCAGCAATATTAACACACTGACAGAGAACACAGATTAGTATTAACACACTCACTGACACACTGTGTACATCATGACCCACAGTCAGATACACCCTGTGAAGTGTAAAATACACCCACTGTCCTCAGTAATATTAACACATTGACAGAGAACGCAGATTAATATTTACACACTCACTGACACACTGTGTACATCATGACCCAGTCAGATACACCCTGTGAAGTGTAAAACACCCCCACTGTCCTCAGTAATATTAACACACTGACAGAGAACACAGATTAATATTAACACACTCACTGACACACTGTGTATATCATGACCCACAGTCAGATACACCCTGTGAAGTGTAAAACACCCCCACTGTCCTCAGCAATATTAAGACACTGACAGAGAACACAGATTAATATTAACACACTCACTGACACACTGTGTACATCATGACCCACAGTCAGATACACCCTGTGAAGTGTAAAACACCCCCACTGTCCTCAGCAATATTAACACACTGACAGAGAACACAGATTAATATTAACACACTCACTGACACACTGTGTACATCATGACCCACAGTCAGATACACCCTGTGAAGTGTAAAACATCCCCACTGTCCTCAGTAATATTAACACACTGATAGAGAACACAGATTAATATTAACACACTCACTGACACACTGTGTATATCATGACCCAGAGTCAGATACACCCTGTGAAGTGTAAAACACCCCCACTGTCCTCAGGAATATTAACACACTGACAGAGAACACAGATTAATATTAACACACTCACTGACACACTGTGTATATCATGACCCACAGTCAGATACACCCTGTGAAGTGCAAAACACCCCCACTGTCCTCAGTAATATTAACACACTGACAGAGAACACAGATTAATATTAACACACTCACTGACACACTGTGTATATCATGACCCACAGTCAGATACACCCTGTGAAGTGTAAAACACCCCCACTGTCCTCAGTAATATTAACACACTGACAGAGAACACAGATTAATATTAACACACTCACTGACACACTGTGTATATCATGACCCACAGTTAGATACACCCGGTGAAGTGTAAAACATTCCCACTGTCCTCAGTAATATTAACACACTGACAGAGAACACAGATTAATATTAACACACTCACTGACACACTGTGTATATCATGACCCACAGTCAGATACACCCTGTGAAGTGTAAAACACCCCCACTGCCCTCAGGAATATTAACACACTGACAGAGAACACAGATTAATATTAACACACTCACTGACACACTGTGTATATCATGACCCACAGTCAGATAAACCCTGTGAAGTGTAAAACACCCCCACTGTCCTCAGTAATATTAACACACTGACAGAGTACACAGATTAATATTAACACACTCACTGACACACTGTGTATATCATGACCCACAGTCAGATACACCCGGTGAAGTGTAAAACATTCCCACTGTCCTCAGTAATATTAACACACTGACAGAGAACACAGATTAATATTAACACACTCACTGACACACTGTGTATATCATGACCCACAGTCAGATACACCCTGTGAAGTGTAAAGCTCTCCCACTGTCCTCAGCAATATTAACACACTGACAGAGAACACAGATTAATATTAACACACTCACTGACACACTGTGTATATCATGACCCACAGTCAGATACACCCTGTGAAGTGTAAAGCACTCCCACTGTCCTCAGCAATATTAACACACTGACAGAGAACACAGATTAATATTAACACACTCACTGACACACTGTGTATATCATGACCCACAGTCAGTTACACCCTGTGAAGTGTAAAACACCCCCACTGTCCTCAGGAATATTAACACACTGACAGAGAACACAGATTAATATTAACACACTCACTGACACACTGTGTATATCATGACCCACAGTCAGTTACACCCTGTGAAGTGTAAAACACCCCCACTGTCCTCAGGAATATTAACACACTGACAGAGAACACAGATTAATATTAACACACTCACTGACACACTGTGTATATCATGACCCACAGTCAGATACACCCTGTGAAGTGCAAAACACCCCCACTGTCCTCAGCAGTATTAACACACTGACAGAGAACACAGATTAATATTAACACACTCACTGACACACTGTGTATATCATGACCCACAGTCAGATACACCCTGTGAAGTGTAAAACACCCCCACTGTCCTCAGGAATATTAACACACTGACAGGGAACACAGATTAATATTAACACTCTCACTGACACACTGTGTATATCATGACCCACAGTCAGATACACCCTGTGAAGTGTAAAACACCCCCACTGTCCTCAGGAATATTAACGCACTGACAGAGAACACAGATTAATATTAACACACTCACTGACACACTGTGTATATCATGACCCACAGTCAGATACACCCTGTGAAGTGTAAAACATCCCCACTGTCCTCAGGAATATTAACACACTGACAGAGAACACAGATTAATATTAACACACTCACTGACACACTGTGTATATCATGACCCACAGTCAGATAAACCCTGTGAAGTGTAAAACACCCCCACTGTCCTCAGGAATATTAACACACTGACAGAGAACACAGATTAATATTAACACACTCACTGACACACTGTGTATCTCATGACCCACAGTCAGATACACCCTGTGAAGTGTAAAACACCCCCACTGTCCTCAGTAATATTAACACACTGACAGAGAACACAGATTAATATTAACACACTCACTGACACACTGTGTATATCATGACCCACAGTCAGATACACCCTGTGAAGTGTAAAACACCCCCACTGTCCTCAGTAATATTAACACACTGACAGAGAACACAGATTAATATTAACACACTCACTGACACACTGTGTATATCATGACCCACAGTCAGATACACCCTGTGAAGTGTAAAACACCCCCACTGTCCTCAGTAATATTAACACACTGACAGAGAACACAGATTAATATTAACACACTCACTGACACACTGTGTATATCATGACCCACAGTCAGATACACCCTGTGAAGTGTAAAACACCCCCACTGTCCTTAGTAATATTAACACACTGACTGAGAACACAGATTAATATTAACACACTCACTGACACACTGTGTATATCATGACCCACAGTCAGATACACCCTGTGAAGTGTAAAACACCCCCACTGTCCTCAGTAATATTAACACACTGACAGAGAACACAGATTAATATTAACACTCTCACTGACACACTGTGTACATCATGACCCAGAGTCAGATACACCCTGTGAAGTGTAAAACACCCCCACTGTCCTCAGTAATATTAGCACACTGACAGAGAACACAGATTAATATTAACATACTCACTGACACACTGTGTACATCATGACCCACAGTCAGATACACCCGGTGAAGTGTAAAACATCCCCACTGTCCTCAGTAATATTAACACACTGACAGAGAACACAGATTAATATTAACACACTCACTGACACACTGTGTATATCATGACCCACAGTCAGATACACCCTGTGAAGTGTAAAACATCCCCACTGTCCTCAGGAATATTAACACACTGACAGAGAACACAGATTAATATTAACACACTCACTGACACACTGTGTATATCATGACCCACAGCCAGATACACCCTGTGAAGTGTAAAACACCCCCACTGTCCTCAGTAATATTAACACACTGACAGAGAACACAGATTAATATTAACACACTCACTGACACACTGTGTATATCATGACTCACAGTCAGATACACCCTGTGAAGTGTAAAACACCCCCACTGTCCTCAGGAATATTAACACACTGACAGAGAACACAGATTAATATTAACACACTCACTGACACACTGTGTATATCATGACTCACAGTCAGATACACCCTGTGAAGTGTAAAACATCCCCACTGTCCTCAGGAATATTAACACACTGACAGAGAACACAGATTAATATTAACACAATCACTGACACACTGTGTACATCATGACCCACAGTCAGATAAACCCTGTGAAGTGTAAAACACCCCCACTGTCCTCAGGAATATTAACACAATGACAGAGAACACAGATTAATATTAACACACTCACTGACACACTGTGTATATCATGACCCACAGTCAGATAAACCCTGTGAAGTTTAAAACACCCCCACTGTCCTCAGTAATATTAACACTCTGACAGAGAACACAGATTAATATTAACACACTCACTGACATTTTGTGTATATCATGACCCACAGCCAGATACACGCTGTGAAGTGTAAAACACCCCCACTGTCCTCAGGAATATTAACACACTGACAGAGAACACAGATTAATATTAACACACTCACTGACACACTGTGTATATCATGACCCACAGCCAGATACACCCTGTGAAGTGTAAAACACCCCCACTGTCCTCAGTAATATTAGCACACTGACAGAGAACACAGATTAATATTAACACACTCACTGACACACTGTGTATATCATGACCCACAGTCAGATACACCCTGTGAAGTGTAAAACATCCCCACTGTCCTCAGGAATATTAACACACTGACAGAGAACACAGATTAATATTAACACACTCACTGACACACTGTGTATATCATGACCCACAGCCAGATACACCCTGTGAAGTGTAAAACACCCCCACTGTCCTCAGTAATATTAACACACTGACAGAGAACACAGATTAATATTAACACACTCACTGACACACTGTGTATATCATGACTCACAGTCAGATACACCCTGTGAAGTGTAAAACACCCCCACTGTCCTCAGGAATATTAACACACTGACAGAGAACACAGATTAATATTAACACACTCACTGACACACTGTGTATATCATGACTCACAGTCAGATACACCCTGTAAAGTGTAAAACATCCCCACTGTCCTCAGGAATATTAACACACTGACAGAGAACACAGATTAATATTAACACAATCACTGACACACTGTGTACATCATGACCCACAGTCAGATAAACCCTGTGAAGTGTAAAACACCCCCACTGTCC
Organism: Heterodontus francisci; assembly: GCF_036365525.1. Taxonomy (NCBI): domain Eukaryota; kingdom Metazoa; phylum Chordata; class Chondrichthyes; order Heterodontiformes; family Heterodontidae; genus Heterodontus; species Heterodontus francisci. Next base: position 170,347 of record NW_027141967.1, read on the forward strand.
TCAGGAATATTAACACAATGACAGAGAACACAGATTAATATTAACACACTCACTGACACACTGTGTATATCATGACCCACAGTCAGATAAACCCTGTGAAGTTTGAAACACCCCCACTGTCCTCAGTAATATTAACACTCTGACAGAGAACACAGATTAATATTAACACTCTCACTGACACACTGTGTATATCATGACCCACAGTCAGATACACCTTGTGAAGTGTAAAACACCCCCACTGTCCTCAGGAATATTAACACACTGACAGAGAACACAGATTAATATTAACACACTCACTGACACACTGTATACATCATGACCCACAGTCAGATACACGCTGTGAAGTGTAAAACACCCCCACTGTCCTCAGGAATATTAACACACTGACAGAGAACACAGATTAATATTAACACACTCACTGACACACTGTGTACATCATGACCCACAGTCAGATACACCCTGTGAAGTGTAAAACACCCCCACAGTCCTCAGGAATATTAACACACTGACAGAGAACACAGATTAATATTAACACACTCACTGACACACTGTGTATGTCATGACCCACAGTCAGATACACCCTGTGAAGTGTAAAACACCCCCACTGTCCTCAGTAATATTAACACACTGACAGAGAACACAGATTAATATTAACACACACACTGACACACTGTGTACATCATGACCCACAGTCAGATACACCCTGCGAAGTGTAAAACACCCCCACTGTCCTCAGGAATATTAACACACTGACAGAGAACACAGATTAATATTAACACACTCACTCAAACACTGTGAATATCATGACCCACAGTCAGATACACCCTGTGAAGTGTAAAACACCCCCACTGTCCTCAGGAATATTAACACACTGACAGAGAACACAGATTAATATTAACACACTCACTGACACAATGTGTACATCATGACCCACAGTCAGATACACCCTGTGAAGTGTAAAACACCCCCACTGTCCTCAGGAATATTAACACACTGACAGAGAACACAGATTAATATTAACACACTCACTGACACACTGCGTATATCATCACCCACAGTCAGATACACCCTGTGAAGTGTATAACACCCCCACTGTCCTCAGTAATATTAACACTCTGACAGAGAACACAGATTAATATTAACACTCTCACTGACACACTGTGTATATCATGACCCACAGTCAGATACACCTTGTGAAGTGTAAAACACCCCCACTGTCCTCAGTAATATTAACACACTGACAGAGAACACAGATTAATATTAACACACTCACTGACACACTGTGTATATCATGACCCACAGTCAGATACACCCTGTGAAGTGTAAAACACCCCACTGTCCTCAGGAATATTAACACACTGACAGAGAACACAGATTAATATTAACACACTCACTGACACACTGTGTACATCATGACCCACAGTCAGATACACCCTGTGAAGTGTAAAACACCCCCACTGTCCTCAGTAATATTAACACACTGACAGAGAACACAGATTAATATTAACAGACGCACTGACACACTGTGTTCATCATGACCCACAGTCAGATACACCCTGTGAAGTGTAAAACACCCCCACTGTCCTCAGTAATATTAACACACTGACAGAGAACACGGATTAATATTAACACACTCACTGACACACTGTGTCAATCGTGACCCACAGTCAGATACACCCTGTGAAGTGTAAAACACCCCCACTGTCCTCAGGAATATTAACACACTGACAGAGAACACAGATTAATATTAACACACTCACTGACACACTGTGTATATCATGACCCACAGTCAGATACACCCTGTGAAGTGTAAAACACCCCCACTGTCCTCAGGAATATTAACACACTGACAGAGAACACAGATTAATATTAACACACTCACTGACACACTGTATATCATGACCCACAGTCAGATACACCCTGTGAAGTGTAAAACATCCCCACTGTCCTCAGTAATATTAACACACTGACAGAGAACACAGATTAATATTAACACACTCACTGACACACTGTGTCCATCGTGACCCACAGTCAGATACACCCTGTGAAGTGTAAAACACCCCCACTGTCCTCAGGTATATTAACACACCGACAGAGAACACAGATTAATATTAACACACTCACTGACACACTGTGTATATCATGACCCACAGTCAGATACACCCGTTGAAGTGTAAAACATCCCCACTGTCCTCAGGAATATTAACACACTGACAGAGAACACAGATTAATATTAAAACACTCACTGACACACTGTGTATATCATGACCCACAGTCAGATACACACTATGAAGTGTAAAACACCCCCACTGTCCTCAGTAATATTAACACACTGACAGAGAACACAGATTAATATTAACACACTCACTGACACACTGTGTATATCATGACCCACAGTCAGATACACCCTGTGAAGTGTAAAACACCCCCACTGTCCTCAGGAATATTAACACACTGACAGAGAACACAGATTAATATTAACACACTCACTGACACACTGTGTATATCATGACCCACAGTCAGATACACCCTATGAAGTGTAAAACACCCCCACTGTCCTCAGGAATATTAACACACTGACAGAGAACACAGATTAATATTAACACACTCACTGACACACTGTGTACATCATGACCCACAGTCAGATACACCCTGTGAAGTGTAAAACACCCCCACTGTCCTCAGGAATATTAGCACACTGACAGAGAACACAGATTAATATTAACACACTCACTGACACACTGTGTATATCATGACTGACAGTCAGATACACCCTGTGAAGTTTAAAACACCCCCACTGTCCTCAGGAATATTAACACACAGACAGAGAACACAGATTAATATTAACACACTCACTGACACACGGTGTATATCATGACCCAGAGTCAGATACACCCTGTGAAGTGTAAAACACCCCCACTGTCCTCAGGAATATTAACACACTGACAGAGAACACAGATTAATATTAACACACTCACTGACACACTGTGTATATCATGACCCACAGTTAGATACACCCGGTGAAGTGTAAAACACCCCCGCTGTCCTCAGGAATATTAACACACTGACAGAGAACACAGATTAATATTAACACACTCACTGACACACTGTGTATATCATGACCCACAGTCAGATAAACCCTGTGAAGTGTAAAACATCCCCACTGTCCTCAGTAATATTAACACACTGACAGAGAACACAGATTAATATTAACACACTCACTGACACACTGTGTATAACATGACTCACAGCCAGAGACACCCGGTGAAGTGGAAAACACCCCCACTGTCCTCAGTAATATTAACACACTGACAGAGAACACAGATTAATATTAACACACTCACTGACACACTGTGTATATCATGACCCACAGTCAGATACACCCTGTGAAGTGTAAAACACCCCCACTGTCCTCAGTAATATTAACACACTGACAGAGAACACAGATTAATATTAACACACTCACTGACACACTGTGTATATCATGACCCACAGTCAGATACACCCTGTGAAGTGTAAAACACCCCCACTGTCCTCAGCAATATTAACACACTGACAGAGAACACAGATTAATATTAACACACTCACTGACACACTGTGTATATCATGACCCACAGTCAGATACACCCTGTGAAGTGTAAAACACGCCCACTGTCCTCAGCAATATTAACACACTGACAGAGAACACAGATTAATATTAACACACTCACTGACACACTGTGTACATCATGACCCACAGTCAGATACACCCGGTGAAGTGTAAAACACCCCCACTGTCCTCAGGAATATTAACACACTGACAGAGAACACAGATTAATATTAACACACTCACTGACACACTGTGTATATCATGACCCAGAGTCAGATACACCCTGTGAAGTGTAAAACACCCCACTGTCCTCAGGAATATTAACACACTGACAGAGAACACAGATTAATATTAACACACTCACTGACACACTGTGTATATCATGACCCACAGTCAGATACACCCTGTGAAGTGTAAAACACCCCCACTGTCCTCAGGAATATTAACACACTGACAGAGAACACAGATTAATATTAACACACTCACTGACACACTGTGTATATCATGACCCACAGTCAGATACACCCTGTGAAGTGTAAAACACCCCCACTGTCCTCAGTAATATTAACACACTGACAGAGAACACAGATTAATATTAACACACTCACTGACACACTGTGTACATCATGACCCACAGTCAGATACACCCTGTGAAGTGTAAAACACCCCCACTGTCCTCAGGAATATTAACACACTGACAGAGAACACAGATTAATATTAACACACTCACTGACACACTGTGTATATCATGACCCACAGTTAGATACACCCTGTGAAGTGTAAAAAACCCCCACTGTCCTCAGGAATATTAACACACTGACAGAGAACACAGATTAATATTAACACACTCACTGACACATTGTGTATATCATGACCCAGAGTCAGATACACCTTGTGAAGTGTAAAACACCCCCACTGTCCTCAGGAATATTAACACACTGACAGAGAACACAGATTAATATTAACACACTCACTGACACACTGTGTACATCATGACCCACAGTCAGATACACCCTGTGAAGTGTAAAACACCCCCACTGTTCTCAGTAATATTAACACACTGACAGAGAACACAGATTAATATGAACACACTGACTGACACACTGTGTATATCATGACCCACAGTCAGATAAACCCTGTGAAGTGTAGAACATCCTGACTGTCCTCAGGAATATTAACACACTGACAGAGAACACAGATTAATATTAACACTCTCACTGACACACTGTGTATATCATGACCCAGAGTCAGATACACCCTGTGAAGTGTAAAACACCCCCACTGTCCTCAGGAATATTAACACACTGACAGAGAACACAGATTAATATTAACACACTCACTGACACACTGTGTATATCATGACCCACAGCCAGATACACCCGGTGAAGTGCAAAACACCCCCACTGTCCTCAGTAATATTAACACACTGACAGAGAACACAGATTAATATTAACACACTCACTGACACACTGTGTACATCATGACCCACAGTCAGATACACCCTGTGAAGTGTAAAACACCCCCACTGTCCTTAGTAATATTAACACACTGACAGAGAACACAGATTAATATTAACACACTCACTGACACACTGTGTATATCATGACCCACAGTCAGATACACCCTGTGAAGTGTAAAACACCCCCACTGTCCTCAGTAATATTAACACACTGACAGAGAACACAGATTAATATTAACACTCTCACTGACACACTGTGTACATCATGACCCAGAGTCAGATACACCCTGTGAAGTGTAAAACACCCCCACTGTCCTCAGTAATATTAGCACACTGACAGAGAACACAGATTAATATTAACATACTCACTGACACACTGTGTACATCATGACCCACAGTCAGATACACCCGGTGAAGTGTAAAACATCCCCACTGTCCTCAGTAATATTAACACACTGACAGAGAACACAGATTAATATTAACACACTCACTGACACACTGTGTATATCATGACCCACAGTCAGATACACCCTGTGAAGTGTAAAACATCCCCACTGTCCTCAGGAATATTAACACACTGACAGAGAACACAGATTAATATTAACACACTCACTGACACACTGTGTATATCATGACCCACAGCCAGATACACCCTGTGAAGTGTAAAACACCCCCACTGTCCTCAGTAATATTAACACACTGACAGAGAACACAGATTAATATTAACACACTCACTGACACACTGTGTATATCATGACTCACAGTCAGATACACCCTGTGAAGTGTAAAACACCCCCACTGTCCTCAGGAATATTAACACACTGACAGAGAACACAGATTAATATTAACACACTCACTGACACACTGTGTATATCATGACTCCCAGTCAGATACACCCTGTGAAGTGTAAAACATCCCCACTGTCCTCAGGAATATTAGCACACTGACAGAGAACACAGATTAATATTAACACAATCACTGACACACTGTGTACATCATGACCCACAGTCAGATAAACCCTGTGAAGTGTAAAACACCCCCACTGTCCTCAGGAATATTAACACACTGACAGAGAACACAGATTAATATTAACACACTCACTGACACACTGTGTATATCATGACCCACAGTCAGATAAACCCTGTGAAGTTTAAAACACCCCCACTGTCCTCAGTAATATTAACACTCTGACAGAGAACACAGATTAATATTAACACTCTCACTGACACACTGTGTATATCATGACCCACAGTCAGATACACCTTGTGAAGTGTAAAACACCCCCACTGTCCTCAGGAATATTAACACACTGACAGAGAACACAGATTAATATTAACACACTCACTGACACACTGTATACATCATGACCCACAGTCAGATACACGCTGTGAAGTGTAAAACACCCCCACTGTCCTCAGGAATATTAACACACTGACAGAGAACACAGATTAATATTAAAACACTCACTGACACACTGTGTACATCATGACCCACAGTCAGATACACCCTGTGAAGTGTAAAACACCCCCACTGTCCTCAGGAATATTAACACACTGACAGAGAACACAGATTAATATTAACACACTCACTGACACACTGTGTATGTCATGACCCACAGTCAGATACACCCTGTGAAGTGTAAAACACCCCCACTGTCCTCAGTAATATTAACACACTGACAGAGAACACAGATTAATATTAACACACACACTGACACACTGTGTACATCATGACCCACAGTCAGATACACCCTGCGAAGTGTAAAACACCCCCACTGTCCTCAGGAATATTAACACACTGACAGAGAACACAGATTAATATTAACACACTCACTCAAACACTGTGAATATCATGACCCACAGTCAGATACACCCTGTGAAGTGTAAAACACCCCCACTGTCCTCAGTAATATTAACACTCTGACAGAGAACACAGATTAATATTAACACTCTCACTGACACACTGTGTATATCATGACCCACAGTCAGATACACCTTGTGAAGTGTAAAACACCCCCACTGTCCTCAGTAATATTAACACACTGACAGAGAACACAGATTAATATTAACACACTCACTGACACACTGTGTATATCATGACCCACAGTCAGATACACCCTGTGAAGTGTAAAACACCCCACTGTCCTCAGGAATATTAACACACTGACAGAGAACACAGATTAATATTAACACACTCACTGACACACTGTGTACATCATGACCCACAGTCAGATACACCCTGTGAAGTGTAAAACACCCCCACTGTCCTCAGTAATATTAACACACTGACAGAGAACACAGATTAATATTAACAGACGCACTGACACACTGTGTTCATCATGACCCACAGTCAGATACACCCTGTGAAGTGTAAAACAGCCCCACTGTCCTCAGTAATATTAACACACTGACAGAGAACACGGATTAATATTAACACACACACTGACACACTGTGTCAATCGTGACCCACAGTCAGATACACCCTGTGAAGTGTAAAACACCCCCACTGTCCTCAGGAATATTAACACACTGACAGAGAACACAGATTAATATTAACACACTCACTGACACACTGTGTATATCATGACCCACAGTCAGATACACCCTGTGAAGTGTAAAACACCCCCACTGTCCTCAGGAATATTAACACACTGACAGAGAACACAGATTAATATTAACACACTCACTGACACACTGTGTATATCATGACCCACAGTCAGATACACCCTGTGAAGTGTAAAACACCCCCACTGTCCTCAGGAATATTAACACACTGACAGAGAACACAGATTAATATTAACACACTCACTGACACACTGTGTATATCATAACTGACAGTCAGATACACCCTGTGAAGTTTAAAACACCCCCACTGTACTCAGGAATATTAACACACTGACAGAGAACACAGATTAATATTAACACACTCACTGACACACGGTGTATATCATGACCCAGAGTCAGATACACCCTGTGAAGTGTAAAACACCCCCACTGTCCTCAGGAATATTAACACACTGACAGAGAACACAGATTAATATTAACACACTCACTGACACACTGTGTATATCATGACCCACAGTTAGATACACCCGGTGAAGTGTAAAACACCCCCGCTGTCCTCAGGAATATTAACACACTGACAGAGAACACAGATTAATATTAACACACTCACTGACACACTGTGTATATCATGACTCACAGTCAGATACACCCTGTGAAGTGTAAAACACCCCCACTGTCCTCAGTAATATTAACACACTGACAGAGAACACAGATTAATATTAACACACTCACTGACACACTGTGTATATCATGACCCACAGTCAGATACACCCTGTGAAGTGTAAAACATCCCCACTGTCCTCAGTAATATTAACACACTGACAGAGAACACAGATTAATATTAACACACTCACTGACACACTGTGTATATCATGACCCACAGTCAGATACACCCTGTGAAGTGTAAAACACCCCCACTGTCCTCAGTAATATTAACACACTGACAGAGAACACAGATTAATATTAACACACTCACTGACACACTGTGTATATCATGACTCACAGTCAGATACACCCTGTGAAGTGTAAAACACCCCCACTGTCCTCAGTAATATTAACACACTGACAGAGAACACAGATTAATATTAACACACTCACTGACACACTGTGTATATCATGACCCACAGTCAGATACACCCTGTGAAGTGTAAAACATCCCCACTGTCCTCAGTAATATTAACACACTGACAGAGAACACAGATTAATATTAACACACTCACTGACACACTGTGTATATCATGACCCACAGTCAGATACACCCTGTGAAGTGTAAAACACCCCCACTGTCCTCAGTAATATTAACACACTAACAGAGAACACAGATTAATATTAACACACTCACTGACACACTGTGTCCATCGTGACCCACAGTCAGATACACCCTGTGAAGTGTAAAACACCCCCACTGTCCTCAGGTATATTAACACACTGACAGAGAACACAGATTAATATTAACACACTCACTGACACACTGTGTATATCATGACCCACAGTCAGATACACCCGTTGAAGTGTAAAACATCCCCACTGTCCTCAGGAATATTAACACACTGACAGAGAACACAGATTAATATTAACACACTCACTGACACACTGTGTATATCATGACCCACAGTCAGATACACCCTATGAAGTGTAAAACACCCCCACTGTCCTCAGTAATATTAACACACTGACAGGGAACACAGATTAATATTAACACACTCACTGACACACTGTGTATATCATGACCCACAGTCAGATACACCCTGTGAAGTGTAAAACACCCCCACTGTCCTCAGGAATATTAACACACTGACAGAGAACACAGATTAATATTAACACACTCACTGACACACTGTGTATATCATGACCCACAGTCAGATACACCCTATGAAGTGTAAAACACCCCCACTGTCCTCAGGAATATTAACACACTGACAGAGAACACAGATTAATATTAACACACTCACTGACACACTGTGTACATCATGACCCACAGTCAGATACACCCTGTGAAGTGTAAAACACCCCCACTGTCCTCAGGAATATTAACACACTGACAGAGAACACAGATTAATATTAACACACTCACTGACACACTGTGTATATCATAACTGACAGTCAGATACACCCTGTGAAGTTTAAAACACCCCCACTGTACTCAGGAATATTAACACACTGACAGAGAACACAGATTAATATTAACACACTCACTGACACACGGTGTATATCATGACCCAGAGTCAGATACACCCTGTGAAGTGTAAAACACCCCCACTGTCCTCAGGAATATTAACACACTGACAGAGAACACAGATTAATATTAACACACTCACTGACACACTGTGTATATCATGACCCACAGTTAGATACACCCGGTGAAGTGTAAAACACCCCCGCTGTCCTCAGGAATATTAACACACTGACAGAGAACACAGATTAATATTAACACACTCACTGACACACTGTGTATATCATGACCCACAGTCAGATAAACCCTGTGAAGTGTAAAACACCCCCACTGTCCTCAGTAATATTAACACACTGACAGAGAACACAGATTAATATTAACACACTCACTGACACACTGTGTATAACATGACTCACAGCCAGAGACACCCGGTGAAGTGGAAAACACCCCCACTGTCCTCAGTAATATTAACACACTGACAGAGAACACAGATTAATATTAACACACTCACTGACACACTGTGTATATCATGACCCACAGTCAGATACACCCTGTGAAGTGTAAAACACCCCCACTGTCCTCAGTAATATTAACACACTGACAGAGAACACAGATTAATATTAACACACTCACTGACACACTGTGTATATCATGACCCACAGTCAGATACACCCTGTGAAGTGTAAAACACCCCCACTGTCCTCAGCAATATTAACACACTGACAGAGAACACAGATTAATATTAACACACTCACTGACACACTGTGTATATCATGACCCACAGTCAGATACACCCTGTGAAGTGTAAAACACGCCCACTGTCCTCAGCAATATTAACACACTGACAGAGAACACAGATTAATATTAACACACTCACTGACACACTGTGTATATCATGACCCAGAGTCAGATACACCTTGTGAAGTGTAAAACACCCCCACTGTCCTCAGGAATATTAACACACTGACAGAGAACACAGATTAATATTAACACACTCACTGACACACTGTGTACATCATGACCCACAGTCAGATACACCCTGTGAAGTGTAAAACACCCCCACTGTCCTCAGTAATATTAACACACTGACAGAGAACACAGATTAATATGAACACACTGACTGACACACTGTGTATATCATGACCCACAGTCAGATAAACCCTGTGAAGTGTAGAACATCCTGACTGTCCTCAGGAATATTAACACACTGACAGAGAACACAGATTAATATTAACACTCTCACTGACACACTGTGTATATCATGACCCAGAGTCAGATACACCCTGTGAAGTGTAAAACACCCCCACTGTCCTCAGGAATATTAACACACTGACAGAGAACACAGATTAATATTAACACACTCACTGACACACTGTGTATATCATGACCCACAGCCAGATACACCCGGTGAAGTGCAAAACACCCCCACTGTCCTCAGTAATATTAACACACTGACAGAGAACACAGATTAATATTAACACACTCACTGACACACTGTGTACATCATGACCCACAGCCAGATAAACCCTGTGAAGTGTAAAACACCCCCACTGTCCTCAGGAATATTAACACACTGACAGAGAACACAGATTAATATTAACACACTCACTGACACACTGTGTACATCATGACCCACAGTCAGATACACCCTGTGAAGTGTAAAACACCACCACTGTCCTCAGTAATATTAACACACTGACAGAGAACACAGATTAATATTAACAAACTCACTGACACACTGTGTATATCATGACCCACAGTCAGATAAACCCTGTGAAGTGTAAAACACCCCCACTGTCCTCAGTAATATTAACACACTGACAGAGAACACAGATTAATATTAACACACTCACTGACACACTGTGTACATCATGACCCACAGTCAGATACACCCTGTGAAGTGTAAAACACCACCACTGTCCTCAGGAATATTAACACACTGACAGAGAACACAGATTAATATTAACACACTCACTGACACATTGTGTATATCATGACCCAGAGTCAGATACACCTTGTGAAGTGTAAAACACCCCCACTGTCCTCAGGAATATTAACACACTGACAGAGAACACAGATTAATATTAACACACTCACTGACACACTGTGTACATCATGACCCACAGTCAGATACACCCTGTGAAGTGTAAAACACCCCCACTGTCCTCAGTAATATTAACACACTGACAGAGAACACAGATTAATATGAACACACTGACTGACACACTGTGTATATCATGACCCACAGTCAGATAAACCCTGTGAAGTGTAGAACATCCTGACTGTCCTCAGGAATATTAACACACTGACAGAGAACACAGATTAATATTAACACTCTCACTGACACACTGTGTATATCATGACCCAGAGTCAGATACACCCTGTGAAGTGTAAAACACCCCCACTGTCCTCAGGAATATTAACACACTGACAGAGAACACAGATTAATATTAACACACTCACTGACACACTGTGTATATCATGACCCACAGCCAGATACACCCGGTGAAGTGCAAAACACCCCCACTGTCCTCAGTAATATTAACACACTGACAGAGAACACAGATTAATATTAACACACTCACTGACACACTGTGTACATCATGACCCACAGCCAGATAAACCCTGTGAAGTGTAAAACACCCCCACTGTCCTCAGGAATATTAACACACTGACAGAGAACACAGATTAATATTAACACACTCACTGACACACTGTGTACATCATGACCCACAGTCAGATACACCCTGTGAAGTGTAAAACACCACCACTGTCCTCAGTAATATTAACACACTGACAGAGAACACAGATTAATATTAACAAACTCACTGACACACTGTGTATATCATGACCCACAGTCAGATAAACCCTGTGAAGTGTAAAACACCCCCACTGTCCTCAGTAATATTAACACACTGACAGAGAACACAGATTAATATTAACACACTCACTGACACACTGTGTACATCATGACCCACAGTCAGATACACCCTGTGAAGTGTAAAACACCCCCACTGTCCTCAGGAATATTAACACACTGACAGAGAACACAGATTAATATTAACACACTCACTGACACACTGTGTATATCATGACCCACAGTCAGATACACCCTGTGAAGTGTAAAAAACCCCCACTGTCCTCAGGAATATTAACACATTGACAGAGAACACAGATTAATATTAACACACTCACTGACACATTGTGTATATCATGACCCAGAGTCAGATACACCTTGTGAAGTGTAAAACACCCCCACTGTCCTCAGGAATATTAACACACTGACAGAGAACACAGATTAATATTAACACACTCACTGACACACTGTGTACATCATGACCCACAGTCAGATACACCCTGTGAAGTGTAAAACACCCCCACTGTCCTCAGTAATATTAACACACTGACAGAGAACACAGATTAATATGAACACACTGACTGACACACTGTGTATATCATGACCCACAGTCAGATAAACCCTGTGAAGTGTAGAACATCCTGACTGTCCTCAGGAATATTAACACACTGACAGAGAACACAGATTAATATTAACACTCTCACTGACACACTGTGTATATCATGACCCAGAGTCTGATACACCCTGTGAAGTGTAAAACACCCCCACTGTCCTCAGGAATATTAACACACTGACAGAGAACACAGATTAATATTAACACACTCACTGACACACTGTGTATATCATGACCCACAGCCAGATACACCCGGTGAAGTGCAAAACACCCCCACTGTCCTCAGTAATATTAACACACTGACAGAGAACACAGATTAATATTAACACACTCACTGACACACTGTGTACATCATGACCCACAGCCAGATAAACCCTGTGAAGTGTAAAACACCCCCACTGTCCTCAGGAATATTAACACACTGACAGAGAACACAGATTAATATTAACACACTCACTGACACACTGTGTACATCATGACCCACAGTCAGATACACCCTGTGAAGTGTAAAACACCACCACTGTCCTCAGTAATATTAACACACTGACAGAGAACACAGATTAATATTAACACACTCACTGACACACTGTGTATATCATGACCCACAGTCAGATAAACCCTGTGAAGTGTAAAACACCCCCACGTCCTCAGTAATATTAACACACTGACAGAGAACACAGATTAATATTAACACACTCACTGACACACTGTATACATCATGACCCACAGTCAGATACACCCTGTGAAGTGTAAAACACCCCCACTGTCCTCAGCAATATTAACACACTGACAGAGAACACTGATTAATATTAACACACTAACTGACACACTGTGTATATCATGACCCAGAGTCAGATACACCCTGTGAAGTGTAAAACACCCCCACTGTCCTCAGTAATATTAACACACTGACAGAGAACACAGATTAATATTAACACACTCACTGACACACTGTGTACATCATGACCCACAGTCAGATACACCCTGTGAAGTGTAAAACACCCCCACTGTCCTCAGGAATATTAACACACTGACAGAGAACACAGATTAATATTAACACACTCACTGACACACTGTGTACATCATGACCCACAGTCAGATACACCCTGTGAAGTGTAAAACACCCCCACTGTCCTCAGCAATATTAACACACTGACAGAGAACACAGATTAATATTAACACACTCACTGACACACTGTGTACATCATGACCCACAGTCAGATACACCCTGTGAAGTGTAAAACACCCGCACTGTCCTCAGGAATATTAACACACTGACAGAGAACACAGATTAATATTAACACACTCACTGACACACTGTGTATATCATGACCCACAGTCAGATACACCCTGTGAAGTGTAAAACACCCCCACTGTCCTCAGGAATATTAACACACTGACAGAGAACACAGATTAATATTAACACACTCACTGACACACGGTGTACATCATGACCCACAGTCAGATACACCCTGTGAAGTGTAAAACACCCCCACTGTCCTCAGCAATATTAACACACTGACAGAGAACACAGATTAATATTAACACACTCACTGACACACTGTGTACATCATGACCCACAGTCAGATACACCCTGTGAAGTGTAAAACACCCCCACTGTCCTCAGGAATATTAACACACTGACAGAGAACACAGATTAATATTAACACACTCACTGACACACTGTGTACATCATGACCCACAGTCAGATAAACCCTGTGAAGTGTAAAACACCCCCACTGTCCTCAGCAATATTAACACACTGACAGAGAACACAGATTAATATTAACACACTCACTGACACACTGTGTATATCATGACCCACAGTCAGATACACCCTGTGAAGTGTAAAACACCCCCACTGTCCTCAGGAATATTAACACACTGACAGAGAACACAGATTAATATTAACACACTCACTGACACACTGTGTACATCATGACCCACAGTCAGATACACCCTGTGAAGTGTAAAACACCCCCACTGTCCTCAGCAATATTAACACACTGACAGAGAACACAGATTAATATGAACACACTCACTGACACACTGTGTACATCATGACCCACAGTCAGATACACCCTGTGAAGTGTAAAACACCCCCACTGTCCTCAGGAATATTAACACACTGACAGAGAACACAGATTAATATTAACACACTCACTGACACACTGTGTACATCATGACCCACAGTCCGATGCACCCTGTGAAGTGTAAAACACCCCCACTGTCCTCAGTAATATTAACACACTGACAGAGAACACAGATTAATATTAACACACTCACTGACACACTGTGTATATCATGACCCACAGTCAGATAAACCCTGTGAAGTGTAAAACACCCCCACTGTCCTCAGTAATATTAACACACTGACAGAGAATACAGATTAATATTAACACACTCACTGACACACTGTGTACTTCATGATCCACAGTCAGATCCACCCTGTGAAGTGTAAAACACCCCCACTGTCCTCAGTAATATTAACACACTGACAGAGAACACAGATTAATATTAACACACTCACTGACACACTGTGTATATCATGACCCACAGTCAGATACACCCTGTGAAGTGTAAAACACCCCCACTGTCCTCAGTAATATTAACACACTGACAGAGAACACAGATTAATATTAACACACTCACTGACACACTGTGTATATCATGACCCACAGTCAGATACACCCTGTGAAGTGTAAAACACCCCCACTGTCCTCAGTAATATTAACACACTGACAGAGAACACAGATTAATATTAACACACTCACTGACACACTGTGTATATCATGACCCACAGTTAGATAAACCCTGTGAAGTGTTAAACACCCCCACTGTCCTCAGAAATATTAACACACTGACAGAGAACACAGATTAATATTAACACACTCACTGACACACTGTGTATATCATGACCCAGAGTCAGATACACCCTGTGAAGTGTAAAACACCCCCACTGTCCTCAGCAATATTAACACACTGACAGAGAACACAGATTAATATTAACACACTCACTGACACACTGTGTATATCATGACCCACAGTCAGATAAAACCTGTGAAGTGTAAAACACCCCCACTGTCCTCAGTAATATTAACACACTGACAGAGAACACAGATTAATATTAACACACTCACTGACACACTGTGTACATCATGACCCACAGTCAGATACACCCTGTGAAGTGTAAAACACCCACACTGTCCTCAGCAATATTAACACACTGACAGAGAACACAGATTAATATTAACACACTCACTGACACACTGTGTATATCATGACCCACAGTCAGATACACCCTGTGAAGTGTAAAACATCCCCACTGTCCTCAGGAATATTAACACACTGACAGAGAACACAGATTAATATTAACACACTCACTGACACACTGTGTATATCATGACCCCGAGTCAGATACACCCTGTGAAGTGTAAAACATCCCCACTGTCCTCAGGAATATTAACATACTGACAGAGAACACAGATTAATATTAACACACTCACTGACACAATGTGTACATCATGACCCACAGTCAGATACACCCTGTGAAGTGTAAAACACCCCCACTGTCCTCAGTAATATTGACACTCTGACAGAGAACACAGATTAATATTAACACTCTCACTGACACACTGTGTACATCATGACCCACAGTCAGATACACCCTGTGAAGTGTAAAACACCCCCACTGTCCTCAGTAATATTAACACACTGACAGAGAACACAGATTAATATTAACACACTCACTGACACACTGTGTATATCATGACCCACAGTCAGATACACCCTGTGAAGTGTAAAACACCCCCACTGTCCTCAGGAATATTAACACACTGACAGAGAACACAGATTAATATTAACACACTCACTGACACACTGTGTACATCATGACCCACAGTCAGATACACCCTGTGAAGTGTAAAACATCCCCACTGTCCTCAGGAATATTAACACACTGACAGAGAACACAGATTAATATTAACACTCTCACTGACACACTGTGTATATCATGACCCACAGTCAGATACACCCTGTGAAGTGTAAAACACCCCCACTGTCCTCAGGAATATTAACACACTGACAGAGAACACAGATTAATATTAACACACTCACTGACACACTGTGTATATCATGATCCACAGTCAGATACACCCTGTGAAGTGTAAAACACCCCCACTGTCCTCAGTAATATTAACACACTGACAGAGAACACAGATTAATATTAACACACTCACTGACACACTGTGTATATCATGACCCACAGTCGGATAAACCCTGAGAAGTGTAAAACACGCCCACTGTCCTCAGTAATATTAACACACTGACAGAGAACACAGATTAATATTAACAGACTCACTGACACACTGTGTATATCATGACCCACAGTCAGATACACCCTGTGACGTGTAAAACACCCCCACTGTCCTCAGTAATATTAACACACTGACAGAGAACACAGATTAATATTAACACACTCACTGACACACTGTGTATATCATGACCCAAAGTCAGATACACCCTGTGAAGTGTAAAACACCCCCACTGTCCTCAGGAATATTAACACACTGACAGAGAACACAGATTAATATTAACACACTCACTGACACACTGTGTATATCATGACCCACAGTCAGATACACCCTGTGAAGTGTAAAACACCCCCACTGTCCTCAGGAATATTAACACACTGACAGAGAACACAGATTAATATTAACACACTCACTGACACACTGTGTATATCATGACCCACAGTCAGATACACCCTGTGAAGTGTAAAACACCCCCACTGTCCTCAGGAATATTAACACACTGACAGAGAACACAGATTAATATTAACACACTCACTGACACACTGTGTACATCATGACCCACAGTCAGATACACCTTGTGAAGTGTAAAACACCCCCACTGTCCTCAGGAATATTAACACACTGACAGAGAACACAGATTAATATTAACACACTCACTGACACACTGTATACATCATGACCCACAGTCAGATACACCCTGTGAAGTGTAAAACACCCCCACTGTCCTCAGGAATATTAACACACTGACAGAGAACACAGATTAATATTAACACACTCACTGACACACTGTGTACATCATGACCCACAGTCAGATACACCCTGTGAAGTGTAAAACACCCCACTGTCCTCAGTAATATTAACACACTGACAGAGAACACAGATTAATATTAACACACTCACTGACACACTGTGTACACCATGACCCACAGTCAGATAAACCCTGTGAAGTGTAAAACACCCCCACTGTCCTCAGGAATATTAACACACTGACAGAGAACACAGATTAATATTAACACACTCACTGACACACTGTGTATATCATGACCCACAGTCAGATACACCCTGTGAAGTGTAAAACACTCCCACTGTCCTCAGGAATATTAACACACTGACAGAGAACACAGATTAATATTAACACACTCACTGACACACTGTGTACATCATGACCCACAGTCAGATACACCCTGTGAAGTGTAAAACACCCCCACTGTCCTCAGGAATATTAACACACTGACAGAGAACACAGATTAATATTAACACACTCACTGACACACTGTGTATATCATGACCCACAGTCAGATACACCCTGTGAAGTGTAAAACATGCCCACTCTCCTCAGGAATATTAACACACTGACAGAGAACACAGATTAATATTAACACACTCACTGACACACTGTGTACATCATGTCCCACAGTTAGATACACCCTGTGAAGTGTAAAACACCCCCACTGTCCTCAGTAATATTAACACACTGACAGAGAACACAGATTAATATTAACACACTCACTGACACACTGTGTATATCATGACCCACAGTCAGATACACCCTGTGAAGTGTAAAACACCCCACTGTCCTCGGTAATATTAACACCTGACAGAGAACACAGATTAATATTAACACACTCACTGACACACTGTGTATATCATGACCCACAGTCAGATACACCCTGTGAAGTGTAAAACACCCCCACTGTCCTCAGTAATATTAACACACTGACAGAGAACACAGATTAATATTAACACTCTCACTGACACACTGTGTATATCATGACCCACCGTCAGATACACACAGTGAAGTGTAAAACACCCCCACTGTCCTCAGGAATATTAACACACTGACAGAGAACACAGATTAATATTAACACACTCACTGACACACTGTGTATATCATGACCCACAGTCAGATACACCCTGTGAAGTGTAAAACACCCCCACTGTCCTCAGTAATATTAACACACTGACAGAGAACACAGATTAATATTAACACTCTCACTGACACACTGTGTATATCATGACCCACAGTCAGATACACCCTGTGAAGTGTAAAACACCCCCACTGTCCTCAGTAATATTAACACACTGACAGAGAACACAGATTAATATTAACACACTCACTGACACACTGTGTACATCATGACCCACAGTCAGATACACCCTGTGAAGTGTAAAACACCCCCACTGTCCTCAGTAATATTAACACACTGACAGAGAACACAGATTAATATTAACACACTCACTGACACACTGTGTATATCATGACCCATAGTCAGATACACCTTGTGAAGTGTAAAACACCCCCACTGTCCTCAGTAATATTAACACACTGACAGAGAACACAGATTAATATTAACACACTCACTGACACACTGTGTATATCATGACCCACAGTCAGATACACCCTGTGAAGTGTAAAACACCCCCACTGTCCTCAGGAATATTAACACACTGACAGAGAACACAGATTAATATTAACACACTCACTGACACACTGTGTATATCATGACCCACAGTCAGATACACCCTGTGAAGTGTAAAACACCCCCACTGTCCTCAGTAATATTAACACACTGACAGAGAACACAGATTAATATTAACACACTCACTGACACACTGTGTATATCATGACCCACAGTCAGATACACCCTGTGAAGTGTAAAACACCCCCACTGTCGTCAGTAATATTAACACACTGACAGAGAACACAGATTAATATTAACACACTCACTGACACACTGTGTATATCATGACCCACAGTCAGATACACCCTGTGAAGTGTAAAACACCCCCACTGTCCTCAGTAATATTAACACACTGACAGAGAACACAGATTAATATTAACACACTCACTGACACACTGTGTACATCATGACTCACAGTCAGATACACCCTGTGAAGTGTAAAACACCCCCACTGTCTTCAGTAATATTAACACACTGACAGAGAACACAGATTAATATTAACACACTCACTGACACACTGTGTATATGATGACCCACAGTCAGATACACCCTGTGAAGTGTAAAACACCCCCACTGTCCTCAGGAATATTAACACACTGACAGAGTACACAGATTAATATTAACACATTCACTGACACAATGTGTACATCATGACCCACAGTCAGATACACCCTGTGAAGTGTAAAACACCCCCACTGTCCTCAGTAATATTAACACACTGACAGAGAACACAGATTAATATTAACACACTCACTGACACACTGTGTACATCATGACCCACAGTCAGATACACCCTGTGAAGTGTAAAACATACCCACTGTCCTCGGTAATATTAACACACTGACTTAGAACACAGATTAATATTAACACACTCACTGACACACTGTGTATATCATGACCCACAGTCAGATACACCCTGTGAAGTGTAAAACACCCCCACTGTCCTCAGTAATATTAACACACTGACAGAGAACACAGATTAATATTAACACACTCACTGACACACTGTGTATATCATGACCCACAGTCAGATAAACCCTGTGAAGTGTAAAACACCCCCACTGTCCTCAGTAATATTAATACACTGACAGAGAACACAGATTAATATTAACACACTCACTGACACACTGTGTATATCATGACCCACAGTCAGATACACCCTGTGAAGTGTAAAACACCCCCACTGTCCTCAGTAATATTAACACACTGACAGAGAACACAGATTAATATTAACACACTCACTGACACACTGTGTACATCATGACCCACAGTCAGATACACCCTGTGAAGTGTAAAACACCCCCACTGTCCTCAGGAATATTAACACACTGACAGAGAACACAGATTAATATTAACACACTCACTGACACACTGTGTATATCATGACCCACAGTCAGATACACCCTGTGAAGTGTAAAACACCCCCACTGTCCTCAGGAATATTAACACACTGACAGAGAACACAGATTAATATTAACACACTCACTGACACACTGTGTATATCATGACCCACAGTCAGATACACCCTATGAAGTGTAAAACACCCCCACTGTCCTCAGGAATATTAACACACTGACAGAGAACACAGATTAATATTAACACACTCACTGACACACTGTGTATATCATGACCCACAGTCAGATACACCCTGTGAAGTGTAAAACACCCCCACTGTCCTCAGTAATATTAACACACTGACAGAGAACACAGATTAATATTAACACACTCACTGACACACTGTGTCTATCATGACCCACAGTCAGATACACTCTGTGAAGTGTAAAACACCCCCACTGTCCTCAGTAATATTAACACACTGACAGAGAACACAGATTAATATTAACACTCTCACTGACACACTGTGTATATCATGACCCACAGTCAGATACACACAGTGAAGTGTAAAACACCCCCACTGTCCTCAGGAATATTAACACACTGACAGAGAACACAGATTAATATTAACACACTCACTGACACACTGTGTATATCATGACCCCCAGTCAGATACACCCTGTGAAGTGTAAAACACCCCCACTGTCCTCAGTAATATTAACACACTGACAGAGAACACAGATTAATATTAACACTCTCACTGACACACTGTGTATATCATGACCCACAGTCAGATACACCCTGTGAAGTGTAAAACACCCCCACTGTCCTCAGTAATATTAACACACTGACAGAGAACACAGATTAATATTAACACACTCACTGACACACTGTGTACATCATGACCCACAGTCAGATACACCCTGTGAAGTGTAAAACACCCCCACTGTCCTCAGTAATATTAACACACTGACAGAGAACACAGATTAATATTAACACACTCACTGACACACTGTGTATATCATGACCCACAGTCAGATACACCCTGTGAAGTGTAAAACATCCCCACTGTCCTCAGTAATATTAACACACTGACAGAGAACACAGATTAATATTAACACACTCACTGACACACTGTGTATATCATGACCCACAGTCAGATACACCCTGTGAAGTGTAAAACACACCCACTGTCCTCAGGAATATTAACACACTGACAGAGAACACAGATTAATATTAACACACTCACTGACACACTGTGTACATCATGACCCACAGTCAGATACACCCTGTGAAGTGTAAAACACCCCCACTGTCCTCAGGAATATTAACACACTGACAGAGAACACAGATTAATATTAACACACTCACTGACACACTGTGTCTATCATGACCCACAGTCAGATACACCCTGTGAAGTGTAAAACACCCCCACTGTCCTCAGGAATATTAACACACTGACAGAGAACACAGATTAATATTAACACACTCACTGACACACTGTGTATATCATGACCCACAGTCAGATACACCCTGTGAAGTGTAAAACACCCCCACTGTCCTCAGTAATATTAACACACTGACAGAGAACACAGATTAATATTAACACACTCACTGACACACTGTGTATATCATGACCCACAGTCAGATACACCCTGTGAAGTGTAAAACACCCCCACTGTCCTCAGTAATATTAACACACTGACAGAGAACACAGATTAATATTAACACACTCACTGACACACTGTGTACATCATGACCCACAGTCAGATACACCCTGTGAAGTGTAAAACACCCCCACTGTCCTCAGTAATATTAACACACTGACAGAGAACACAGATTAATATTAACACACTCACTGACACACTGTGTATATCATGACCCACAGTCAGATACACCCTGTGAAGTGTAAAACACCCCACTGTCCTCATTAATATTAACACACTGACAGAGAACACAGATTAATATTAACACTCTCACTGACACACTGTGTATATCATGACTCACAGTCAGATAAACCCTGTGAAGTGTAAAACACCCCCACTGTCCTCAGTAATATTAACACACTGACAGAGAACACAGATTAATATTAACACACTCACTGACACACTGTGTATATCATGACCCACAGTCAGATACACCCTGTGAAGTGTACAACACCCCCACTGTCCTCAGGAATATTAACACACTGACAGAGAACACAGATTAATATTAACACACTCACTGACACACTGTGTATATCATGACCCACAGTCAGATACACCCTGTGAAGTTTAAAACACTCCCACTGTCCTCAGGAATATTAACACACTGACAGAGAACACAGATTAATATTAACACACTCACTGACACACTGTGTATATCATGACCCACAGTCAGATACACCCTGTGAAGTGTAAAACACCCCCACTGTCCTCAGGAATATTAACACACTGACAGAGAACACAGATTAATATTAACACACTCACTGACACACTGTGTATATCATTACCCACAGTCAGATACACCCTGTGAAGTGTAAAACACCCCCACTGTCCTCAGGAATATTAACACACTGACAGAGAACACAGATTAATAATAACACTCTCACTGACACACTGTGTACATCATGACTCACAGTCAGATACACCCTGTGAAGTGTAAAACATCCCCACTGTCCTCAGTAATATTAACACACTGACAGAGAACACAGATTAATATTAACACACTCACTGACACACTGTGTATATCATGACCCACAGTCAGATACACCCTGTGAAGTGTAAAACACCCCCACTGTCCTCAATAATATTAACACACTGACAGAGAACACAGATTAATATTAACACACTCACTGACACACAGTGTACATCACGACCCACAGTCAGATACACCCTGTGAAGTGTAAAACACCCCCACTGTCCTCAGCAATATTAACACAATGACAGAGAACACAGTTTAATATTAACACACTCACTGACACACTGTGTATATCATGACCCACAGTCAGATACACCCTGTGAAGTGTAAAACACCCCCACTGTCCTCAGTAATATTAACACACTGACAGAGAACACAGATTAATATTAACACACTCACTGACACACTGCGCATATCATGACCCACAGTCAGATACACCCTGTGAAGTGTAAAACACCCCCACTGTCCTCAGGAATATTAACACACTGACAGAGAACACAGATTAATATTAACACACTCACTGACACACTGTGTATATCATGACCCACAGTCAGATACACCCTGTGAAGTGTAAAACACCCCCACTGTCCTCAGTAATATTAACACACTGACAGAGAACACAGATTAATATTAACACACTCACTGACACACTGTGTATATCATGACCCACAGTCAGATAAACCCTGCGAAGTGTAAAACACCCCCACTGTGCTCAGGAATATTAACACACTGACAGAGAACACAGATTAATATTAACACACTCACTGACACACTGCGTATATCATGACCCACAGTCAGATACACCCTGTGAAGTGTAAAACACCCCCACTGTCCTCAGGAATATTAACACACTGACAGAGAACACAGATTAATATTAACACACTCACTGACACACTGTGTATATCATGACCCACAGTCAGATACACCCTGTGAAGTGTAAAACACCCCCACTGTCCTCAGTAATATTAACACACTGACAGAGAACACAGATTAATATTAACACACTCACTGACACACTGTGTATATCAAGACCCACAGTCAGATAAACCCTGTGAAGTGTAAAACACCCCCACTGTCCTCAGGAATATTAACACACTGACAGAGAACACAGATTAATATTAACACACTCACCGACACACTGTGTATATCATGACCCACAGTCAGATACACCCTGTGAAGTGTAAAACACCCCCACTGTCCTCAGGAATATTAACACACTGACAGAGTACACAGATTAATATTAACACACTCACTGACACACTGTGTATATCATGACCCACAGTCAGATACACCCTGTGAAGTGTAAAACACCCCCACTGTCCTCAGGAATATTAACACACTGACAGAGAACACAGATTAATATTAACACACTCACTGACACACTGTGTATATCATGACCCACAGTCAGATACACCCTGTGAAGTGTAAAACACCCCCACTGTCCTCAGTAATATTAACACACTGACAGAGAACACAGATTAATATTAACACACTCACTGACACACTGTGTACATCATGACCCACAGTCAGATACACCCTGTGAAGTGTAAAACATCCCCACTGTCCTCAGGAATATTAACACACTGACAGAGAACACAGATTAATATTAACACACTCACTGACACACTGTGTATATCATGACCCAGAGTCAGATACACCCTGTGAAGTGTAAAACACCCCCACTGTCCTCAGGAATATTAACACACTGACAGAGAACACAGATTAATATTAACACACTCACTGACACACTGTATACATCATGACCCAGAGTCAGATACACCCTGTGAAGTGTAAAACACCCCCACTGTCCTCAGCAATATTAACACACTGACAGAGAACACAGATTAATATTAACACACTCACTGACACACTGTGTATATCATGACCCACAGCCAGATACACCCCGTGAAGTGTAAAACACACCCACTGTCCTCAGTAATATTAACACACTGACAGAGAACACAGATTAATATTAACACACTCACTGACACACTGTGTATATCATGACCCACAGTCAGATACACCCTGTGAAGTGTAAAACACCCCCACTGTCCTCAGGAATATTAACACACTGACAGAGAACACAGATTAATATTAACACACTCACTGACACACTGTGTACATCATGACCCAGATTCAGATACACCCTGTGAAGTGTAAAACACCCCCACTGTCCTCAGTAATATTAACACACTGACAGAGAACACAGATTAATATTGACACACTCACTGACACACTGTGTATATCATGACCCACAGTCAGATACACCCTGTGAATTGTAAAACACCCCCAGTGTCCTCAGTAATATTAACACACTGACAGAGAACACAGATTAATATTAACACACTCACTGACACACTGTGCACATCATGACCCACAGTCAAATACACCCTGTGAAGTGTAAAACACCCCCACTTTCCTCAGGAATATTAACACACTGACAGAGAACACAGATTAATATTAACACACTCACTGACACACTGTGTATATCATGACCCACAGTCAGATACACCCTGTGAAGTGTAAAACATCCCCACTGTCCTCAGTAATATTAACACACTGACAGAGAACACAGATTAATATTAACACACTCACTGACACACTGTGTATATCATGACCCACAGTCAGATAAACCCTGTGAAGTGTAAAACACCCCCACTGTCCTCAGTAATATTAACACACTGACAGAGAACACAGATTAATATTAACACACTCACTGACACACTGTGTACATCATGACCCACAGTCAGATACACCCTGTGAAGTGTAAAACACCCCCACTGTCCTCAGTAATATTAACACACTGACAGAGAACACAGATTAATATTAACACACTCACTGACACACTGTGTATATCATGACCCACAGTCAGATACACCCTGTGAAGTGTAAAACACCCCCACTGTCCTCAGGAATATTAACACACTGACAGAGAACACAGATTAATATGAACACTCTCACTGACACACTGTGTACATCATGACCCACAGTCAGATACACCCTGTGAAGTGTAAAACACCCCCACTGTCCTCAGCAATATTAACACACTGACAGAGAACACAGATTAATATTAACACACTCACTGACACACTGTGTATATCATGACCCACAGTCAGATAAACCCTGTGAAGTGTAAAACACCACCACTGTCCTCAGTAATATTAACAAACTGACAGAGAACACAGATTAATATTAACACACTCACTGACACACTGTGTATATCATGACCCACAGTCAGATACACCCTGTGAAGTGTAAAACATCCCCACTGTCCTCAGGAATATTAACACACTGACAGAGAACACAGATTAATATTAACACACTCACTCACACACTGTGTATATCATGACCCACAGTCAGATACACCCTGTGAAGTGTAAAACACCCCCACTGTCCTCAGTAATATTAACACACTGACAGAGAACACAGATTAATATTAACACACTCACTGACACACTGTGTATATCATGACCCACAGTCAGATACACCTTGTGAAGTGTAAAACACCCCCACTGTCCTCAGTAATATTAACACACTGACAGAGAACACAGATTAATATTAACACACTCACTGACACACTGTGTATATCATGATCCACAGTCAGATACACCCTGTGAAGTGTAAAACACCCCCACTGTCCTCAGTAATATTAACACACTGACAGAGAACACAGATTAATATTAACACACTCACTGACACACTGTGTATATCATGACCCACAGTCAGATACACCCTGTGAAGTGTAAAACACCCCCACTGTCCTCAGTAATATTAACACACTGACAGAGAACACAGATTAATATTAACACACTCACTGACACACTGTGTATATCATGACCCACAGTCAGATACACCCTGTGAAGTGTAAAACACCCCCACTGTCCTCAGTAATATTAACACACTGACAGAGAACACAGATTAATATTAACACACTCACTGACACACTGTGTACATCATCACCCACAGTCAGATAAACCCTGTGAAGTGTAAAACATTCCCACTGTCCTCAGTAATATTAACACACTGACAGAGAGCACAGATTAATATTAACACACTCACTGACACACTGTGTATATCATGACCCACAGTCAGATACACCCTGTGAAGTGTAAAACACCCCCACTGTCCTCAGTAATATTAACACACTGACAGAGAGCACAGATTAATATTAACACACTCACTGACACACTGTGTATATCATGACCCACAGTCAGATACAGGAGAAATGCCGTGAACAACAGATGCCCCTCTACATTGCTTTCATTGATCTCATCAAAGCCTTTGACCTCGTCAGCAGACGTGGTCTCTTCAGACTACTAGAAAAGATCGGATGTCCACCAAAGCTACTAAGTATCATCACCTCATTCCATGACAATATGAAAGGCACAATTCAACATGGTGGCTCCTCATCAGAGCCCTTTGCTATCCTGAGTGGTGTGAAACAGGGCTATGTTCTCGCACCCACACTTTTTGGGATTTTCTTCTCCCTGCTGCTTTCACATGCGTTCAAATCCTCTGAAGAAGGAATTTTCCTCCACACAAGATCAGGGGGCAGGTTGTTCAACCTTGCCCGTCTAAGAGCGAAGTCCAAAGTACGGAAAGTCCTCATCAGAGAACTCCTCTTTGCTGACGATGCTGCTTTAACATCTCACACTGAAGAATGCCTGCAGAGTCTCATCGACAGGTTTGCGTCTGCCTGCAATGAATTTGGCCTAACCATCAGCCTCAAGAAAACGAACATCATGGGGCAGGATGTCAGAAATGCTCCATCCATCAATATTGGCGACCACGCTCTGGAAGTGGTTCAAGAGTTCACCTACCTCGGCTCAACTATCACCAGTAACCTGTCTCTAGATGCAGAAATCAACAAGCGCATGGGTAAGGCTTCCACTGCTATGTTCAGACTGGCCAAGAGAGTGTGGGAAAATGGCGCACTGACACGGAACACAAAAGTCCGAGTGTATCAGGCCTGTGTCCTCAGTACCTTGCTCTACGGCAGCGAGGCCTGGACAACGTATGCCAGCCAAGAGCGACGTCTCAATTCACTCCATCTTCGCTGCCTTCGGAGAATACTTGGCATCAGGTGGCAGGACTATATCTCCAACACAGAAGTCCTTGAAGCGGCCAACATCCCCAGCTTATACACACTACTGAGTCAGCAGCGCTTGAGATGGCTTGGCCATGTGAGCCGCATGGAAGATGGCAGGATCCCCAAAGACACATTGTACAGCGAGCTCGCCACTGGTATCAGACCCACCGGCCGTCCATGTCTCCGTTATAAAGACGTCTGCAAACGCGACATGAAATCGTGTGACATTGATCACAAGTCGTGGGAGTCAGTTGCCAGCATTCGCCAGAGCTGGCGGGCAGCCATAAAGACAGGGCTAAATTGTGGCGAGTCGAAGAGACTTAGTAGTTGGCAGGAAAAAAGACAGAGGCGCAAGGGGAGAGCCAACTGTGCAACAGCCCCAACAAACAAACTTCTCTGCAGCACCTGTGGAAGAGCCTGTCACTCCAGAATTGGCCTTTATAGCCACTCCAGGCGCTGCTTCACAAACCACTGACCACCTCCAGGCGCGTATCCATTGTCTCTCGAGATAAGGAGGCCCAAAAGAAAAAAGAAAGAAAGAAAGAACAGTCAGATAAACCCTGTGAAGTGCAAAACATCCCCGTTGTCCTCAGTAATATTAACACACTGACAGAGAACACAGATTAATATTAACACACTCACTGACACACTGTGTATATCATGACCCACAGTCAGATACACCCTGTGAAGTGTAAAACACCCCCACTGTCCTCAGTAATATTAACACACTGACAGAGAGCACAGATTAATATTAACACACTCACTGACACACTGTATATCATGACCCACAGTCAGATAAACCCTGTGAAGTGCAAAACATCCCCGCTGTCCTCAGTAATATTAACACACTGACAGAGAACACAGATTAATATTAACACACTCACTGACACACTGTGTATATCATGACGCACAGTCAGATACACCCTGTGAAGTGTAAAACACCCCCACTGTCCTCAGGAATATTAACACACTGACAGAGAACACAGATTAATATTAACACACTCACTAACACACTGTGTATATCATGACCCAGAGTCAGATGCACCCTGTGAAGTGTAAAACATCCCCACTGTCCTCAGGAATATTAACACACTGACAGAGAACACAGATTAATATTAACACACTCACTGACACACTGTGTACATCATCACCCACAGTCAGATAAACCCTGTGAAGTGTAAAACATTCCCACTGTCCTCAGTAATATTAACACACTGACAGAGAGCACAGATTAATATTAACACACTCACTGACACACTGTGTATATAATGACCCACAGTCAGATACACCCTGTGAAGTGTAAAACACCCCCACTGTCCTCAGTAATATTAACACACTGACAGAGAACACAGATTAATATTAACACACTCACTGACACACTGTGTATATCATGACCCACAGTCAGATACACCCTGTGAAGTGTAAAACAGCCCCACTGTCCTCAGGAATATTAACACACTGACAGAGAACACAGATTAATATTAACACACTCACTGACACACTGTGTATATCATGACCCACAGTCAGATACACCCTGTGAAGTGTAAAACACCCCCACTGTCCTCAGTAATATTAACACACTGACAGAGAACACAGATTAATATTAACACACTCACTGACACACTGTGTATATCATGACCCACAGTCAGATACACCCTGTGAAGTGTAAAACACCTCCACTGTCCTCAGTAATATTAACACACTGACAGGGAACACAGATTAATATTAACACACTCACTGACACACTGTGTATATCATGACCCACAGTCAGATACACCCTGTGAAGTGTAAAACATACCCACTGTCCTCAGGAATATTAACACACTGACAGAGAACACAGATTAATATTAACACACTCACTGACACACTGTGTACATCATGACCCACAGTCAGATACACCCTGTGAAGTGTAAAACACCCCCACTGTCCTCAGTAATATTAACACACTGACAGAGAACACAGATTAATATTAACACACTCACTGACACACTGTGTACATCACACCCACAGTCAGATAAACCCTGTGAAGTGTAAAACACCCCCACTGTCCTCAGGAATATTAACACACTGACAGAGAACACAGATTAATATTAACACACTCACTGACACGCTGTGTACATCATGACCCACAGTCAGATAAACCCTGTGAAGTGTAAAACATTCCCACTGTCCTCAGTAATATTAACACACTGACAGAGAGCACAGATTAATATTAACACACTCACTGACACACTGTGTATATCATGACCCACAGTCAGATACACCCTGTGAAGTGTAAAACACTCCCACTGTCCTCAGGAATATTAACACACTGACAGAGAACACAGATTAATATTAACACACTCACTGACACACTGTGTATATCATGACCCACAGTCAGATACACCCTGTGAAGTGTAAAACACCCCCACTGTCCTCAGGAATATTAACACACTGACAGAGAACACAGATTAATATTAACACACTCACTGACACACTGTGTATATCATGACCCACAGTCAGATACACCCTGTGAAGTGTAAAACACCTCCACTGTCCTCAGGAATATTAACACACTGACAGAGAACACAGATTAATATTAACACACTCACTGACACACTGTGTATATCATGACCCACAGTCAGATACACCCTGTGAAGTGTAAAACACCCCCACTGTCCTCAGGAATATTAACACACTGACAGAGAACACAGATTAATATTAACACACTCACTGACACACTGTGTATATCATGACCCAGAGTCAGATAAACCCAGTGAAGTGTAAAACATCCCCACTGTCCTCAGTAATATTAACACACTGACAGAGTACACAGATTAATATTAACACACTCACTGACACACTGTGTACATCATGACTCACAGTCAGATACACCCTGTGAAGTGTAAAACATCCCCACTGTCCTCAGTAATATTAACACACTGACAGAGAACACAGATTAATATTAACACACTCACTGACACACTGTGTATATCATGACCCACAGTCAGATAAACCCAGTGAAGTGTAAAACACCCCCACTGTCCTCAGTAATATTAACACACTGACAGAGAACACAGATTAATATTAACACACTCACTGACACACTGTGTATATCATGACCCACAGTCAGATAAACCCTGTGAAGAGTAAAACACCCCCACTGTCCTCAGTAATATTAACACACTGACAGAGAACACAGATTAATATCAACACACTCACTGACACACTGTGTATATCATGACCCACAGTCAGATACACCCTGTGAAGTGTAAAACATCCCCACTGTCCTCAGGAATATTAACACACTGACAGAGAACACAGATTAATATTAACACACTCACTGACACACTGTGTATATCATGACCCACAGTCAGATACACCCTGTGAAGTGTAAAACATCCCCACTGTCCTCAGTAATATTAACACACTGACAGAGAACACAGATTAATATTAACACACTCACTGACACACTGTGTATATCATGACCCACAGCCAGATACACCCTGTGAAGTGTAAAACACCCCCACTGTCCTCAGTAATATTAACACACTGACAGAGAACACAGATTAATATTAACACACTCACTGACACACTGTGTACATCATGACCCACAGTCAGATACACTCTGTGAAGTGAAAAACACCCCCACTGTCCTCAGTAATATTAACACACTGACAGAGAACACAGATTAATATTAACACACTCACTGACACACTGTGTATATCATGACCCACAGTCAGATAAACCCTGTGAAGTGTAAAACACCCCCACTGTCCTCAGGAATATTAACACACTGACAGAGAACACAGATTAATATTAACACACTCACTGACACACTGTGTACATCATGACCCACAGTCAGATACACCCTGTGAAGTGTAAAACACCCCCACTGTCCTCAGTAATATTAACACACTGACAGAGAACACAGATTAATATTAACACACTCACTGACACACTGTGTGCACCATGACCCACAGTCAGATACACCATGTGAAGTGTAAAACACCCCCACTGTCCTCAAAAATATTAACACACTGACAGAGAACACAGATTAATATTAACACACTCACTGACACACTGTGTATATCATGACCCACAGTCAGATACACCCTGTGAAGTGTAAAACACCCCCACTGTCCTCAGTAATATTAACACACTGACAGAGAACACAGATTAATATTAACACACTCACTGACACACTGTGCATATCATGACCCACAGTCAGATACACCCTGTGAAGTGTAAAGCACCCCCACTGTCCTCAGTAATATTAACACACTGACAGAGAACACAGATTAATATTAACACACTCACTGACACACTGTGTACATCATGACCCACAGTCAGATACACCCGGTGAAGTGTAAAACACCCCCACTGTCCTCAGGAATATTAACACACTGACAGAGAACACAGATTAATATTAACACACTCACTGACACACTGTGTATATCATGACCCACAGTCAGATACACCCGGTGAAGTGTAAAACACCCCCACTGTCCTCAGGAATATTAACACACTGACAGAGAACACAGATTAATATTAACACACTCACTGACACACTGTGTATATCATGACCCACAGTCAGATACACCCGGTGAAGTGTAAAACACCCCCACTGTCCTCAGTAATATTAACACACTGACAGAGAACACAGATTAATATTAACACACTCACTGACACACTGTGGATATCATGACCCACAGTCAGATACACCCTGTGAAGTGTAAAACACCCCCACTGTCCTCAGGAATATTAACACACTGACAGAGAACACAGATTAATATTAACACACTCACTGACACACTGTGTATATCATGACCCAGAGTCAGATACACCCTGTGAAGTGTAAAACACCCCCACTGTCCTCAGGAATATTATCACACTGACAGAGAACACAGATTAATATTAACACACTCACTGACACACTGTGTACATCATGACCCACAGTCAGATACACCCGGTGAAGTGTAAAACACCCCCACTGTCCTCAGGAATATTAACACACTGACAGAGTACACAGATTAATATTAACACACTCACTGACACACTGTGTATATCATGATCCACAGTCAGATACACCCTGTGAAGTGTAAAACACCCCCACTGTCCTCAGTAATATTAACACACTGACAGAGAACACAGATTAATATTAACACACTCACTGACACACTGTGTACATCATGACTCACAGTCAGATGCACCCTGTGAAGTGTAAAACACCCCCACTGTCCTCAGTAATATTAACACACTGACATGGAACACAGATTAATATTAACACACTCACTGACACACTGTGTATATCATGACCCACAGTCAGATACACCCTGTGAAGTGTAAAACACCCCCACTGTCCTCAGTAATATTAACAAACTGACAGAGAACACAGATTAATATTAACACACTCACTGACAAACTGTGTACATCATGACCCACAGTCAGATACACCCTGTGAAGTGTAAAACACCCCCACTGTCCTCAGTAATATTAACACACTGACAGAGAACACAGATTAATATTAACACACTCACTGACACACTGTGTATATCATGACCCACAGTCAGATACACCCTGTGAAGTGTAAAACACCCCCACTGTCCTCAGTAATATTAACACACTGACAGAGAACACAGATTAATATTAACACACTCACTGACACACTGTGTATATCATGATCCACAGTCAGATACACCCTGTGAAGTGTAAAACAACCCCACTGTCCTCAGTAATATTAACACACTGACAGAGAACACAGATTAATATTCACACACTCACTGACACACTGTGTACATCATGACTCACAGTCAGATACAGCCTGTGAAGTGTAAAACACCCCCACTGTCCTCAGTAATATTAACACACTGACAGGGAACACAGATTAATATTAACACACTCACTGACACACTGTGTATATCATGACCCACAGTCAGATACACCCTGTGAAGTGTAAAACACCCCCACTGTCCTCAGTAATATTAACACACTGACAGAGAACACAGATTAATATTAACACACTCACTGACACACTGTGTACATCATGACCCACAGTCAGATACACCCTGTGAAGTGTAAAACACCCCCACTGTCCTCAGTAATATTAACACACTGACAGAGAACACAGATTTATATTAACACACTCACTGACACACTGTGTACATCATGACCCACAGTCAGATACACCCTGTGAAGTGTAAAACACCCCCACTGTCCTCAGGAATATTAACACACTGACAGAGAACACAGATTAATATTAACACACTCACTGACACACTGTGTATATCATGACCCACAGTCAGATACACCCTGTGAATTGTAAAATACCCCCACTGTCCTCAGTAATATTAACACACTGACAGAGTACACAGATTAATATTAACACACTCACTGACACACTGTGTATATCATGACCCACAGTCAGATACACCCTGTGAAGTGTAAAACACCCCCACTGTCCTCAGTAATATTAACACACTGACAGAGAACACAGATTAATATTAACACACTCACTGACACACTGTGTATATCATGACCCACAGTCAGATAAACCCTGTGAAGTGTAAAACACCCCCACTGTCCTCATGTCCTCAGTAATATTAACACACTGACAGAGAACACAGATTAATATTAACACACTCACTGACACACTGTGTACATCATGACCCACAGTCAGATACACCCGGTGAAGTGTAAAACACCCCCACTGTCCTCAGTAATATTAACACACTGACAGAGAACACAGATTAATATTAACACACTCACTGACACACTGTGTCCATCATGACCCACCGTCAGATAAACCCTGTGAAGTGTAAAACACCCCCACTGTCCTCAGTAATATTAACACACTGACAGAGAACACAGATTAATATTAACACACTCACTGACACACTGTGTATATCATGACCCACAGTCAGATACACCCTGTGAAGTGTAAAACACCCCCACTGTCCTCAGGAATATTAACACACTGACAGAGAACACAGATTAATATTAACACACTCACTGACACACTGTGTATATCATGACTCACAGTCAGATAAACCCTGTGAAGTGTAAAACATCCCCACTGTCCTCAGTAATATTAACACACTGACAGAGAACACAGATTAATATTAACACACTCACTGACACACTGTGTATATCATGACTCACAGTCAGATACACCCTGTGAGGTGTAAAACACCCCCACTGTCCTCAGGAATATTAACACACTGACAGAGAACACAGATTAATATTAACACACTCACTGACACACTGTGTATATCATGACCCACAGTCAGATACACCCTGTGAAGTGTAAAACATCCCCACTGTCCTCAGTAATATTAACACACTGACAGAGAACACAGATTAATATTAACACACTCACTGACACACTGTGTACATCATGACCCACAGTCAGATACACCCGGTGAAGTGTAAAACACCCCCACTGTCCTCAGTAATATTAACACACTGACAGAGAACACAGATTAATATTAACACACTCACTGACACACTGTGTATATCATGACCCACAGTCAGATACACCCTGTGAAGTGTAAAACACCCCCACTGTCCTCAGGAATATTAACACACTGACAGAGAACACAGATTAATATTAACACACTCACTGACACACTGTGTATATCATGACCCAGAGTCAGATACACCCTGTGAAGTGTAAAACACCCCCACTGTCCTCAGGAATATTATCACACTGACAGAGAACACAGATTAATATTAACACACTCACTGACACACTGTGTACATCATGACCCACAGTCAGATACACCCGGTGAAGTGTAAAACACCCCCACTGTCCTCAGGAATATTAACACACTGACAGAGTACACAGATTAATATTAACACACTCACTGACACACTGTGTATATCATGATCCACAGTCAGATACACCCTGTGAAGTGTAAAACACCCCCACTGTCCTCAGTAATATTAACACACTGACAGAGAACACAGATTAATATTAACACACTCACTGACACACTGTGTACATCATGACTCACAGTCAGATACACCCTGTGAAGTGTAAAACACCCCCACTGTCCTCAGTAATATTAACACACTGACAGGGAACACAGATTAATATTAACACACTCACTGACACACTGTGTATATCATGACCCACAGTCAGATACACCCTGTGAAGTGTAAAACACCCCCACTGTCCTCAGTAATATTAACAAACTGACAGAGAACACAGATTAATATTAACACACTCACTGACAAACTGTGTACATCATGACCCACAGTCAGATACACCCTGTGAAGTGTAAAACACCCCCACTGTCCTCAGTAATATTAACACACTGACAGAGAACACAGATTAATATTAACACACTCACTGACACACTGTGTATATCATGACCCACAGTCAGATACACCCTGTGAAGTGTAAAACACCCCCACTGTCCTCAGTAATATTAACACACTGACAGAGAACACAGATTAATATTAACACACTCACTGACACACTGTGTATATCATGATCCACAGTCAGATACACCCTGTGAAGTGTAAAACAACCCCACTGTCCTCAGTAATATTAACACACTGACAGAGAACACAGATTAATATTCACACACTCACTGACACACTGTGTACATCATGACTCACAGTCAGATACAGCCTGTGAAGTGTAAAACACCCCCACTGTCCTCAGTAATATTAACACACTGACAGGGAACACAGATTAATATTAACACACTCACTGACACACTGTGTATATCATGACCCACAGTCAGATACACCCTGTGAAGTGTAAAACACCCCCACTGTCCTCAGTAATATTAACACACTGACAGAGAACACAGATTAATATTAACACACTCACTGACACACTGTGTACATCATGACCCACAGTCAGATACACCCTGTGAAGTGTAAAACACCCCCACTGTCCTCAGTAATATTAACACACTGACAGAGAACACAGATTTATATTAACACACTCACTGACACACTGTGTACATCATGACCCACAGTCAGATACACCCTGTGAAGTGTAAAACACCCCCACTGTCCTCAGGAATATTAACACACTGACAGAGAACACAGATTAATATTAACACACTCACTGACACACTGTGTATATCATGACCCACAGTCAGATACACCCTGTGAATTGTAAAATACCCCCACTGTCCTCAGTAATATTAACACACTGACAGAGTACACAGATTAATATTAACACACTCACTGACACACTGTGTATATCATGACCCACAGTCAGATACACCCTGTGAAGTGTAAAACACCCCCACTGTCCTCAGTAATATTAACACACTGACAGAGAACACAGATTAATATTAACACACTCACTGACACACTGTGTATATCATGACCCACAGTCAGATAAACCCTGTGAAGTGTAAAACACCCCCACTGTCCTCATGTCCTCAGTAATATTAACACACTGACAGAGAACACAGATTAATATTAACACACTCACTGACACACTGTGTACATCATGACCCACAGTCAGATACACCCGGTGAAGTGTAAAACACCCCCACTGTCCTCAGTAATATTAACACACTGACAGAGAACACAGATTAATATTAACACACTCACTGACACACTGTGTCCATCATGACCCACCGTCAGATAAACCCTGTGAAGTGTAAAACACCCCCACTGTCCTCAGTAATATTAACACACTGACAGAGAACACAGATTAATATTAACACACTCACTGACACACTGTGTATATCATGACCCACAGTCAGATACACCCTGTGAAGTGTAAAACACCCCCACTGTCCTCAGGAATATTAACACACTGACAGAGAACACAGATTAATATTAACACACTCACTGACACACTGTGTATATCATGACTCACAGTCAGATAAACCCTGTGAAGTGTAAAACATCCCCACTGTCCTCAGTAATATTAACACACTGACAGAGAACACAGATTAATATTAACACACTCACTGACACACTGTGTATATCATGACTCACAGTCAGATACACCCTGTGAAGTGTAAAACACCCCCACTGTCCTCAGGAATATTAACACACTGACAGAGAACACAGATTAATATTAACACACTCACTGACACACTGTGTATATCATGACCCACAGTCAGATACACCCTGTGAAGTGTAAAACATCCCCACTGTCCTCAGTAATATTAACACACTGACAGAGAACACAGATTAATATTAACACACTCACTGACACACTGTGTATATCATGACCCACAGTCAGATACACCCTGTGAAGTGTAAAACACCCCCACTGTCCTCAGTAATATTAACACACATACAGAGAACACAGATTAATATTAACACACTCACTGACACACTGTGTATATCATGACCCACAGTCAGATACACCCTGTGAAGTGTAAAACACCCCCACTGTCCTCAGTAATATTAACACCTGACAGAGAACACAGATTAATATTAACACACTCACTGACACACTGTGTATATCATGACCCACAGTCAGATACACCCTGTGAAGTGTAAAACACCCCCACTGTCCTCAGTAATATTAACACACTGACAGAGAACACAGATTAATATTAACACACTCACTGACACACTGTGTATATCATGACTCACAGTCAGATACACCCTGTGAAGTGTAAAACACCCCCACTGTCCTCAGTAATATTAACACACTGACAGAGAACACAGATTAATATTAACACACTCACTGACACACTGTGTATATCATGACCCACAGTCAGATACACCCTGTGAAGTGTAAAACATCCCCACTGTCCTCAGTAATATTAACACACTGACAGAGAACACAGATTAATATTAACACACTCACTGACACACTGTGTACATCATGACCCACAGTCAGATACACCCGGTGAAGTGTAAAACACCCCCACTGTCCTCAGGAATATTAACACACTGACAGAGAACACAGATTAATATTAACACACTCACTGACACACTGTGTACATCATGACTCACAGTCAGATAAACCCTGTGAAGTGTAAAACACCCCCACTGTCCTCAGTAATATTAACACACTGACAGAGAACACAGATTAATATTAACACACTCACTGACACACTGTGTACATCATGACCCACAGTCAGATACACCCGGTGAAGTGTAAAACACCCCCACTGTCCTCAGGAATATTAACACACTGACAGAGAACACAGATTAATATTAACACACTCACTGACACACTGTGTATATCATGACCCACAGTCAGATACACCCTGTGAAGTGTAAAACACCCCCACTGTCCTCAGGAATATTAACACACTGACAGAGAACACAGATTAATATTAACACACTCACTGACACACTGTGTATATCATGACCCACAGTCAGATAAACCAAGTGAAGTGTAAAACACCCCCACTGTCCTCAGTAATATTAACACACTGACAGAGAACACAGATTAATATTAACACACTCACTGACACACTGTGTATATCATGACCCACAGTCAGATAAACCCTGTGAAGTGTAAAATACCCCCACTGTCCTCGGGAATATTAACACACTGACAGAGAACACAGATTAATATTAACACACTCACTGACACACTGTGTACATCATGACCCACAGTCAGATACACCCTGTGAAGTGTAAAACACCCCCACTGTCCTAGGTAATATTAACACACTGACAGAGAACACAGATTAATATTAACACACTCACTGACACACTGTGTATATCATGACCCACAGTCAGATACACCCTGTGAAGTGTAAAACACCCCCACTGTCCTCAGTAATATTAACACACTGACAGAGAACACAGATTAATATTAACACACTCACTGACACACTGTGTATATCATGACCCACAGTCAGATAAACCCTGTGAAGTGTAAAACACCCCCACTGTCCTCAGTAATATTAACACACTGACAGAGAATACAGATTAATATTAACACACTCACTGACACACTGTGTATATCATGACCCACAGTCAGATACACCCTGTGAAGTGTAAAACACCCCCACTGTCCTCAGTAATATCAACACACTGACAGAGAACACAGATTAATATTAACACACTCACTGACACACTGTGTATATCATGACCCACAGCCAGATACACCCTGTGAAGTGTAAAACACCCCCACTGTCCTCAGTAATATTAACACACTGAGAGAGAACACAGATTAATATTAACACACTCACTGACACACTGTGTATAACATGACCCACAGTCAGATACACCCTGTGAAGTGTAAAACATCCCCACTGTCCTCAGTAATATTAACACACTGACAGAGAACACAGATTAATATGAACACACTCACTGACACACTGTGTATATCATGACCCACAGCCAGATACACCCTGTGAAGTGTAAAACACCCCCACTGTCCTCAGTAATATTAACACACTGACAGAGAACACAGATTAATATTAACACACTCACTGACACACTGTGTATATCATGACCCACAGTCAGATACACCCTGTGAAGTGTAAAACATCCCCACTGTCCTCAGTAATATTAACACACTGACAGAGAACACAGATTAATATTAACACACTCACTGAAACACTGTGTATATCATGACCCACAGTCAGATACACCCTGTGAAGTGTAAAACATGCCCACTGTCCTCGGTAATATTAACACACTGACAGAGAACACAGATTAATATTAACACACTCACTGACACACTGTGTATATCATGACCCACAGTCAGATACACCCTGTGAAGTGTAAAACATCCCCACTGTCCTCAGTAATATTAACACACTGACAGAGAACACAGATTAATATTAACACACTCACTGACACACTGTGTATATCATGACCCACAGTCAGATACACCCTGTGAAGTGTAAAACACCCCCACTGTCCTCAGGAATATTAACACACTGACAGAGAACACAGATTAATATTAACACACTCACTGACACACTGTGTATATCATGACCAACAGTCAGATACACCCTGTGAAGTGTAAAACATCCCCACTGTCCTCAGTAATATTAACACACTGACAGAGAACACAGATTAATATTAACACACTCACTGACACACTGTGTACATCATGACCCACAGTCAGATACAACCTGTGAAGTGTAAAACACCCCCACTGTCCTCAGGAATATTAACACACTGACAGAGAACACAGATTAATATTAACACACTCACTGACACACTGTGTATATCATGACCCACAGTCAGATACACCCTGTGAAGTGTAAAACACCCCCACTGTCCTCAGTAATATTAACACACTGACAGAGAACACAGATTAATATTAACACACTCACTGACACACTGTGTATATCATGACCCACAGTCAGATACACCCTGTGAAGTGTAAAACACCCCCACTGTCCTCAGTAATATTAACACCTGACAGAGAACACAGATTAATATTAACACACTCACTGACACACTGTGTATATCATGACCCACAGTCAGATACACCCTGTGAAGTGTAAAACACCCCCACTGTCCTCAGTAATATTAACACACTGACAGAGAACACAGATTAATATTAACACACTCACTGACACACTGTGTATATCATGACTCACAGTCAGATACACCCTGTGAAGTGTAAAACACCCCCACTGTCCTCAGTAATATTAACACACTGACAGAGAACACAGATTAATATTAACACACTCACTGACACACTGTGTATATCATGACCCACAGTCAGATACACCCTGTGAAGTGTAAAACATCCCCACTGTCCTCAGTAATATTAACACACTGACAGAGAACACAGATTAATATTAACACACTCACTGACACACTGTGTACATCATGACCCACAGTCAGATACACCCGGTGAAGTGTAAAACACCCCCACTGTCCTCAGGAATATTAACACACTGACAGAGAACACAGATTAATATTAACACACTCACTGACACACTGTGTACATCATGACTCACAGTCAGATAAACCCTGTGAAGTGTAAAACACCCCCACTGTCCTCAGTAATATTAACACACTGACAGAGAACACAGATTAATATTAACACACTCACTGACACACTGTGTACATCATGACCCACAGTCAGATACACCCGGTGAAGTGTAAAACACCCCCACTGTCCTCAGGAATATTAACACACTGACAGAGAACACAGATTAATATTAACACACTCACTGACACACTGTGTATATCATGACCCACAGTCAGATACACCCTGTGAAGTGTAAAACACCCCCACTGTCCTCAGGAATATTAACACACTGACAGAGAACACAGATTAATATTAACACACTCACTGACACACTGTGTATATCATGACCCACAGTCAGATAAACCAAGTGAAGTGTAAAACACCCCCACTGTCCTCAGTAATATTAACACACTGACAGAGAACACAGATTAATATTAACACACTCACTGACACACTGTGTATATCATGACCCACAGTCAGATAAACCCTGTGAAGTGTAAAATACCCCCACTGTCCTCGGGAATATTAACACACTGACAGAGAACACAGATTAATATTAACACACTCACTGACACACTGTGTACATCATGACCCACAGTCAGATACACCCTGTGAAGTGTAAAACACCCCCACTGTCCTAGGTAATATTAACACACTGACAGAGAACACAGATTAATATTAACACACTCACTGACACACTGTGTATATCATGACCCACAGTCAGATACACCCTGTGAAGTGTAAAACACCCCCACTGTCCTCAGTAATATTAACACACTGACAGAGAACACAGATTAATATTAACACACTCACTGACACACTGTGTATATCATGACCCACAGTCAGATAAACCCTGTGAAGTGTAAAACACCCCCACTGTCCTCAGTAATATTAACACACTGACAGAGAATACAGATTAATATTAACACACTCACTGACACACTGTGTATATCATGACCCACAGTCAGATACACCCTGTGAAGTGTAAAACACCCCCACTGTCCTCAGTAATATCAACACACTGACAGAGAACACAGATTAATATTAACACACTCACTGACACACTGTGTATATCATGACCCACAGCCAGATACACCCTGTGAAGTGTAAAACACCCCCACTGTCCTCAGTAATATTAACACACTGAGAGAGAACACAGATTAATATTAACACACTCACTGACACACTGTGTATAACATGACCCACAGTCAGATACACCCTGTGAAGTGTAAAACATCCCCACTGTCCTCAGTAATATTA
Source organism: Heterodontus francisci (assembly GCF_036365525.1). Taxonomy (NCBI): domain Eukaryota; kingdom Metazoa; phylum Chordata; class Chondrichthyes; order Heterodontiformes; family Heterodontidae; genus Heterodontus; species Heterodontus francisci. Next base: position 214,610 of record NW_027141967.1, read on the forward strand.
ACACACTGACAGAGAACACAGATTAATATGAACACACTCACTGACACACTGTGTATATCATGACCCACAGCCAGATACACCCTGTGAAGTGTAAAACACCCCCACTGTCCTCAGTAATATTAACACACTGACAGAGAACACAGATTAATATTAACACACTCACTGACACACTGTGTATATCATGACCCACAGTCAGATACACCCTGTGAAGTGTAAAACATCCCCACTGTCCTCAGTAATATTAACACACTGACAGAGAACACAGATTAATATTAACACACTCACTGACACACTGTGTATATCATGACCCACAGTCAGATACACCCTGTGAAGTGTAAAACACCCCCACTGTCCTCAGTAATATTAACACACTGACAGAGAACACAGATTAATATTAACACACTCACTGACACACTGTGTATATCATGACCCACAGTCAGATACACCCTGTGAAGTGTAAAACATGCCCACTGTCCTCGGTAATATTAACACACTGACAGAGAACACAGATTAATATTAACACACTCACTGACACACTGTGTATATCATGACCCACAGTCAGATACACCCTGTGAAGTGTAAAACATCCCCACTGTCCTCAGTAATATTAACACACTGACAGAGAACACAGATTAATATTAACACACTCACTGACACACTGTGTATATCATGACCCACAGTCAGATACAGCGTGTGAAGTGTAAAACACCCACACTGTCCTCAGGAATATTAACACACTGACAGAGAACACAGATTAATATTAACACACTCACTGACACACTGTGTATATCATGACCAACAGTCAGATACACCCTGTGAAGTGTAAAACATCCCCACTGTCCTCAGTAATATTAACACACTGACAGAGAACACAGATTAATATTAACACACTCACTGACACACTGTGTACATCATGACCCACAGTCAGATACAACCTGTGAAGTGTAAAACACCCCCACTGTCCTCAGGAATATTAACACACTGACAGAGAACACAGATTACTATTAACACACTCACTGACACACTGTGTATATCATGACCCACAGTCAGATACACCCTGTGAAGTGTAAAACACCCCCACTGTCCTCAGTAATATTAACACACTGACAGAGAACACAGATTAATATTAACACACTCACTGACACACTGTGTATATCATGACCCACAGTCAGATAAACCCTGTGAAGTGTAAAACACCCCCACTGTCCTCAGGAATATTAACACACTGACAGAGAACACAGATTAATATTAACACACTCACTGACACACTGTGTATATCATGACCCACAGTCAGATACACCCTGTGAAGTGTAAAACACCCCCACTGTCCTCAGGAATATTAACACACTGACAGAGAACACAGATTAATATTAACACACTCACTGACACACTGTGTATATCATGACCCACAGTCAGATACACCCTGTGAAGTGTAAAACACCCCCACTGTCCTCAGGAATATTAACACACTGACAGAGAACACAGATTAATATTAACACGCTCACTGACACACTGTGTATATCATGACCCACAGTCAGATAAACCCTGTGAAGTGTAAAACACCCCCACTGTCCTCAGGAATATTAACACACTGACAGAGAACACAGATTAATATTAACACGGTCACTGACACACTGTGTATATCATGACCCACAGTCAGATAAACCCTGTGAAGTGTAAAACACCCCCACTGTCCTCAGGAATATTAACACACTGACAGAGAACACAGATTAATATTAACACACTCACTGACACACTGTGTATATCATGACCCACAGCCAGATACACCCTGTGAAGTGTAAAACACCCCCACTGTCCTCAGTAATATTAACACACTGACAGAGAACACAGATTAATATTAACACACTCACTGACACACTGTGTATATCATGACCCACAGTCAGATACACCCTGTGAAGTGTAAAACACCACCACTGTCCTCAGTAATATTAACACACTGACAGAGAAAACAGACTAATATTAACACACTCACTGACACACTGTGTATATCATGACTCACAGTCAGATAAACCCTGTGAAGTGTAAAACATCCCCACTGTCCTCAGTAATATTAACACACTGACAGAGAACACAGATTAATATTAACACACTCACTGACACACTGTGTATATCATGACTCACAGTCAGATACACCCTGTGAAGTGTAAAACACCCCCACTGTCCTCAGGAATATTAACACACTGACAGAGAACACAGATTAATATTAACACACTCACTGACACACTGTGTATATCATGACCCACAGTCAGATACACCCTGTGAAGTGTAAAACATCCCCACTGTCCTCAGTAATATTAACACACTGACAGAGAACACAGATTAATATTAACACACTCACTGACACACTGTGTACATCATGACCCACAGTCAGATACACCCTGTGAAGTGTAAAACACCCCCACTGTCCTCAGTAATATTAACACACTGACAGAGAACACAGATTAATATTAACACACTCACTGACACACTGTGTATATCATGACCCACAGTCAGATACACCCTGTGAAGTGTAAAACACCCCCACTGTCCTCAGTAATATTAACACCTGACAGAGAACACAGATTAATATTAACACACTCACTGACACACTGTGTATATCATGACCCACAGTCAGATACACCCTGTGAAGTGTAAAACACCCCCACTGTCCTCAGTAATATTAACACACTGACAGAGAGCACAGATTAATATTAACACACTCACTGACAAACTATGTATATCATGACTCACAGTCAGATACACCCTGTGAAGTGTAAAACACCCCCACTGTCCTCAGTAATATTAACACACTGACAGAGAACACAGATTAATATTAACACACTCACTGACACACTGTGTATATCATGACCCACAGTCAGATACACCCTGTGAAGTGTAAAACATCCCCACTGTCCTCAGTAATATTAACACACTGACAGAGAACACAGATTAATATTAACACACTCACTGACACACTGTGTACATCATGACCCACAGTCAGATACACCCGGTGAAGTGTAAAACACCCCCACTGTCCTCAGGAATATTAACACACTGACAGAGAACACAGATTAATATTAACACACTCACTGACACACTGTGTACATCATGACTCACAGTCAGATAAACCCTGTGAAGTGTAAAACACCCCCACTGTCCTCAGTAATATTAACACACTGACAGAGAACACAGATTAATATTAACACACTCACTGACACACTGTGTACATCATGACCCACAGTCAGATACACCCGGTGAAGTGTAAAACACCCCCACTGTCCTCAGGAATATTAACACACTGACAGAGAACACAGATTAATATTAACACACTCACTGACACACTGTGTATATCATGACCCACAGTCAGATACACCCTGTGAAGTGTAAAACACCCCCACTGTCCTCAGGAATATTAACACACTGACAGAGAACACAGATTAATATTAACACACTCACTGACACACTGTGTATATCATGACCCACAGTCAGATACACCCTGTGAAGTGTAAAACACCCCACTGTCCTCAGTAATATTAACACACTGACAGAGAACACAGATTAATATTAACACACTCACTGACACACTGTGTATATCATGACCCACAGCCAGATACACCCTGTGAAGTGTAAAACACCCCCACTGTCCTCAGTAATATTAACACACTGACAGAGAACACAGATTAATATTAACACACTCACTGACACACTGTGTATATCATGACCCACAGTCAGATACACCCTGTGAAGTGTAAAACATCCCCACTGTCCTCAGTAATATTAACACACTGACAGAGAACACAGATTAATATGAACACACTCACTGACACACTGTGTATATCATGACCCACAGCCAGATACACCCTGTGAAGTGTAAAACACCCCCACTGTCCTCAGTAATATTAACACACTGACAGAGAACACAGATTAATATTAACACACTCACTGACACACTGTGTATATCATGACCCACAGTCAGATACACCCTGTGAAGTGTAAAACATCCCCACTGTCCTCAGTAATATTAACACACTGACAGAGAACACAGATTAATATTAACACACTCACTGACACACTGTGTATATCATGACCCACAGTCAGATACACCCTGTGAAGTGTAAAACATGCCCACTGTCCTCGGTAATATTAACACACTGACAGAGAACACAGATTAATATTAACACACTCACTGACACACTGTGTATATCATGACCCACAGTCAGATACACCCTGTGAAGTGTAAAACATCCCCACTGTCCTCAGTAATATTAACACACTGACAGAGAACACAGATTAATATTAACACACTCACTGACACACTGTGTATATCATGACCCACAGTCAGATACACCCTGTGAAGTGTAAAACACCCCCACTGTCCTCAGGAATATTAACACACTGACAGAGAACACAGATTAATATTAACACACTCACTGACACACTGTGTATATCATGACCCACAGTCAGATACACCCTGTGATGTGTAAAACATCCCCACTGTCCTCAGTAATATTAACACACTGACAGAGAACACAGATTAATATTAACACACTCACTGACACACTGTGTACATCATGACCCACAGTCAGATACAACCTGTGAAGTGTAAAACACCCCCACTGTCCTCAGGAATATTAACACACTGACAGAGAACACAGATTAATATTAACACACTCACTGACACACTGTGTATATCATGACCCACAGTCAGATACACCCTGTGAAGTGTAAAACACCCCCACTGTCCTCAGTAATATTAACACACTGACAGAGAACACAGATTAATATTAACACACTCACTGACACACTGTGTATATCATGACCCACAGTCAGATAAACCCTGTGAAGTGTAAAACACCCCCACTGTCCTCAGTAATATTAACACACTGACAGAGAACACAGATTAATATTAACACACTCACTGACACACTGTGTATATCATGACCCACAGTCAGATACACCCTGTGAAGTGTAAAACACCCCCACTGTCCTCAGGAATATTAACACCCTGACAGAGAACACAGATTAATATTAACACACTCACTGACACACTGTGTATATCATGACCCACAGTCAGATACACCCTGTGAAGTGTAAAACACCCCCACTGTCCTCAGGAATATTAACACACTGACAGAGAACACAGATTAATATTAACACGCTCACTGACACACTGTGTATATCATGACCCACAGTCAGATAAACCCTGTGAAGTGTAAAACACCCCCACTGTCCTCAGTAATATTAACACACTGACAGAGAACACAGATTAATATTAACACACTCACTGACACACTGTGTATATCATGACCCACAGTCAGATAAACCCTGTGAAGTGTAAAACGCCCCCACTGTCCTCAGGAATATTAACACACTGACAGAGAACACAGATGAATATTAACACACTAACTGACACACTGTGTATATCATGACCCACAGTCAGATACACCCTGTGAAGTGTAAAACATCCCCACTGTCCTCAGTAATATTAACACACTGACAGAGAACACAGATTAATATTAACACACTCACTGACACACTGTGTACATCATGACCCACAGTCAGATACACCAGGTGAAGTGTAAAACACCCACACTGTCCTCAGTAATATTAACACACTGACAGAGAACACAGATTAATATTAACACACTCACTGACACACTGTGTATATCATGACCCACAGTCAGATACACCCTGTGAAGTGTAGAACACCCCCACTGTCCTCAGTAATATTAACACACTGACAGAGAACACAGATTAATATTAACACACTCACTGACACACTGTGTATATCATGACCCACAGTCAGATACACCCTGTGAAGTGTAAAACACCCCCACTGTCCTCAGGAATATTAACACACTGACAGAGAACACAGATTAATATTAACACACTCACTGACACACTGTGTACATCATGACCCACAGTCAGACACTCCCTGTGAAGTGTAAAACATCCCCACTGTCCTCAGGAATATTAACACACTGACAGAGAACACAGATTAATATTAACACACTCACTGACACACTGTGTATATCATGACCCACAGTCAGATACACTCTGTGAAGTATAAAACACCCCCACTGTCCTCAGTAATATTAACACACTGACAGAGAACACAGATTAATATTAACACACTCACTGACACACTGTGTATATCATGACTCACAGTCAGATACACCCTGTGAAGTGTAAAACACCCCCACTGTCCTCAGGAATATTAACACATTGACAGAGAACACAGATTAATATTAACACACTCACTGACACACTGTGTACATCATGACCCACAGTCAGATACACCCTGTGAAGTGTAAAACATCCCCACTGTCCTCAGGAATATTAACACACTGAAAGAGAACACAGATTAATATTAACACACTCACTGACACACTGTGTATATCATGACCCAGAGTCAGATACACCCTGTGAAGTGTAAAACACCCCCACTGTCCTCAGTAATATTAACACACTGACAGAGAACACAGATTAATATTAACACACTCACTGACACACTGTGTACATCATGACCCACAGTCAGATAAACCCTGTGAAGTGTAAAACACCCCCACTGTCCTCAGTAATATTAACACACTGACAGAGAACACAGATTAATATTAACACACTCACTGACACACTGTGTATATCATGACCCACAGTCAGATACACCCTGTGAAGTGTAAAACACCCCCACTGTCCTCAGTAATATTAACACACTGACAGAGAACACAGATTAATATTAACACACTCACTGACACACTGTGTATATCATGACCCACAGTCAGATAAACCCTGTGAAGTGTAAAACATCCCCACTGTCCTCAGTAATATTAACACACTGACAGAGAACACAGATTAATATTAACACACTCACTGATACACTGTGTATATCATGACTCACAGTCAGATGCACCCTGTGAAGTGTAAAACATCCCCACTGTCCTCAGTAATATTAACACACTGACAGAGAACACAGATTAATATTAACACACTCACTGACACACTGTGTATATCATGACCCACAGTCAGATACACCCTGTGAAGTGTAAAACACCCCCACTGTCCTCAGTAATATTAACACACTGACAGAGAACACAGATTAAAATTAACACACTCACTGACAAACTGTGTACATCATGACCCACAGTCAGATACACCCTGTGAAGTGTAAAACACCCCCACTGTCCTCAGTAATATTAACACACTGACAGAGAACACAGATTAATATTAACACACTCACTGACACACTGTGTATATCATGACTCACAGTCAGATACACCGTGTGAAGTGTAAAACACCCCCACTGTCCTCAGGAATATTAACACCTGACAGAGAACACAGATTAATATTAACACACTCACTGACACACTGTGTACATCATGACCCACAGTCAGATACTCCCTGTGAAGTGTAAAACACCTCCACTGTCCTCAGTAATATTAACACACTGACAGAGAACACAGATTAAAATTAACACACTCACTGACACACTGTGTATATCATGACCCACAGTCAGATACACCCTGTGATGTGTAAAACACCTCCACTGTCCTCAGGAATATTAACACACTGACAGAGAACACAGATTAATATTAACACACTCACTGACACACTGTGTATATCATGACCCACAGTCAGATACACCCTGTGAAGTGTAAAACATCCCCACTGTCCTCAGTAATATTAACACACTGACAGAGAACACAGATTAATATTAACACACTCACTGACACACTGTGTATATCATGACCCACAGTCGGATAAACCCTGTGAAGTGTAAAACATCCCCACTGTCCTCAGTAATATTAACACACTGACAGAGAACACAGTTTAATATGAACACACTCACTGACACACTGTGTACATCATGACCCACAGTCAGATACACCCTGTGAAGTGTAAAACACCCCTACTGTCCTCAGCAATATTAACACACTGACAGAGAACACAGATTAATATTAACACACTCACTGACACACTGTGTATATCATGACCCACAGTCAGATACACCCTGTGAAGTGTAAAACACACCCACTGTCCTCAGTAATATTAACACACTGACAGAGAACACAGATTAATATTAACACACTCACTGACAGACTGTGTATATCATGACTCACAGTCAGATACACCGTGTGAAGTGTAAAACACCCCCACTGTCCTCAGGAATATTAACACCTGACAGAGAACACAGATTAATATTAACACACTCACTGACACACTGTGTACATCATGACCCACAGTCAGATACACCCTGTGAAGTGTAAAACACCCCCACTGTCCTCAGTAATATTAACACACTGACAGAGAACACAGATTAAAATTAACACACTCACTGACACACTGTGTATATCATGACCCACAGTCAGATACACCCTGTGATGTGTAAAACACCTCCACTGTCCTCAGGAATATTAACACACTGACAGAGAACACAGATTAATATTAACACACTCACTGACACACTGTGTATATCATGGCCCACAGTCAGATACACCCTGTGAAGTGTAAAACATCCCCACTGTCCTCAGTAATATTAACACACTGACAGAGAACACAGATTAATATTAACACACTCACTGACACACTGTGTATATCATGACCCACAGTCGGATAAACCCTGTGAAGTGTAAAACATCCCCACTGTCCTCAGTAATATTAACACACTGACAGAGAACACAGTTTAATATGAACACACTCACTGACACACTGTGTACATCATGACCCACAGTCAGATACACCCTGTGAAGTGTAAAACACCCCCACTGTCCTCAGCAATATTAACACACTGACAGAGAACACAGATTAATATTAACACACTCACTGACACACTGTGTATATCATGACCCACAGTCAGATACACCCTGTGAAGTGTAAAACACCCCCACTGTCCTCAGGAATATTAACACACTGACAGAGAACACAGATTAATATTAACACACTCACTGACACACTGTGTATATCATGACCCACAGTCAGATACACCCTGTGAAGTGTAAAACATCCCCACTGTCCTCAGGAATATTAACACACTGACAGAGAACACAGATTAATATTAACACACTCACTGACACACTATGTATATCATGACCCACAGTCAGATACACCCTGTGAAGTGTAAAACACCCCCACTGTCTCAGTAATTTTAACACACTGACAGAGAACACAGATTAATATTAACACACTCACTGACACACTGTGTATATCATGACCCACAGTCAGATACACCCTGTGAAGTGTAAAACACCCCCACTGTCCTCAGGAATATTAACACACTGACAGAGAACACAGATTAATATTAACACACTCACTGACACACTGTGTATATCATGACCCACAGTCAGATACACCCTGTGAAGTGTAAAACATCCCGAATGTCCTCAGTAATATTAACACACTGATAGAGAACACAGATTAATATTAACACACTCACTGACACACTGTGTATATCATGACCCACAGTCAGATACACCCTGTGAAGTGTAAAACACCCCCACTGTCCTCAGGAATATTAACACACTGACAGAGAACACAGATTAATATTAACACACTCACTGACACACTGTGTATATCATGACCCACAGTCAGATACACCCTGTGAAGTGTAAAACATCCCCACTGTCCTCAGTAATATTAACACACTGACAGAGAACACAGATTAATATTAACACACTCACTGACACACTGTGTACATCATGACCCACAGTCAGATACACCCTGTGAAGTGTAAAACACCCCCACTGTCCTCAGGAATATTAACACACTGACAGAGAACACAGATTAATATTAACACACTCACTGACACACTGTGTATATCATGACCCACAGTCAGATACACCCTGTGAAGTGTAAAACACCCCCACTGTCCTCAGTAATATTAACACACTGACAGAGAACACAGATTAATATTAACACACTCACTGACACACTGTGTATATCATGACCCACAGTCAGATAAACCCAGTGAAGTGTAAAACACCCCCACTGTCCTCAGCAATATTAACACACTGACAGAGAACACAGATTAATATTAACACACTCACTGACACACTGTGTATATCATGACCCACAGTCAGATACACCCTGTGAAGTGTAAAACACCCCCACTGTCCTCAGTAATATTAACACACTGACAGAGAACACAGATTAATATTAACACACTCACTGACACACTGTGTATATCATGACTCACAGTCAGATACACCCTGTGAAGTGTAAAACACCCCCACTGTCCTCAGTAATATTAACACACTGACAGAGAACACAGATTAATATTAACACACTCACTGACACACTGTGTATATCATGACTCACAGTCAGATACACCCTGTGAAGTGTAAAACACCCCCACTGTCCTCAGGAATATTAACACACTGACAGAGAACACAGATTAATATTAACACACTCACTGACACACTGTGTATATCATGACTCACAGTCACATACACCCTGTGAAGTGTAAAACACCCCCACTGTCCTCAGGAATATTAACACACTGACAGGGAACACAGATTAATATTAACACACTCACTGTCACACTGTGTACATCATGACCCACAGTCAGATACACCCTGTGATGTGTAAAACACCCCCACTGTCCTCAGGAATATTAACACACTGACAGAGAACACAGATTAATATTAACACACTCACTGACACACTGTGTATGTCATGACCCACAGTCAGATACACCCTGTGAAGTGTAAAACACCCCCACTGTCCTCAGTAATATTAACACACTGACAGAGAACACAGATTAATATTGACACACTCACTGACACACTGTGTATATCATGGCCCACAGTCAGATACACCCTGTGAAGTGTAAAACATCCCCACTGTCCTCAGGAATATTAACACACTGACAGAGAACACAGATTAATATTAACACAAACACTGACACACTATGTATATCATGACCCACAGTCAGATACACCCTGTGAAGTGTAAAACACCCCCACTGTCCTCAGTAATTTTAACACACTGACAGAGAACACAGATTAATATTAACACACTCACTGACACACTGTGTATATCATGACCCACAGTCAGATACACCCTGTGAAGTGTAAAACACCCCCACTGTCCTCAGTAATATTAACACACTGACAGAGAACACAGATTAATATTAACACACTCACTGACACACTGTGTATATCATGACCCACAGTCAGATAAAGCCTGTGAAGTGTAAAACACCCCCACTGTCCTCAGGAATATTAACACACTGACAGAGAACACAGATTAATATTAACACACTCACTGACACACTGTGTATATCATGACCCACAGTCAGATACACCCTGTGAAGTGCAAAACACCCCCACTGTCCTCAGGAATATTAACACACTGACAGAGAACACAGATTAATATTAACACACTCACTGACACACTGTGTATATCATGACCCACAGTCAGATAAACCCTGTGAAGTGTAAAACACCCCCACTGTCGTCAGCAATATTATCACACTGACAGAGAACACAGATTAACATTAACACACTCACTGACACACTGTGTACATCATGACCCACAGTCAGACAAACACTGTGAAGTGTAAAACACCCCCACTGTCCTCAGGAATATTAACACACTGACAGAGAACACAGATTAATATTAACACACTCACTGACACACTGTGTACATCATGACCCAGAGTCAGATACACCCTGTGAAGTGTAAAACATCCCCACTGTCCTCAGGTATATTAACACATTGACAGAGAACACAGATTAATATTAACACACTCACTGACACACTGTGTATATCATGACCCACAGTCAGATACACCCTGTGAAGTGTAAAACACCCCCACTGTCCTCAGTAATATTAACACACTGACAGAGAACACAGATTAATATTAACACACTTACTGACACACTGTGTATATCATGACCCACAGTCAGTTACACCCTGTGAAGTGTAAAACACCCCCACTGTCCTCAGTAATATTAACACATTGACAGAGAACACAGATTAATATTAACACACTCACTGACACACTGTGTATATCATGACCCACAGTCAGATAAACCCTGCGAAGTGTAAAACACCCCCACTGTCCTCAGGAATATTAACACACTGACAGAGAACACAGATTAATATTAACACACTCACTGACACACTGTGTATATCATGACCCACAGTCATATACACCCTGTGAAGTGTAAAACACCCCCACTGTCCTCAGTAATTTTAACACACTGACAGAGAACACAGATTAATATTAACACACTCACTGACACACTGTGTATATCATGACCCACAGTCAGATACACCCTGTGAAGTGTAAAACACCCCCACTGTCCTCAGGAATATTAACACACTGACAGGGAACACAGATTAATATTGACACACTCACTGACACACTGTGTACATCATGACCCACAGTCAGATACACCCTGTGAAGTGTAAAACACCCCCACTGTCCTCAGGAATATTAACACACTGACAGAGAACACAGATTAATATTAACACACTCACTGACACACTGTGTATATCATGACCCACAGTCAGATACACCATGTGAAGTGTAAAACACCCCCACTGTCCTCAGTAATATTAACACACTGACAGAGAACACAGATTAATATTAACACACTCACTGACACACTGTGTATATCATGACCCACAGTCAGATACACCCTGTGAAGTGTAAAACACCCCCACTGTCCTCAGTAATATTAACACACTGACAGAGAACACAGATTAATATTAACACACTCACTGACACACTGTGTATATCATGACCCACAGTCAGATACACCCTGTGAAGTGTAAAACACCCCCACTGTCCTCAGTAATATTAACACACTGACAGAGAACACAGATTAATATTAACACACTCACTGACACACTGTGTATATCATGACCCACAGTCAGATAAACCCTGTGAAGTGTAAAACACCCCCACTGTCGTCAGCAATGTTAACACACTGACAGAGAACACAGATTAATATTAACATACTCACTGACACACTGTGTATATCATGACCCACAGTCAGATAAACCCTGTGAAGTGTAAAACACCCCCACTGTCCTCAGGAATATTAACACACTGACAGAGAACACAGATTAATATTAACACACTCACTGACACACTGTGTACATCATGACCCACAGTCAGATACACCCGGTGAAGTGTAAAACACCCCCACTGTCCTCAGGAATATTAACACACTGACAGAGAACACAGATTAATATTAACACACTCACTGACACACTGTGTACATCATGACCCACAGTCAGATACACCCTGTGAAGTGTAAAACACCCCCACTGTCCTCAGTAATATTAACACACTGACAGAGAACACAGATTAATATTAACACACTCACTGACACACTGTGTACATCATGACCCACAGTCAGATACACCCTGTGAAGTGTAAAACACCCCCACTGTCCTCAGTAATATTAGCACACTGACAGAGAACACAGATTAATATTGACACACTCACTGACACACTGTGTATATCATGGCCCACAGTCAGGTACACCCTGTGAAGTGTAAAACATCCCCACTGTCCTCAGGAATATTAACACACTGACAGAGAACACAGATTAATATTAACACACTCACTGACACACTATGTATATCATGACCCACAGTCAGATACACCCTGTGAAGTGTAAAACACCCCCACTGCCCTCAGTAATTTTAACACACTGACAGAGAACACAGATTAATATTAACACACTCACTGACACACTGTGTATATCATGACCCACAGTCAGATACACCCTGTGAAGTGTAAAACACCCCCACTGTCCTCAGTAATAATAACACACTGACAGAGAACACAGATTAATATTAACACACTCACTGACACACTGTGTATATCATGACCCACAGTCAGATAAACCCTGTGAAGTGTAAAACACCCCCACTGTCCTCAGCAATATTAACACACTGACAGAGAACACAGATTAATATTAACACACTCACTGACACACTGTGTATATCATGACCCACAGTCAGATACACCCTGTGAAGTGTAAAACACCCCCACTGTCCTCAGGAATATTAACACACTGACAGAGAACACAGATTAATATTAACACACTCACTGACACACTGTGTATATCATGACCCACAGTCAGATAAACCCTGTGAAGTGTAAAACACCCCCACTGTCCTGAGGAATATTAACACACTGACAGAGAACACAGATTAATACTAACACACTCACTGACACACTGTGTGCACCATGACCCACAGTCAGATACACCCTGTGAAGTGTAAAACACCCCCACTCTCCTCAGTAATATTAACACACTGACAGAGAACACAGATTAATATTAACACACTCACTGACACACTGTGTATATCATGACCCACTGCCAGATACACCCTGTGAAGTGTAAAACACCCCCACTGTCCTCAGGAATATTAACACACTGACAGAGAACACAGATTAATATTAACACACTCACTGACACACTGTGTACATCATGACCCACAGTTAGATACACCCTGTGAAGTGTAAAACACCCCCACTGTCCTCAGTAATATTAACACACTGACAGAGAACACAGATTAATATTAACACACTCACTGAAACACTGTGTATATCATGACCCACAGTCAGATACACCCTGTGAAGTGTAAAACACCCCCACTGTCCTCAGCAATATTAACACACTGACAGAGAGCACAGATTAATATTAACACACTCACTGACACACTGTGTACATCATGACCCACAGTCAGATAAACCCTGTGAAGTGTAAAACACCCCCACTGTCCTCAGGAATATTAACACACTGACAGAGAACACAGATTAATATTAACACACTCACTGACACACTGTGTATATCATGACCCACAGCCAGATACACCCTGTGAAGTGTAAAACACCCCCACTGTCCTCAGGAATATTAACACACTGACAGAGAACACAGATTAATATTAACACACTCACTGACACACTGTGTATATCATGACCCACAGTCAGATACACCCTGTGAAGTGTAAAACACCCCCACTGTCCTCAGCAATATTAACACACTGACAGAGAGCACAGATTAATATTAACACACTCACTGACACACTGTGTACATCATGACCCACAGTCAGATAAACCCTGTGAAGTGTAAAACACCCCCACTGTCCTCAGGAATATTAACACACTGACAGAGAACACAGATTAATATTAACACACTCACTGACACACTGTGTATATCATGACCCACAGCCAGATACACCCTGTGAAGTGTAAAACACCCCCACTGTCCTCAGGAATATTAACACACTGACAGAGAACACAGATTAATATTAACACACTCACTGACACACTGTGTATATCATGACCCACAGTCAGATACACCCTGTGAAGTGTAAAACACCCCCACTGTCCTCAGAAATATTAACACACTGACAGAGAACACAGATTAATATTAACACACTCACTGACACACTGTGTATATCATGACCCACAGTCAGATACACCCTGTGAAGTGTAAAACACCCCCACTGTCCTCAGTAATATTAACACACTGACAGAGAACACAGATTAATATTAACACACTCACTGACACACTGTGTATATCATGACCCACAGTCAGATAAACCCTGTGAAGTGTAAAACACCCCCACTGTCCTCAGTAATATTAACACACTGACAGAGAACACAGATTAATATTAACACACTCACTGACACACTGTGTACATCATGACCCACAGTCAGATACACCCGGTGAAGTGTAAAACATCCCCACTGTCCTCAGGAATATTAACACACTGACAGAGAACACAGATTAATATTAACACACTCACTGACTCACTGTGTATATCATGACCCACTGTCAGATACACCCTGTGAAGTGTAAAACACCCCCACTGTCCTCAGGAATATTAACACACTGACAGAGAACACAGATTAATATTAACACACTCACTGACACACTGTGTATATCATGACCCACAGTCAGATACACCCTGTGAAGTGTAAAACACCCCCACTGTCATCAGGAATATTAACACACTGACAGAGAACACAGATTAATATTAACACACTCACTGACACACTGTGTATATCATGACCCACAGTCAGATACACCATGTGAAGTGTAAAACACCCCCACTGTCCTCAGTAATATTAACACACTGACAGAGAACACAGATTAATATTAACACACTCACTGACACACTGTGTATATCATGACCCACAGTCAGATAAACCCTGCGAAGTGTAAAACACCCCCACTGTCCTCAGGAATATTAACACACTGACAGAGAACACAGATTAATATTAACACACTCACTGACACACTGTGTATATCATGACCCACAGTCAGATACACCCTGTGAAGTGTAAAACACCCCCACTGTCCTCGGTAATATTAACACACTGACAGAGAACACAGATTAATATTAACACACTCACTGACACACTGTGTATATCATGATCCACAGTCAGATACACCCTGTGAAGTGTAAAACACCCCACTGTCCTCAGTAATATTAACACACTGACAGAGAACACAGATTAATATTAACACACTCACTGACACACTGTGTATATCATGACCCACAGTCAGATAAACCCTGTGAAGTGTAAAACATCCCCACTGTCCTCAGTAATATTAACACACTGACAGGGAACACAGATTAATATTAACACACTCACTGACACACTGTGTATATCATGACCCACAGTCAGATAAACCCTGTGAAGTGTAAAAGACCCCCACTGTCCTCAGTAATATTAACACCTGACAGAGAACACAGATTAATATTAACACACTCACTGACACACTGTGTATATCATGACCCACAGTCAGATACACCCTGTGAAGTGTAAAACACCCCCACTGTCGTCAGCAATATTATCACACTGACAGAGAACACAGATTAATATTAACACACTCACTGACACACTGTGTATATCATGACCCACAGTCAGTTACACCCTGTGAAGTGTAAAACACCTCCACTGTCCTCAGTAATATTAACACACTGACAGAGAACACAGATTAATATTAACACACTCACTGACACACTGTGTATATCATGACCCACAGTCAGATAAACCCTGTGAAGTGTAAAACACCCCCACTGTCCTCAGGAATATTAACACACTGACAGAGAACACAGATTAATATTAACACACTCACTGACACACTGTGTACATCATGACCCACAGTCAGATACACCCTGTGAAGTGTAAAACACCCCACTGTCCTCAGTAATATTAACACACTGACAGAGAACACAGATTAATATTAACACACTCACTGACACACTGTGTATATCATGACCCACAGTCAGATAAACCCTGTGAAGTGTAAAACACCCCCACTGTCCTGAGGAATATTAACACACTGACAGAGAACACAGATTAATACTAACACACTCACTGACACACTGTGTGCACCATGACCCACAGTCAGATACACCCTGTGAAGTGTAAAACACCCCCACTGTCCTCAGTAATATTAACACACTGACAGAGAACACAGATTAATATTAACACACTCACTGACACACTGTGTATATCATGACCCACTGCCAGATACACCCTGTGAAGTGTAAAACACCCCCACTGTCCTCAGGAATATTAACACACTGACAGAGAACACAGATTAATATTAACACACTCACTGACACACTGTGTACATCATGACCCACAGTTAGATACACCCTGTGAAGTGTAAAACACCCCCACTGTCCTCAGTAATATTAACACACTGACAGGGAACACAGATTAATATTAACACACTCACTGACACACTGTGTACATCATGACCCACAGTCAGATACACCCTGTGAAGTGTAAAACACCCCCACTGTCCTCAGGAATATTAACACACTGACAGAGAACACAGATTAATATTAACACACTCACTGACACATTGTGTATATCATGACCCACAGTCAGATACACCATGTGAAGTGTAAAACACTCCCACTGTCCTCAGTAATATTAACACACTGACAGAGAACACAGATTAATATTAACACACTCACTGACACACTGTGTATATCATGACCCACAGTCAGATACACCCTGTGAAGTGTAAAACACCCCCACTGTCCTCAGTAATATTAACACACTGACAGAGAACACAGATTAATATTAACACACTCACTGACACACTGTGTATATCATGACCCACAGTCAGATACACCATGTGAAGTGTAAAACACCCCCACTGTCCTCAGTAATATTAACACACTGACAGAGAACACAGATTAATATTAACACACTCACTGACACACTGTGTATATCATGACCCACAGTCAGATACACCCTGTGAAGTGTAAAACACCCCCACTGTCCTCAGTAATATTAACACACTGACAGAGAACACAGATTAATATTAACACACTCACTGACACACTGTGTATATCATGACCCACAGTCAGATACACCCTGTGAAGTGTAAAACACCCCCACTGTCCTCAGTAATATTAACACACTGACAGAGAACACAGATTAATATTAACACACTCACTGACACACTGTGTATATCATGACCCACAGTCAGATAAACCCTGTGAAGTGTAAAACACCCCCACTGTCGTCAGCAATATTAACACACTGACAGAGAACACAGATTAATATTAACACACTCACTGACACACTGTGTATATCATGACCCACAGTCAGATAAACCCTGTGAAGCGTAAAACACCCCCACTGTCCTCAGGAATATTAACACACTGACAGAGAACACAGATTAATATTAACACACTCACTGACACACTGTGTACATCATGACCCACAGTCAGATACACCCGGTGAAGTGTAAAACACCCCCACTGTCCTCAGGAATATTAACACGCTGACAGAGAACACAGATTAATATTAACACACTCACTGACACACTGTGTACATCATGACCCACAGTCAGATACACCCTGTGAAGTGTAAAACACCCCCACTGTCCTCAGTAATATTAACACACTGACAGAGAACACAGATTAATATTAACACACTCACTGACACACTGTGTACATCATGACCCACAGTCAGATACACCCTGTGAAGTGTAAAACACCCCCACTGTCCTCAGTAATATTAACACACTGACAGAGAACACAGATTAATATTAACACACTCACTGACACACTGTTTATATCATGACCCACAGTCAGATACACCCGGTGAAGTGTAAAACACCCCCACTGTCTTCAGCAATATTAACACACTGACAGAGAACACAGATTAATATTAACACACTCACTGACACACTGTGTATATCATGATCCACAGTCAGATACACCCGGTGAAGTGTAAAACACCCCCACTGTCCTCAGGAATATTAACACACTGACAGAGAACACAGATTAATATTAGCACACTCACTGACACACTGTGTATATCATGACCCACAGTCAGATACACCATGTGAAGTGTAAAACACCCCCACTGTCCTCAGTAATATTAACACACTGACAGAGAACACAGATTAATATTAACACACTCACGGACACACTGTGTATATCATGACCCACAGTCAGATACACCCTGTGAAGTGTAAAACACCCCCACTGTCCTCAGTAATATTAACACACTGACAGAGAACACAGATTAATATTAACACACTCACTGACACACTGTGTATATCATGACCCACAGTCAGATACACCCTGTGAAGTGTAAAACACCCCCACTGTCCTCAGGAATATTAACACACTGACAGAGAACACAGATTAATATTAACACACTCACTGACACACTGTGTATATCATGACCCACAGTCAGATACACCCTGTGAAGTGTAAAACACCCCCACTGTCCTCAGGAATATTAACACACTGACAGAGAACACAGATTAATATTAACACACTCACTGACACACTGTGTATATCATGACCCACAGTCAGATAAACCCTGTGAAGTGTAAAACACCCCCACTGTCCTCAGGAATATAAACACACTGACAGAGAACACAGATTAATATTAACAATCTCACTGACACACTGTGTACATCATGACCCACAGTCAGATACACCCTGTGAAGTGTAAAACACCCCCACTGTCCTCAGTAATATTAACACACTGACAGAGAACACAGATTAATATTAACACTCTCACTGACACACTGTGTACATCATGACCCACAGTCAGATACACCCTGTGAAGTATAAAACACCCCCACTGTCCTCAGTAATATTAACACACTGACAGAGAACACAGATTAATATTAACACACTCACTGACACACTGTGTACATCATGACCCACAGTCAGATACACCCTGTGAAGTGTAAAACACCCCCACTGTCCTCAGTAATATTAACACACTGACAGAGAACACAGATTAATATTAACACACTCACTGACACACTGTGTACATCATGACCCACAGTCAGATAAACCCTGTGAAGTGTAAAACACCCCCACTGTCCTCAGGAATATTAACACACTGACAGAGAACACAGATTAATATTAACACACTCACTGACACACTGTGTATATCATGACCCACAGTCAGATACACCCTGTGAAGTGTAAAACACCCCCACTGTCCTCAGTAATATTAACACACTGACAGAGAACACAGATTAATATTAACACACTCACTGACACACTGTGTACATCATGACCCACAGTCAGATACACCCTGTGAAGTGTAAAACACCCCCACTGTCCTCAGTAATATTAAAATACTGACAGAGAACACAGATTAATATTAACACACTCACTGACACACTGTGTATATCATGACCCACAGTCAGATACACCCTGTGAAGTGTAAAACACCCCCACTGTCCTCAGTAATATTAACACACTGACAGAGAACACAGATTAATATTAACACACTCACTGACACACTGTGTATATCATGACCCACAGTCAGATACACCCTGTGAAGTGTAAAACACCCCCACTGTCCTCAGTAATATTAACACACTGACAGAGAACACAGATTAATATTAACACACTCACTGACACACTGTGTATATCATGACCCACAGTCAGATACACCCTGTGAAGTGTAAAACACCCCCCCTGTCCTCAGTAATATTAACACACTGACAGAGAACACAGATTAATATTAACACACTCACTGACACACTGTGTATATCATGACCCACAGTCAGATACACCCAGTGAAGTGTAAAACATCACCACTGTCCTCAGTAATATTAACACACTGACAGAGAACACAGATTAATATTAACACACTCACTGACACACTGTGTATATCATGACCCACAGTCAGATACGCCCTGTGAAGTGTAAAACACCCCCACTGTCCTCAGGAATATTAACACACTGACAGACAACACAGATTAATATTAACACACTCACTGACACACTGTGTATATCATGACCCACAGTCAGATACACCCTGTGAAGTGTAAAACACCCCCACTGTCCTCAGTAATATTAACACACTGACAGAGAACACAGATTAATATTAACACACTCACTGACACACTGTGTATATCATGACCCACAGTCAGATACACCGTGTGAAGAGTAAAACATCCCCACTGTCCTCAGTAATATTAACACACTGACAGAGAACACAGATTAATATTAACATACTCACTGACACACTGTGTACATCATGACCCACAGTCAGATACACCCTGTGAAGTGTAAAACACCCCCACTGTCCTCAGGAATATTAACACACTGACAGAGAACACAGATTAATATTAACACACTCACTGACACACTGTGTATATCATGACCCACAGTCAGATACACCCTGTGAAGTGTAAAACACCCCCACTGTCCTCAGTAATATTAATACACTGACAGAGAATACAGATTAATATTAACACACTCACTGACACACTGTGTATATCATGACCCACAGTCAGATACACCCTGTGAAGTGTAAAACACCCCCACTGTCCTCAGTAATATTAACACACTGACAGAGTACACAGATTAATATTAACACACTCACTGACACACTGTGTATATCATGACCCACAGTCAGATACACCCTGTGAAGTGTAAAACACCCCCACTGTCCTCAGGAATATTAACACACTAACAGAGAAAACAGATTAATATGAACACACTCACTGACACACTGTGTATATCATGACCCACAGTCAGATACACCCTGTGAAGTGTAAAACACCCCCACTGTCCTCAGTAATATTAACACACTGACAGAGAACACAGATTAATATTAACACACTCACTGACACACTGTGTATATCATGACCCACAGTCAGATAAACCCTGTGAAGTGTAAAACACCCCCACTGTCCTCAGTAATATTAACACACTGACAGAGAACACAGATTAATATGAACACACTCAATGACACACTGTGTATATCATGACCCACAGTCAAATACACCCGGTGAAGTGTAAAACACCCCCAATGTCCTCAGTAATATTAACACACTGACAGAGAACACAGATTAATATTAACACACTCACTGACACACTGTGTATATCATGACCCACAGTCAGATACACCCTGTGAAGTGTAAAACACCCCCACTGTCCTCAGTAATATTAACACATTGACAGAGAACACAGATTAATATTAACACACTCACTGACACACTGTGTATATCATGACCCACAGTCAGATACACCCTGTGAAGTGTAAAACACCCCCACTGTCCTCAGGAATATTAACACACTGACAGAGAACACAGATTAATATTAACACACTCACTGACACACTGTGTATATCATGACCCACAGTCAGATACACCCTGTGAAGTGTAAAACACCCCCACTGTCCTCAGGAATATTAACACACTGACAGAGAACACAGATTAATATTAACACACTCACTGACACACTGTGTATATCATGACCCACAGTCAGATACACCCTGTGAAGTGTAAAACACCCCCACTGTCCTCAGGAATATTAACACACTGACAGAGAACACAGATTAATATTAACACACTCACTGACACACTGTGTATATCATGACCCACAGTCAGATAAACCCTGTGAAGTGTAAAACACCCCCACTGTCCTCAGGAATATAAACACACTGACAGAGAACACAGATTAATATTAACAATCTCACTGACACACTGTGTACATCATGACCCACAGTCAGATACACCCTGTGAAGTGTAAAACACCCCCACTGTCCTCAGTAATATTAACACACTGACAGAGAACACAGATTAATATTAACACTCTCACTGACACACTGTGTACATCATGACCCACAGTCAGATACACCCTGTGAAGTATAAAACACCCCCACTGTCCTCAGTAATATTAACACACTGACAGAGAACACAGATTAATATTAACACACTCACTGACACACTGTGTCCATCATGACCCACAGTCAGATACACCCTGTGAAGTGTAAAACACCCCCACTGTCCTCAGTAATATTAACACACTGACAGAGAACACAGATTAATATTAACACACTCACTGACACACTGTGTACATCATGACCCACAGTCAGATAAACCCTGTGAAGTGTAAAACACCCCCACTGTCCTCAGGAATATTAACACACTGACAGAGAACACAGATTAATATTAACACACTCACTGACACACTGTGTATATCATGACCCACAGTCAGATACACCCTGTGAAGTGTAAAACACCCCCACTGTCCTCAGGAATATTAACACACTGACAGAGAACACAGATTAATATTAACACACTCACTGACACACTGTGTACATCATGACCCACAGTCAGATACACCCTGTGAAGTGTAAAACACCCCCACTGTCCTCAGTAATATTAAAATACTGACAGAGAACACAGATTAATATTAACACACTCACTGACACACTGTGTATATCATGACCCACAGTCAGATACACCCTGTGAAGTGTAAAACACCCCCACTGTCCTCAGTAATATTAACACACTGACAGAGAACACAGATTAATATTAACACACTCACTGACACACTGTGTATATCATGACCCACAGTCAGATACACCCTGTGAAGTGTAAAACACCCCCACTGTCCTCAGTAATATTAACACACTGACAGAGAACACAGATTAATATTAACACACTCACTGACACACTGTGTATATCATGACCCACAGTCAGATACACCCTGTGAAGTGTAAAACACCCCCACTGTCCTCAGTAATATTAACACACTGACAGAGAACACAGATTAATATTAACACACTCACTGACACACTGTGTATATCATGACCCACAGTCAGATACACCCTGTGAAGTGTAAAACATCACCACTGTCCTCAGTAATATTAACACACTGACAGAGAACACAGATTAATATTAACACACTCACTGACACACTGTGTATATCATGACCCACAGTCAGATACGCCCTGTGAAGTGTAAAACACCCCCACTGTCCTCAGGAATATTAACACACTGACAGACAACACAGATTAATATTAACACACTCACTGACACACTGTGTATATCATGACCCACAGTCAGATACACCCTGTGAAGTGTAAAACACCCCCACTGTCCTCAGTAATATTAACACACTGACAGAGAACACAGATTAATATTAACACACTCACTGACACACTGTGTATATCATGACCCACAGTCAGATACACCGTGTGAAGAGTAAAACATCCCCACTGTCCTCAGTAATATTAACACACTGACAGAGAACACAGATTAATATTAACATACTCACTGACACACTGTGTACATCATGACCCACAGTCAGATACACCCTGTGAAGTGTAAAACACCCCCACTGTCCTCAGGAATATTAACACACTGACAGAGAACACAGATTAATATTAACACACTCACTGACACACTGTGTATATCATGACCCACAGTCAGATACACCCTGTGAAGTGTAAAACACCCCCACTGTCCTCAGTAATATTAATACACTGACAGAGAATACAGATTAATATTAACACACTCACTGACACACTGTGTATATCATGACCCACAGTCAGATACACCCTGTGAAGTGTAAAACACCCCCACTGTCCTCAGTAATATTAACACACTGACAGAGTACACAGATTAATATTAACACACTCACTGACACACTGTGTATATCATGACCCACAGTCAGATACACCCTGTGAAGTGTAAAACACCCCCACTGTCCTCAGGAATATTAACACACTAACAGAGAAAACAGATTAATATGAACACACTCACTGACACACTGTGTATATCATGACCCACAGTCAGATACACCCTGTGAAGTGTAAAACACCCCCACTGTCCTCAGTAATATTAACACACTGACAGAGAACACAGATTAATATTAACACACTCACTGACACACTGTGTATATCATGACCCACAGTCAGATAAACCCTGTGAAGTGTAAAACACCCCCACTGTCCTCAGTAATATTAACACACTGACAGAGAACACAGATTAATATGAACACACTCAATGACACACTGTGTATATCATGACCCACAGTCAAATACACCCGGTGAAGTGTAAAACACCCCCACTGTCCTCAGTAATATTAACACACTGACAGAGAACACAGATTAATATTAACACACTCACTGACACACTGTGTATATCATGACCCACAGTCAGATACACCCTGTGAAGTGTAAAACACCCCCACTGTCCTCAGTAATATTAACACATTGACAGAGAACACAGATTAATATTAACACACTCACTGACACACTGTGTATATCATGACCCACAGTCAGATACACCCTGTGAAGTGTAAAACACCCCCACTGTCCTCAGGAATATTAACACACTGACAGAGAACACAGATTAATATTAACACACTCACTGACACACTGTGTATATCATGACCCACAGTCAGATACACCCTGTGAAGTGTAAAACACCCCCACTGTCCTCAGGAATATTAACACACTGACAGAGAACACAGATTAATAATAACACACTCACTGACACACTGTGTATATCATGACCCACAGTCAGATACACCCTGTGAAGTGTAAAACACCCCCACTGTCCTCAGTAATATTAACACACTGACAGAGAACACAGATTAATATTAACACACTCACTGACACACTGTGTATATCATGACCCACAGTCAGATACACCCTGTGAAGTGTAAAACACCCCCACTGTCCTCAGCAATATTAACACACTGACAGAGAACACAGATTAATATTAACACACTCACTGACACACTGTGTATATCATGACCCAGAGTCAGATACACCCTGTGAAGTGTAAAACATCCCCACTGTCCTCAGTAATATTAACACACTGACAGAGAACACAGATTAATATTAACACACTCACTGACACACTGTGTACATCATGACCCACAGTCAGATACACCCTGTGAAGTGTAAAACATCCCCACTGTCCTCAGTAATATTAACACACTGACAGAGAACACAGATTAATATTAACACACTCACTGACACACTGTGTATATCATGACCCACAGTCAGATACACACTGTGAAGTGTAAAACACCCCCACTGTCCTCAGGAATATTAACACACTGACAGAGAACACAGATTAATATTAACACACTCACTGACACACTGTGTATATCATGACCCACAGTCAGATAAACCCTGTGAAGTGTAAAACACCCCCACTGTCCTCAGCAATATTAACACACTGACAGAGAACACAGATTAATATTAACACACTCACTGACACACTGTGTATATCATGACCCACAGTCAGATACACCCGGTGAAGTGTAAAACACCCCCACTGTCCTCAGGAATATTAACACACTGACAGAGAACACAGATTAATATTAACACACTCACTGACACACTGTGTATATCATGACCCACAGTCAGATAAACCCTGTGAAGTGTAAAACACCCCCACTGTCCTCAGGAATATTAACACACTGACAGAGAACACAGATTAATATTAACACACTCACTGACACACTGTGTATATCATGACCCACAGTCAGATACACCCTGTGAAGTGTAAAACATCCCCACTGTCCTCAGTAATATTAACACACTGACAGAGAACACAGATTAATATTAACACACTCACTGACACACTGTGTATATCATGACCCACAGTCAGATACACCGTGTGAAGTGTAAAACACCCCCACTGTCCTCAGTAATATTAACACACTGACAGACAACACAGATTAATATTAACACACTCACTGACACACTGTGTATATCATGACCCACAGTCAGATACACCCTGTGAAGTGTAAAACACCCCCACTGTCCTCAGCAATATTAACACACTGACAGAGAACACAGATTAATATTAACACACTCACTGACACACTGTGTACATCATGACCCACAGTCAGATACACCCTGTGAAGTGTAAAACACCCCCACTGTCCTCAGGAATATTAACACACTGACAGAGAACACAGATTAATATTAACACACTCACTGACACACTGTGTATATCATGACCCACAGTCAGATACACCCTGTGAAGTGTAAAACACCCCCAATGTCCTCAGTAATATTAACACACTGACAGAGAACACAGATTAATATTAACACACTCACTGACACACTGTGTATATCATGACCCACAGTCAGATACACCCTGTGAAGTGTAAAACACCCCCACTGTCCTCAGTAATATTAACACACTGACAGAGTACACAGATTAATATTAACACACTCACTGACACACTGTGTATATCATGACCCACAGTCAGATACACCCTGTGAAGTGTAAAACACCCCCACTGTCCTCAGGAATATTAACACACTAACAGAGAACACAGATTAATATGAACACACTCACTGACACACTGTGTATATCATGACCCACAGTCAGATAAACCCTGTGAAGTGTAAAACACCCCCACTGTCCTCAGTAATATTAACACACTGACAGAGAACACAGATTAATATGAACACACTCACTGACACACTGTGTATATCATGACCCACAGTCAGATACACCCTGTGAAGTGTAAAACATCCCCACTGTCCTCAGTAATATTAACACACTGACAGAGAACACAGATTAATATTAACACACTCACTGACACACTGTGTACATCATGACCCACAGTCAGATACACCCTGTGAAGTGTAAAACATCCCCACTGTCCTCAGTAATATTAACACACTGACAGAGAACACAGATTAATATTAACACACTCACTGACACACTGTGTATATCATGACCCACAGTCAGATACACCCTGTGAAGTGTAAAACACCCCCACTGTCCTCAGGAATATTAACACACTGACAGAGAACACAGATTAATATTAACACACTCACTGACACACTGTGTATATCATGACCCACAGTCAGATAAACCCTGTGAAGTGTAAAACACCCCCACTGTCCTCAGCAATATTAACACACTGACAGAGAACACAGATTAATATTAACACACTCACTGACACACTGTGTATATCATGACCCACAGTCAGATACACCCGGTGAAGTGTAAAACACCCCCACTGTCCTCAGGAATATTAACACACTGACAGAGAACACAGATTAATATTAACACACTCACTGACACACTGTGTATATCATGACCCACAGTCAGATAAACCCTGTGAAGTGTAAAACACCCCCACTGTCCTCAGGAATATTAACACACTGACAGAGAACACAGATTAATATTAACACACTCACTGACACACTGTGTATATCATGACCCACAGTC
The DNA here is from genome assembly GCF_036365525.1 of Heterodontus francisci. Taxonomy (NCBI): domain Eukaryota; kingdom Metazoa; phylum Chordata; class Chondrichthyes; order Heterodontiformes; family Heterodontidae; genus Heterodontus; species Heterodontus francisci. Next base: position 243,100 of record NW_027141967.1, read on the forward strand.
AGATACACCCTGTGAAGTGTAAAACATCCCCACTGTCCTCAGTAATATTAACACACTGACAGAGAACACAGATTAATATTAACACACTCACTGACACACTGTGTATATCATGACCCACAGTCAGATACACCGTGTGAAGTGTAAAACACCCCCACTGTCCTCAGTAATATTAACACACTGACAGACAACACAGATTAATATTAACACACTCACTGACACACTGTGTATATCATGACCCACAGTCAGATACACCCTGTGAAGTGTAAAACACCCCCACTGTCCTCAGCAATATTAACACACTGACAGAGAGCACAGATTAATATTAACACACTCACTGACACACTGTGTACATCATGACCCACAGTCAGATAAACCCTGTGAAGTGTAAAACACCCCCACTGTCCTCAGGAATATTAACACACTGACAGAGAACACAGATTAATATTAACACACTCACTGACACACTGTGTATATCATGACCCACAGCCAGATACACCCTGTGAAGTGTAAAACACCCCCACTGTCCTCAGGAATATTAACACACTGACAGAGAACACAGATTAATATTAACACACTCACTGACACACTGTGTATATCATGACCCACAGTCAGATACACCCTGTGAAGTGTAAAACACCCCCACTGTCCTCAGAAATATTAACACACTGACAGAGAACACAGATTAATATTAACACACTCACTGACACACTGTGTATATCATGACCCACAGTCAGATACACCCTGTGAAGTGTAAAACACCCCCACTGTCCTCAGTAATATTAACACACTGACAGAGAACACAGATTAATATTAACACACTCACTGACACACTGTTTATATCATGACCCACAGTCAGATACACCCTGTGAAGTGTACAACACCCCCACTGTCCTCAGTAATATTAACACACTGACAGAGAACACAGATTAATATTAACACACTCACTGACACACTGTGTATATCATGACCCACAGTCAGATAAACTCTGTGAAGTGTAAAACACCCCCACTGTCCTCAGTAATATTAACACACTGACAGAGAACACAGATTAATATTAACACACTCACTGACACACTGTGTATATCATGACCCACAGTCAGATAAACTCTGTGAAGTGTAAAACACCCCCACTGTCCTCAGTAATATTAACACACTGACAGAGAACACAGATTAATATTAACACTCTCACTGACACTCTGTGTATATCATGACCCACAGTCAGATACACCCTGTGAAGTGTAAAACATCCCCACTGTCCTCAGCAATATTAACACACTGACAGAGAACACAGATTAATATTAACACACTCACTGACACACTGTGTACATCATGACCCACAGCCAGATACACCCTGTGAAGTGTAAAACACCCCCACTGTCCTCAGGAATATTAACAAACTGACAGAGAACACAGATTAATATTAACACACTCACTGACACACTGTGTATATCATGACCCACAGTCAGATACACCCTGTGAAGTGTAAAACACCCCCACTGTCCTCAGGAATATTAACACACTGACAGAGAACACAGATTAATATTAACACACTCACTGACACACTGTGTATATCATGACCCACAGTCAGATAAACCCTGTGAAGTGTAAAACACCCCCACTGTCCTCAGGAATATAAACACACTGACAGAGAACACAGATTAATATTAACACACTCACTGACACACTGTGTACATCATGACCCACAGTCAGATACACCCTGTGAAGTGTAAAACACCCCCACTGTCCTCAGTAATATTAACACACTGACAGAGAACACAGATTAATATTAACACTCTCACTGACACACTGTGTACATCATGACCCACAGTCAGATACACCCTGTGAAGTATAAAACACCCCCACTGTCCTCAGTAATATTAACACACTGACAGAGAACACAGATTAATATTAACACACTCACTGACACATTGTGTACATCATGACCCACAGTCAGATACACCCTGTGAAGTGTAAAACACCCCCACTGTCCTCAGTAATATTAACACACTGACAGAGAACACAGATTAATATTAACACACTCACTGACACACTGTGTATATCATGACCCACAGTCAGATAAACCCTGTGAAGTGTAAAACACCCCCACTGTCCTCAGGAATATAAACACACTGACAGAGAACACAGATTAATATTAACACACTCACTGACACACTGTGTACATCATGACCCACAGTCAGATACACCCTGTGAAGTGTAAAACACCCCCACTGTCCTCAGTAATATTAACACACTGACAGAGAACACAGATTAATATTAACACTCTCACTGACACACTGTGTACATCATGACCCACAGTCAGATACACCCTGTGAAGTATAAAACACCCCCACTGTCCTCAGTAATATTAACACACTGACAGAGAACACAGATTAATATTAACACACTCACTGACACACTGTGTACATCATGACCCACAGTCAGATACACCCTGTGAAGTGTAAAACACCCCCACTGTCCTCAGTAATATTAACACACTGACAGAGAACACAGATTAATATTAACACACTCACTGACACACTGTGTACATCATGACCCACAGTCAGATAAACCCTGTGAAGTGTAAAACACCCCCACTGTCCTCAGGAATATTAACACACTGACAGAGAACACAGATTAATATTAACACACACACTGACACACTGTGTATATCATGACCCACAGTCAGATGCACCCTGTGAAGTGTAAAACACCCCCGCTGTCCTCAGTAATATTAACACACTGACAGAGAACACAGATTAATATTAACACACTCACTGACGCACTGTGTATATCATGACCCACAGTCAGATACACCCTGTGAAGTGTAAAACACCCCCACTGTCCTCAGTAATATTAACACACTGACAGAGAACACAGATTAATATTAACACACTCACTGACACACTGTGTACATCATGACCCACAGTCAGATACACCCTGTGAAGTGTAAAACACCCCCACTGTCCTCAGTAATATTAAAATACTGACAGAGAACACAGATTAATATTAACACACTCACTGACACACTGTGTATATCATGACCCACAGTCAGATACACCCTGTGAAGTGTAAAACATCACCACTGTCCTCAGTAATATTAACACACTGACAGAGAACACAGATTAATATTAACACACTCACTGACACAATGTGTATATCATGACCCACAGTCAGATACACCCTGTGAAGTGTAAAACACCCCCACTGTCCTCAGGAATATTAACACACTGACAGACAACACAGATTAATATTATCACACTCACTGACACACTGTGTATATCATGACCCACAGTCAGATACACCCTGTGAAGTGTAAAACACCCCCACTGTCCTCAGTAATATTAACACACTGACAGAGAACACAGATTAATATTAACACACTCACTGACACACAGTGTATATCATGACCCACAGTCAGATACACCGTGTGAAGTGTAAAACACCCCCACTGTCCTCAGGAATATTAACACACTGACAGAGAACACAGATTAATATTAACACACTCACTGACACACTGTGTATATCATGACCCACAGTCAGATAAACCCTGTGAAGTGTAAAACACCCCCACTGTCCTCAGTAATATTAACACACTGACAGAGAACACAGATTAATATTGACACACTCACTGACACACTGTGTACATCATGACCCACAGTCAGATACACCCTGTGAAGTGTAAAACTCCCCCACTGTCCTCAGTAATATTAACACACTGACAGAGAACACAGATTAATATTAACACACTCACTGACACACTGTGCATATCATGACCCACAGTCAGATACACCCTGTGAAGTGTAAAACACCCCCACTGTCCTCAGGAATATTAACACACTGACAGAGAACACAGATTAATATTAACACACTCACTGACACACTGTGTATATCATGACCCACAGTCAGATACACCCTGTGAAGTGTAAAACACCCCCACTGTCCTCAGGAATATTAACACACTGACAGAGAACACAGATTAATATTAACACACTCACTGACACACTGTGTATATCATGACCCACAGTCAGATACACCCTGTGAAGTGTAAAACACCCCCACTGTCCTCAGTAATATTAACACACTGACAGAGAACACAGATTAATATTAACACACTCACTGACACACTGTGTACATCATGACCCACAGTCAGATAAACCCTGTGAAGTGTAAAACACCCCCACTGTCCTCAGGAATATTAACACACTGACAGAGAACACAGATTAATATTAACACACACACTGACACACTGTGTATATCATGACCCACAGTCAGATGCACCCTGTGAAGTGTAAAACACCCCCGCTGTCCTCAGTAATATTAACACACTGACAGAGAACACAGATTAATATTAACACACTCACTGACGCACTGTGTATATCATGACCCACAGTCAGATACACCCTGTGAAGTGTAAAACACCCCCACTGTCCTCAGTAATATTAACACACTGACAGAGAACACAGATTAATATTAACACACTCACTGACACACTGTGTACATCATGACCCACAGTCAGATACACCCTGTGAAGTGTAAAACACCCCCACTGTCCTCAGTAATATTAAAATACTGACAGAGAACACAGATTAATATTAACACACTCACTGACACACTGTGTATATCATGACCCACAGTCAGATACACCCTGTGAAGTGTAAAACATCACCACTGTCCTCAGTAATATTAACACACTGACAGAGAACACAGATTAATATTAACACACTCACTGACACAATGTGTATATCATGACCCACAGTCAGATACACCCTGTGAAGTGTAAAACACCCCCACTGTCCTCAGGAATATTAACACACTGACAGACAACACAGATTAATATTATCACACTCACTGACACACTGTGTATATCATGACCCACAGTCAGATACACCCTGTGAAGTGTAAAACACCCCCACTGTCCTCAGTAATATTAACACACTGACAGAGAACACAGATTAATATTAACACACTCACTGACACACAGTGTATATCATGACCCACAGTCAGATACACCGTGTGAAGTGTAAAACACCCCCACTGTCCTCAGGAATATTAACACACTGACAGAGAACACAGATTAATATTAACACACTCACTGACACACTGTGTATATCATGACCCACAGTCAGATAAACCCTGTGAAGTGTAAAACACCCCCACTGTCCTCAGTAATATTAACACACTGACAGAGAACACAGATTAATATTGACACACTCACTGACACACTGTGTACATCATGACCCACAGTCAGATACACCCTGTGAAGTGTAAAACTCCCCCACTGTCCTCAGTAATATTAACACACTGACAGAGAACACAGATTAATATTAACACACTCACTGACACACTGTGCATATCATGACCCACAGTCAGATACACCCTGTGAAGTGTAAAACACCCCCACTGTCCTCAGGAATATTAACACACTGACAGAGAACACAGATTAATATTAACACACTCACTGACACACTGTGTATATCATGACCCACAGTCAGATACACCCTGTGAAGTGTAAAACACCCCCACTGTCCTCAGGAATATTAACACACTGACAGAGAACACAGATTAATATTAACACACTCACTGACACACTGTGTATATCATGACCCACAGTCAGATACACCCTGTGAAGTGTAAAACACCCCCACTGTCCTCAGTAATATTAACACACTGACAGAGAACACAGATTAATATTAACACACTCACTGACACACTGTGTACATCATGATCCACAGTCAGATAAACCCTGTGAAGTGTAAAACACCCCCACTGTCCTCAGTAATATTAACACACTGACAGAGAACACAGATTAATATTAACACACTCACTGACACACTGTGTATATCATGACCCACAGTCAGATACACCCTGTGTAGTGTAAAACACCCCCACTGTCCTCAGTAATATTAACACACTGACAGAGAACACAGATTAATATTAACACTCTCACTGACACACTGTGTATATCATGACTCACAGTCAGATACACCCTGTGAAGTGTAAAACACCCCCACTGTCCTCAGTAATATTAACACACTGACAGAGAACACAGATTAATATTAACACACTCACTGACACACTGTGTATATCATGACTCACAGTCAGATACACCCTGTGAAGTGTAAAACACCACCACTGTCCTCAGTAATATTAACACACTGACAGAGAACACAGATTAATATTAACACACTCACTGACACACTGTGTATATCATGACCCACAGTCAGATACACCCTGTGAAGTGTAAAACACCCCCACTGTCCTCAGTAATATTAACACACTGACAGAGTACACAGATTAATATGAACACACTCACTGACACACTGTGTATATCATGACCCACAGTCAGATACACCCTGTGAAGTGTAAAACACCCCCACTGTCCTCAGGAATATTAACACACTGACAGAGAACACAGATTAATATGAACACACTCACTGACACACTGTGTATATCATGACCCACAGTCAGATACACCCGGTGAAGTGTAAAACACCCCCACTGTCCTCAGTAATATTAACACACTGACAGAGTACACAGATTAATATTAACACACTCACTGACACACTGTGTATATCATGACCCACAGTCAGATACACCCGGTGAAGTGTAAAACACCCCCACTGTCCTCAGTAATATTAACACACTGACAGAGAACACAGATTAATATTAACACACTCACTGACACACTGTGTACATCATGACCCACAGTCAGATACACCCTGTGAAGTGTAAAACACCCCCACTGTCCTCAGGAATATTAACACACTGACAGAGAACACAGATTAATATTAACACACTCACTGACACACTGTGCATATCATGACCCACAGTCAGATACACCCTGTGAAGTGTAAAACATCCCCACTGTCCTCAGGAATATTAACACACTGACAGAGAACACAGATTAATATTAACACACTCACTGACACACAGTGTATATCATGACCCACAGTCAGATACACCGTGTGAAGTGTAAAACACCCCCACTGTCCTCAGGAATATTAACACACTGACAGAGAACACAGATTAATATTAACACACTCACTGACACACTGTGTATATCATGACCCACAGTCAGATAAACCCTGTGAAGTGTAAAACACCCCCACTGTCCTCAGTAATATTAACACACTGACAGAGAACACAGATTAATATTGACACACTCACTGACACACTGTGTACATCATGACCCACAGTCAGATACACCCTGTGAAGTGTAAAACTCCCCCACTGTCCTCAGTAATATTAACACACTGACAGAGAACACAGATTAATATTAACACACTCACTGACACACTGTGCATATCATGACCCACAGTCAGATACACCCTGTGAAGTGTAAAACACCCCCACTGTCCTCAGGAATATTAACACACTGACAGAGAACACAGATTAATATTAACACACTCACTGACACACTGTGTATATCATGACCCACAGTCAGATACACCCTGTGAAGTGTAAAACACCCCCACTGTCCTCAGGAATATTAACACACTGACAGAGAACACAGATTAATATTAACACACTCACTGACACACTGTGTATATCATGACCCACAGTCAGATACACCCTGTGAAGTGTAAAACACCCCCACTGTCCTCAGTAATATTAACACACTGACAGAGAACACAGATTAATATTAACACACTCACTGACACACTGTGTACATCATGACCCACAGTCAGATAAACCCTGTGAAGTGTAAAACACCCCCACTGTCCTCAGGAATATTAACACACTGACAGAGAACACAGATTAATATTAACACACACACTGACACACTGTGTATATCATGACCCACAGTCAGATGCACCCTGTGAAGTGTAAAACACCCCCGCTGTCCTCAGTAATATTAACACACTGACAGAGAACACAGATTAATATTAACACACTCACTGACGCACTGTGTATATCATGACCCACAGTCAGATACACCCTGTGAAGTGTAAAACACCCCCACTGTCCTCAGTAATATTAACACACTGACAGAGAACACAGATTAATATTAACACACTCACTGACACACTGTGTACATCATGACCCACAGTCAGATACACCCTGTGAAGTGTAAAACACCCCCACTGTCCTCAGTAATATTAAAATACTGACAGAGAACACAGATTAATATTAACACACTCACTGACACACTGTGTATATCATGACCCACAGTCAGATACACCCTGTGAAGTGTAAAACATCACCACTGTCCTCAGTAATATTAACACACTGACAGAGAACACAGATTAATATTAACACACTCACTGACACAATGTGTATATCATGACCCACAGTCAGATACACCCTGTGAAGTGTAAAACACCCCCACTGTCCTCAGGAATATTAACACACTGACAGACAACACAGATTAATATTATCACACTCACTGACACACTGTGTATATCATGACCCACAGTCAGATACACCCTGTGAAGTGTAAAACACCCCCACTGTCCTCAGTAATATTAACACACTGACAGAGAACACAGATTAATATTAACACACTCACTGACACACAGTGTATATCATGACCCACAGTCAGATACACCGTGTGAAGTGTAAAACACCCCCACTGTCCTCAGGAATATTAACACACTGACAGAGAACACAGATTAATATTAACACACTCACTGACACACTGTGTATATCATGACCCACAGTCAGATAAACCCTGTGAAGTGTAAAACACCCCCACTGTCCTCAGTAATATTAACACACTGACAGAGAACACAGATTAATATTGACACACTCACTGACACACTGTGTACATCATGACCCACAGTCAGATACACCCTGTGAAGTGTAAAACTCCCCCACTGTCCTCAGTAATATTAACACACTGACAGAGAACACAGATTAATATTAACACACTCACTGACACACTGTGCATATCATGACCCACAGTCAGATACACCCTGTGAAGTGTAAAACACCCCCACTGTCCTCAGGAATATTAACACACTGACAGAGAACACAGATTAATATTAACACACTCACTGACACACTGTGTATATCATGACCCACAGTCAGATACACCCTGTGAAGTGTAAAACACCCCCACTGTCCTCAGGAATATTAACACACTGACAGAGAACACAGATTAATATTAACACACTCACTGACACACTGTGTATATCATGACCCACAGTCAGATACACCCTGTGAAGTGTAAAACACCCCCACTGTCCTCAGTAATATTAACACACTGACAGAGAACACAGATTAATATTAACACACTCACTGACACACTGTGTACATCATGATCCACAGTCAGATAAACCCTGTGAAGTGTAAAACACCCCCACTGTCCTCAGTAATATTAACACACTGACAGAGAACACAGATTAATATTAACACACTCACTGACACACTGTGTATATCATGACCCACAGTCAGATACACCCTGTGTAGTGTAAAACACCCCCACTGTCCTCAGTAATATTAACACACTGACAGAGAACACAGATTAATATTAACACTCTCACTGACACACTGTGTATATCATGACTCACAGTCAGATACACCCTGTGAAGTGTAAAACACCCCCACTGTCCTCAGTAATATTAACACACTGACAGAGAACACAGATTAATATTAACACACTCACTGACACACTGTGTATATCATGACTCACAGTCAGATACACCCTGTGAAGTGTAAAACACCACCACTGTCCTCAGTAATATTAACACACTGACAGAGAACACAGATTAATATTAACACACTCACTGACACACTGTGTATATCATGACCCACAGTCAGATACACCCTGTGAAGTGTAAAACACCCCCACTGTCCTCAGTAATATTAACACACTGACAGAGTACACAGATTAATATGAACACACTCACTGACACACTGTGTATATCATGACCCACAGTCAGATACACCCTGTGAAGTGTAAAACACCCCCACTGTCCTCAGGAATATTAACACACTGACAGAGAACACAGATTAATATGAACACACTCACTGACACACTGTGTATATCATGACCCACAGTCAGATACACCCGGTGAAGTGTAAAACACCCCCACTGTCCTCAGTAATATTAACACACTGACAGAGTACACAGATTAATATTAACACACTCACTGACACACTGTGTATATCATGACCCACAGTCAGATACACCCGGTGAAGTGTAAAACACCCCCACTGTCCTCAGTAATATTAACACACTGACAGAGAACACAGATTAATATTAACACACTCACTGACACACTGTGTACATCATGACCCACAGTCAGATACACCCTGTGAAGTGTAAAACACCCCCACTGTCCTCAGGAATATTAACACACTGACAGAGAACACAGATTAATATTAACACACTCACTGACACACTGTGCATATCATGACCCACAGTCAGATACACCCTGTGAAGTGTAAAACATCCCCACTGTCCTCAGGAATATTAACACACTGACAGAGAACACAGATTAATATTAACACACTCACTGACACACTGTGTATATCATGACCCACAGTCAGATACACCCTGTGAAGTGTAAAACACCCCCACTGTCCTCAGGAATATTAACACACTGACAGAGAACACAGATTAATATTAACACACTCAGTGACAAACTGTGCATATCATGACCCACAGTCAGATACACCCTGTGAAGTGTAAAACATCCCCACTGTCCTCAGGAATATTAACACACTGACAGAGAACACAGATTAATATTAACACACTCACTGACACACTGTGTATATCATGACCCACAGTCAGATACACCCTGTGAAGTGTAAAACATCCCCACTGTCCTCAGGAATATTAACACACTGACAGAGAACACAGATTAATATTAACACACTCACTGACACACTGTGTATATCATGACCCACAGTCAGATACACCCTGTGAAGTGTAAAACACCCCCAATGTCCTCAGGAATATTAACACACTGACAGTGAACACAGATTAATATTAACACACTCACTGACACACTGTGTACATCATGACCCACAGTCAGATAAACCCTGTGAAGTGTAAAACATCCCCACTGTCCTCAGGAATATTAACACACTGACAGAGAACACAGATTAATATTAACACACTCACTGACACACTGTGTACATCATGACTCACAGTCAGATACACCCTGTGAAGTGTAAAACATACCCACTGTCCTCAGGAATATTAACACACTGACAGAGAACACAGATTAATATTAACACACTCACTGACACACTGTGTACATCATGACCCACAGTCAGATACACCCTGTGAAGTGTAAAACACCCCCAGTGTCCTCAGGAATATTAACACACTGACAGAGAACACAGATTAATATTAACACACTCACTGGCACACTGTGTACATCATGACCCACAGTCAGATACACCCTGTGAAGTGTAAAACATCCCCACTGTCCTCAGTAATCTTAACACACTGACAGAGAACACAGATTAATATTAACACACTCACTGACACACTGTGTATATCATGACCCACAGTCAGATAAACCCTGTGAAGTGTAAAACACCCCACTGTCCTCAGGAATATTAACACACTGACAGAGAACACAGATTAATATTAACACACTCACTGACACACTGTGTATATCATGACCCACAGTTAGATACACCCTGTGAAGTGTAAAACATCCCCACTGTCCTCAGGAATATTAACACACTGACAGAGAACACAGATTAATATTAACACACTCACTGACACAGTGTGTATATCATGACCCACAGTCAGATACACCCTGTGAAGTGTAAAACACCCCCACTGTCCTCAGAAATATTAACACACTGACAGAGAACACAGATTAATATTAACACACTCACTGACACACTGTGTATATCATGACCCACAGTCAGATACACCCTGTGAAGTGTAAAACACCCCAGTGTCCTCAGGAATATTAACACACTGACAGAGAACACAGATTAATATTAACACACTCACTGACACACTGTGTATATCATGACCCACAGTCAGATACACCCTGTGAAGTGTAAAACACCCCCAGTGTCCTCAGGAATATTAACACACTGACAGAGAACACAGATTAATATTAACACACTCACTGACACACTGTGTATATCATGACCCACAGTCAGATACACCCTGTGAAGTGTAAAACATCCCCACTGTCCTCAGGAATATTAACACACTGACAGAGAACACAGATTAATATTAACACACTCACTGACACAGTGTGTATATCATGACCCACAGTCAGATACACCCTGTGAAGTGTAAAACACCCCCACTGTCCTCAGAAATATTAACACACTGACAGAGAACACAGATTAATATTAACACACTCACTGACACACTGTGTATATCATGACCCACAGTCAGATACACCCTGTGAAGTGTAAAACACCCCAGTGTCCTCAGGAATATTAACACACTGACAGAGAACACAGATTAATATTAACACACTCACTGACACACTGTGTATATCATGACCCACAGTCAGATACACCCTGTGAAGTGTAAAACACCCCCAGTGTCCTCAGGAATATTAACACACTGACAGAGAACACAGATTAATATTAACACACTCACTGACACACTGTGTATATCATGACCCACAGTTAGATACACCCTGTGAAGTGTAAAACACCCCCACTGTCCTCAGTAATATTAACACACTGACAGAGAACACAGATTAATATTAACACACTCACTGACACACTGTGTACATCATGACCCACAGTCAGATACACCCTGTGAAGTGTAAAACACCCCCACTGTCCTCAGGAATATTAACACACTGACAGAGAACACAGATTAATATTAACACACTCACTGACACACTGTGCATATCATGACCCACAGTCAGATACACCCTGTGAAGTGTAAAACATCCCCACTGTCCTCAGGAATATTAACACACTGACAGAGAACACAGATTAATATTAACACACTCACTGACACACTGTGTATATCATGACCCACAGTCAGATACACCCTGTGAAGTGTAAAACACCCCCACTGTCCTCAGGAATATTAACACACTGACAGAGAACACAGATTAATATTAACACACTCAGTGACAAACTGTGCATATCATGACCCACAGTCAGATACACCCTGTGAAGTGTAAAACATCCCCACTGTCCTCAGGAATATTAACACACTGACAGAGAACACAGATTAATATTAACACACTCACTGACACACTGTGTATATCATGACCCACAGTCAGATACACCCTGTGAAGTGTAAAACATCCCCACTGTCCTCAGGAATATTAACACACTGACAGAGAACACAGATTAATATTAACACACTCACTGACACACTGTGTATATCATGACCCACAGTCAGATACACCCTGTGAAGTGTAAAACACCCCCAATGTCCTCAGGAATATTAACACACTGACAGTGAACACAGATTAATATTAACACACTCACTGACACACTGTGTACATCATGACCCACAGTCAGATAAACCCTGTGAAGTGTAAAACATCCCCACTGTCCTCAGGAATATTAACACACTGACAGAGAACACAGATTAATATTAACACACTCACTGACACACTGTGTACATCATGACTCACAGTCAGATACACCCTGTGAAGTGTAAAACATCCCCACTGTCCTCAGGAATATTAACACACTGACAGAGAACACAGATTAATATTAACACACTCACTGACACACTGTGTACATCATGACCCACAGTCAGATACACCCTGTGAAGTGTAAAACACCCCCAGTGTCCTCAGGAATATTAACACACTGACAGAGAACACAGATTAATATTAACACACTCACTGGCACACTGTGTACATCATGACCCACAGTCAGATACACCCTGTGAAGTGTAAAACATCCCCACTGTCCTCAGTAATCTTAACACACTGACAGAGAACACAGATTAATATTAACACACTCACTGACACACTGTGTATATCATGACCCACAGTCAGATAAACCCTGTGAAGTGTAAAACACCCCACTGTCCTCAGGAATATTAACACACTGACAGAGAACACAGATTAATATTAACACACTCACTGACACACTGTGTATATCATGACCCACAGTTAGATACACCCTGTGAAGTGTAAAACATCCCCACTGTCCTCAGGAATATTAACACACTGACAGAGAACACAGATTAATATTAACACACTCACTGACACAGTGTGTATATCATGACCCACAGTCAGATACACCCTGTGAAGTGTAAAACACCCCCACTGTCCTCAGAAATATTAACACACTGACAGAGAACACAGATTAATATTAACACACTCACTGACACACTGTGTATATCATGACCCACAGTCAGATACACCCTGTGAAGTGTAAAACACCCCAGTGTCCTCAGGAATATTAACACACTGACAGAGAACACAGATTAATATTAACACACTCACTGACACACTGTGTATATCATGACCCACAGTCAGATACACCCTGTGAAGTGTAAAACACCCCCAGTGTCCTCAGGAATATTAACACACTGACAGAGAACACAGATTAATATTAACACACTCACTGACACACTGTGTATATCATGACCCACAGTTAGATACACCCTGTGAAGTGTAAAACACCCCCACTGTCCTCAGGAATATTAACACACTGACAGAGAACACAGATTAATATTAACACACTCACTGACACACTGTGTACATCATGACCCACAGTCAGATACACCCTGTGAAGTGTAAAACACCCCCACTGTCCTCAGTAATATTAACACACTGACAGAGAACACAGATTAATATTAACACACTCACTGACACACTGTGTACATCATGACCCACAGTCAGATACACCCTGTGAAGTGTAAAACACCCCCACTGTCCTCAGTAATATTAACACACTGACAGGGAACACAGATTAATATTAACACTCTCACTGACACACTGTGTATATCATGACCCACAGTCAGATAAACCCGGTGAAGTGTAAAACACCCCCACTGTCCTCAGGAATATTAACACACTCGCAGAGAACACAGATTAATATTAACACACTCACTGACACACTGTGTACATCATGACCCACAGTCAGATACACCCTGTGAAGTGTAAAACACCCCCACTGTCCTCAGTAATATTAACACACTGACAGAGAACACAGATTAATATTAACACACTCACTGACACACTGTGTATATCATGACCCACAGTCAGATACACCCTGTGAAGTGTAAAACACCCCCACTGTCCTCAGTAATATTAACACACTGACAGAGAACACAGATTAATATTAACACACTCACTGACACACTGTGTATATCATGACCCACAGTAAGATACACCCTGTGAAGTTTAAAACACCCCCACTGTCCTCAGGAATATTAACACACTGACAGAGAACACAGATTAATATTAACACACTCACTGACACACTGTGTATATCATGACCCACAGTCAGATACACCCTGTGAAGTGTAAAACATCACCACTGTCCTCAGTAATATTAACACACTGACAGAGAACACAGATTAATATTAACACACTCACTGACACAATGTGTATATCATGACCCACAGTCAGATACACCCTGTGAAGTGTAAAACACCCCCACTGTCCTCAGGAATATTAACACACTGACAGAGAACACAGATTAATATTAACACACTCACTGACACACTGTGTATATCATGACCCACAGTCAGATACACCCTGTGAAGTGCAAAACACCCCCACTGTCCTCAGTAATATTAACACACTGACAGAGAACACAGATTAATATTAACACACTCACTGACACACTGTGTATATCATCACCCACAGTCAGATAAACCCTGTGAAGTGTAAAACACCCCCAGTGTCCTCAGGAATATTAACACACTGACAGAGAACACAGATTAATATTAAAACACTCACTGACACACTGTGTACATCATGACCCAGAGTCAGATACACCCTGTGAAGTGCAAAACACCCCCACTGTCCTCAGTAATATTAACACACTGACAGAGAACACAGATTAATATTAACACTCTCACTGACACACTGTGTATATCATGACCCACAGTCAGATACACCCTGTGAAGTGTAAAACACCCCCACTGTCCTCAGTAATATTAACACACTGACAGAGAACACAGATTAATATTAACACACTCACTGACACACTGTTTATATCATGACCCACAGTCAGATAAACCCTGTGAAGTGTAAAACACCCCCACTGTCCTCAGTAATATTAACACACTGACAGAGAACACAGATTAATATTAACACACTCACTGACACACTGTGTACATCATGACCCAGAGTCAGATACACCCTGTGAAGTGTAAAACACCCCCACTGTCCTCAGTAATATTAACACACTGACAGAGAACACAGATTAATATTAACACACTCACTGACACACTGTGTATATCATGACCCACAGTCAGATACACCCGGTGAAGTGTAAAACACCCCCACTGTCCTCAGGAATATTAACACACTGACAGAGAACACAGATTAATATTAACACACTCACTGACACACTGTGTATATCATGACCCACAGTCAGATTCACCCTGTGAAGTGTAAAACACCCCCACTGTCCTCAGTAATATTAACACACTGACTGAGAACACAGATTAATATTAACACACTCACTGACACACTGTGTACATCATGACCCTCAGTCAGATACACGCTGTGAAGTGTAAAACACCCCCACTGTCCTCAGTAATATTAACACACTGACAGAGAACACAGATTAATATTAACATACTCACTGACACACTGTGTACATCATGACCCACAGTCAGATACACCCTGTGAAGTGCAAAACACCCCCACTGTCCTCAGGAATATTAACACACTGACAGAGAACACAGATTAATATTAACACACTCACTGACACACTGTGTATATCATGACCCACAGCCAGATACACCCTGTGAAGTGTAAAACACCCCCACTGTCCTCAGGAATATTAACACACTGACAGAGAACACAGATTAATATTAACACACTCACTGACACACTGTGTATATCATGACCCACAGTCAGATACACCCTGTGAAGTGTAAAACACCCCCACTGTCCTCAGGAATATTAACACACTGACAGAGAACACAGATTAATATTAACACACTCACTGACACACTGTGTATATCATGACCCACAGTCAGATACACCCTGTGAAGTGTAAAACACCCCCACTGTCCTGAGTAATATTAACACACTGACAGAGAACACAGATTAATATGAACACACTCACTGACACACTGTGTATATCATGACCCACAGTCAGATACACCCTGTGAAGTGTAAAACACCCCCACTGTCCTCAGTAATATTAACACACTGACAGAGAACACAGATTAATATTAACACACTCACTGACACACTGTGTATATCATGACCCACAGTAAGATACACCCTGTGAAATGTAAAACACCCCCACTGTCCTCAGTAATATTAACACACTGACAGAGAACACAGATTAATATTAACACACTCACTGAAACACTGTGTACATCATGACCCACAGTCAGATAAACCCTGTGAAGTGTAAAACACCCCCACTGTCCTCAGGAATATTAACACACTGACAGAGAACACAGATTAATATTAACACACTCACTGACACACTGTGTATATCATGATCCACAGTCAGATACACCCTGTGAAGTGTAAAACACCCCCACTGTCCTCAGGAATATTAACACACTGACAGAGAACACAGATTAACATTAACACACTCACTGACACACTGTGTATATCATGACCCACAGTCAGATACACCCTGTGAAGTGTAAAACACCCCCACTGTCCTCAGTAATATTAACACACTGACAGAGAACACAGATTAATATTAACACACTCACTGACACACTGTGTATATCATGACTCACAGTCAGATACACCCTGTGAAGTGTAAAACACCCCCACTGTCCTCAGGAATATTAACACACTGACAGAGAACACAGATTAATATTAACACACTCACTGACACACTGTGTATATCATGACCCACAGTCAGATAAACCCTGTGAAGTGTAAAACATCCCCACTGTCCTCAGCAATATTAACACACTGACAGAGAACACAGATTAATATTAACACACTCACTGACACACTGTGTACATCATGACCCACAGCCAGATACACCCTGTGAAGTGTAAAACACCCCCACTGTCCTCAGGAATATTAACACACTGACAGAGAACACAGATTAATATTAACACACTCACTGACACACTGTGTACATCATGACCCACAGTCAGATACACCCTGTGAAGTGTAAAACATCCCCACTGTCCTCAGTAATATTAACACACTGACAGAGAACACAGATTAATATTAACACACTCACTGACACACTGTGTAAATCATGACCCACAGTCAGATACACCCTGTGAAGTGTAAAACACCTCCACTGTCCTCAGCAATATTAACACACTGACAGAGAACACAGATTAATATTAACACACTCACTGACACACTGTGTACATCATGACCCAGAGTCAGATACACCCTGTGAAGTGTAAAACACCCCCACTGTCCTCAGTAATATTAACACACTGACAGAGAACACAGATTAATATTAACACACTCACTGACACACTGTGTACATCATGACCCAGAGTCAGATACACCCTGTGAAGTGTAAAACACCCCCACTGTCCTCAGGAATATTAACACACTGACAGAGAACACAGATTAATATTAACATACTCACTGACACACTGTGTACATCATGACCCACAGTCAGATACACCCTGTGAAGTGTAAAACACCCCCACTGTCCTCAGCAATATTAACACACTGACAGAGAACACAGATTAATATTAACACACTCACTGACACACTGTGTCCATCATGACCCAGAGTCAGATACACCCTGTGAAGTGTAAAACACCCCCACTGTCCTCAGGAATATTAACACACTGACAGAGAACACAGATTAATATTAACACACTCACTGACACACTGTGTACATCATGACCCACAGTCAGATACACCCTGTGAAGTGTAAAACACCCCCACTGTCCTCAGTAATATTAACACACTGACAGAGAACACAGATTAATATTAACACACTCACTGACACACTGTGTATATCATGACCCACAGTCAGATACACCCTGTGAAGTGTAAAACACCCCCACTGTCCTCAGTAATATTAACACACTGACAGAGAACACAGATTAATATTAACACACTCACTGACACACTGTGTATATCATGACCCACAGTCAGATACACCCTGTGAAGTGTAAAACACCCCCACTGTCCTCAGGAATATTAACACACTGACAGAGAACACAGATTAATATTAACACACTCACTGACACACTGTGTATATCATGACCCACAGTCAGATACACACTGTGAAGTGTAAAACATCCCCACTGTCCTCAGTAATATTAACACACTGACAGAGAACACAGATTAATATTAACACACTCACTGACACACTGTGTATATCATGACCCACAATCAGATACACCCTGTGAAGTGTAAAACACCCCCACTGTCCTCAGGAATATTAACACACTGACAGAGAACACAGATTAATATTAACACACTCACTGACACACTGTGTATATAATGACCCACAGTCAGATACACCCTGTGAAGTGTAAAACATCCCCACTGTCCTCAGTAATATTAACACACTGACAGAGAACACAGATTAATATTAACACACTCACTGACACACTGTGTCTATCATGACTCACAGTCAGATACACCCTGTGAAGTGTAAAACATCCCCACTGTCCTCAGGAATATTAACACACTGACAGAGAACACAGATTAATATTTACACACTCACTGACACACTGTGTATATCATGACCCACAGTCAGATACACCCTGTGAAGTGTAAAACACCCCCACTGTCCTCAGTAATATTAACACACTGACAGAGAACACAGATTAATATTAACACACTCACTGACACACTGTGTATATCATGACCCACAGTTAGATACACCCTGTGAAGTGTAAAACATCCCCACTGTCCTCAGTAATATTAACACACTGACAGAGAACACAGATTAATATTAACACACTCACTGACACACTGTGTATATCATGACCCACAGTCAGATACACCCTGTGAAGTGTAAAACACCACCACTGTCCTCAGTAATATTAACACACTGACAGGGAACACTGATTAATATTAACACACTCACTGACACACTGTGTACATCATGACCCACAGTCAGATACACCCTGTGAAGTGTAAAACACCCCCACTGTCCTCAGGAATATTAACACACTGACAGAGAACACAGATTAATATTAACACACTCACTGACACACTGTGTACATCATCACCCACAGCCAGATACACCCTGTGAAGTGTAAAACACCCCCACTGTCCTCAGGAATATTAACACACTGACAGAGAACACAGATTAATATTAACACACTCACTGACACACTGTGTACATCATCACCCACAGCCAGATACACCCTGTGAAGTGTAAAACATCCCCACTGTCCTCAGTAATATTAACACACTGACAGAGAACTCAGATTAATATTAACACACTCACTGACACACTGTGTATATCATGACCCACAGTCAGATACACCCTGTGAAGTGTAAAACACCCCCACTGTCCTCAGTAATATTAACACACTGACAGAGAACACAGATTAATATTAACACACTCACTGACACACTGTGTACATCATGACCCACAGTCAGATAAACCCTGTGAAGTGTAAAACACCCCCACTGTCCTCAGGAATATTAACACACTGACAGAGAACACAGATTAATATTAACACACTCACTGACACACTGTGTACATCATGACCCACAGTCAGATACACCCTGTGAAGTGTAAAACACCCCCACTGTCCTCAGTAATATTAACACACTGACAGAGAACACAGATTAATATTAACACACTCACTGACACACTGTGCACATCATCACCCACAGCCAGATACACCCTGTGAAGTGTAAAACATCCCCACTGTCCTCAGTAATATTAACACACTGACAGAGAACACAGATTAATATTAACACACTCACTGACACACTGTGTATATCATGACCCACAGTCAGATACACCCTGTGAAGTGTAAAACACCACCACTGTCCTCAGTAATATTAACACACTGACAGGGAACACAGATTAATATTAACACACTCACTGACACACTGTGTACATCATGACCCACAGTCAGATACACCCTGTGAAGTGTAAAACACCCCCACTGTCCTCAGGAATATTAACACACTGACAGAGAACACAGATTAATATTAACACACTCACTGACACACTGTGTACATCATCACCCACAGCCAGATACACCCTGTGAAGTGTAAAACACCCCCACTGTCCTCAGGAATATTAACACACTGACAGAGAACACAGATTAATATTAACACACTCACTGACACACTGTGTACATCATCACCCACAGCCAGATACACCCTGTGAAGTGTAAAACATCCCCACTGTCCTCAGTAATATTAACACACTGACAGAGAACTCAGATTAATATTAACACACTCACTGACACACTGTGTATATCATGACCCACAGTCAGATACACCCTGTGAAGTGTAAAACACCCCCACTGTCCTCAGTAATATTAACACACTGACAGAGAACACAGATTAATATTAACACACTCACTGACACACTGTGTACATCATGACCCTCAGTCAGATAAACCCTGTGAAGTGTAAAACACCCCCACTGTCCTCAGGAATATTAACACACTGACAGAGAACACAGATTAATATTAACACACTCACTGACACACTGTGTACATCATGACACACAGTCAGATACACCCTGTGAAGTGTAAAACACCCCCACTGTCCTCAGGAATATTAACACACTGACAGAGAACACAGATTAATATTAACACACTCACTGACACACTGTGTACATCATGACCCACAGTCAGATACACCCTGTGAAGTGTAAAACACCCCCACTGTCCTCAGGAATATTAACACACTGACAGAGAACACAGATTAATATTAACACACTCACTGACACACTGTGTACATCATCACCCACAGCCAGATACACCCTGTGAAGTGTAAAACATCCCCACTGTCCTCAGTAATATTAACACACTGACAGAGAACACAGATTAATATTAACACACTCACTGACACACTGTGTATATCATGACCCACAGTCAGATACACCCTGTGAAGTGTAAAACACCCCCACTGTCCTCAGTAATATTAACACACTGACAGAGAACACAGATTAATATTAACACACTCACTGACACACTGTGTACATCATGACCCACAGTCAGATAAACCCTGTGAAGTGTAAAACACCCCCACTGTCCTCAGGAATATTAACACACTGACAGAGAACACAGATTAATATTAACACACTCACTGACACACTGTGTACATCATGACCCACAGTCAGATACACCCTGTGAAGTGTAAAACACCCCCACTGTCCTCAGGAATATTAACACACTGACAGAGAACACAGATTAATATTAACACACTCACTGACACACTGTGTACATCATCACCCACAGCCAGATACACCCTGTGAAGTGTAAAACATCCCCACTGTCCTCAGTAATATTAACACACTGACAGAGAACACAGATTAATATTAACACACTCACTGACACACTGTGTATATCATGACCCACAGTCAGATACACCCTGTGAAGTGTAAAACACCCCCACTGTCCTCAGTAATATTAACACACTGACAGAGAACACAGATTAATATTAACACACTCACTGACACACTGTGTACATCATGACCCACAGTCAGATAAACCCTGTGAAGTGTAAAACACCCCCACTGTCCTCAGGAATATTAACACACTGACAGAGAACACAGATTAATATTAACACACTCACTGACACACTGTGTACATCATGACCCACAGTCAGATACACCCTGTGAAGTGTAAAACACCCCCACTGTCCTCAGGAATATTAACACACTGACAGAGAACACAGATTAATATTAACACACTCACTGACACACTGTGTACATCATGACCCACAGTCAGATACACCCTGTGAAGTGTAAAACACCCCCACTGTCCTCAGGAATATTAACACACTGACAGAGAACACAGATTAATATTAACACACTCACTGACACACTGTGTATATCATGACCCACAGTCAGATAAACCCTGTGAAGTGTAAAACACCCCCACTGTCCTCAGGAATATTAACACACTGACAGAGAACACAGATTAATATTAACACACTCACTGACACACTGTGTACATCATGACCCACAGTCAGATAAACCCTGTGAAGTGTAAAACACCCCCACTGTCCTCAGGAATATTAACACACTGACAGAGAACACAGATTAATATTAACACACTCACTGACACACTGTGTACATCATGACCCACAGTCAGATACACCCTGTGAAGTGTAAAACACCCCCACTGTCCTCAGGAATATTAACACACTGACAGAGAACACAGATTAATATTAACACTCTCACTGACACACTGTGTTAATCATGACCCAGAGTCAGATACACCCTGTGAAGTGTAAAACACCCCCACTGTCCTCAGTAATATTAACACACTGACAGAGAACACAGATTAATATTAACACACTCACTGACACACTGTGTATATCATGACCCACAGTCAGATACACCCTGTGAAGTGTAAAACACCCCCACTGTCCTCAGTAATATTAACACACTGACAGAGAACACAGATTAATATTAACACACTCACTGACACACTGTGTATATCATGACCCACAGTCAGATACACCCTGTGAAGTGTAAAACACCCCCACTGTCCTCAGGAATATTAACAAACTGACAGAGAACACAGATTAATATTAACACACTCACTGACACACTGTGTATATCATGACCCACAGTCAGATACACCCTGTGAAGTGTAAAACACCCCCACTGTCCTCAGGAATATTAACACACTGACAGAGAACACAGATTAATATTAACACACTCACTGACACACTGTGTATATCATGACCCACAGTCAGATACACCCTGTGAAGTGTAAAACACCCCCACTGTCCTCAGTAATATTAACACACTGACAGAGAACACAGATTAATATTAACACACTCACTGACACACTGTGCACATCATCACCCACAGCCAGATACACCCTGTGAAGTGTAAAACATCCCCACTGTCCTCAGTAATATTAACACACTGACAGAGAACACAGATTAATATTAACACACTCACTGACACACTGTGTATATCATGACCCACAGTCAGATACACCCTGTGAAGTGTAAAACACCACCACTGTCCTCAGTAATATTAACACACTGACAGGGAACACAGATTAATATTAACACACTCACTGACACACTGTGTACATCATGACCCACAGTCAGATACACCCTGTGAAGTGTAAAACACCCCCACTGTCCTCAGGAATATTAACACACTGACAGAGAACACAGATTAATATTAACACACTCACTGACACACTGTGTACATCATCACCCACAGCCAGATACACCCTGTGAAGTGTAAAACACCCCCACTGTCCTCAGGAATATTAACACACTGACAGAGAACACAGATTAATATTAACACACTCACTGACACACTGTGTACATCATGACCCACAGTCAGATACACCCTGTGAAGTGTAAAACACCCCCACTGTCCTCAGTAATATTAACACACTGACAGAGAACACAGATTAATATTAACACACTCACTGACACACTGTGCACATCATCACCCACAGCCAGATACACCCTGTGAAGTGTAAAACATCCCCACTGTCCTCAGTAATATTAACACACTGACAGAGAACACAGATTAATATTAACACACTCACTGACACACTGTGTATATCATGACCCACAGTCAGATACACCCTGTGAAGTGTAAAACACCACCACTGTCCTCAGTAATATTAACACACTGACAGGGAACACAGATTAATATTAACACACTCACTGACACACTGTGTACATCATGACCCACAGTCAGATACACCCTGTGAAGTGTAAAACACCCCCACTGTCCTCAGGAATATTAACACACTGACAGAGAACACAGATTAATATTAACACACTCACTGACACACTGTGTACATCATCATCCACAGCCAGATACACCCTGTGAAGTGTAAAACACCCCCACTGTCCTCAGGAATATTAACACACTGACAGAGAACACAGATTAATATTAACACACTCACTGACACACTGTGTACATCATCACCCACAGCCAGATACACCCTGTGAAGTGTAAAACATCCCCACTGTCCTCAGTAATATTAACACACTGACAGAGAACTCAGATTAATATTAACACACTCACTGACACACTGTGTATATCATGACCCACAGTCAGATACACCCTGTGAAGTGTAAAACACCCCCACTGTCCTCAGTAATATTAACACACTGACAGAGAACACAGATTAATATTAACACACTCACTGACACACTGTGTACATCATGACCCTCAGTCAGATAAACCCTGTGAAGTGTAAAACACCCCCACTGTCCTCAGGAATATTAACACACTGACAGAGAACACAGATTAATATTAACACACTCACTGACACACTGTGTACATCATGACACACAGTCAGATACACCCTGTGAAGTGTAAAACACCCCCACTGTCCTCAGGAATATTAACACACTGACAGAGAACACAGATTAATATTAACACACTCACTGACACACTGTGTACATCATGACCCACAGTCAGATACACCCTGTGAAGTGTAAAACACCCCCACTGTCCTCAGGAATATTAACACACTGACAGAGAACACAGATTAATATTAACACACTCACTGACACACTGTGTACATCATCACCCACAGCCAGATACACCCTGTGAAGTGTAAAACATCCCCACTGTCCTCAGTAATATTAACACACTGACAGAGAACACAGATTAATATTAACACACTCACTGACACACTGTGTATATCATGACCCACAGTCAGATACACTCTGTGAAGTGTAAAACACCCCCACTGTCCTCAGTAATATTAACACACTGACAGAGAACACAGATTAATATTAACACACTCACTGACACACTGTGTACATCATGACCCACAGTCAGATAAACCCTGTGAAGTGTAAAACACCCCCACTGTCCTCAGGAATATTAACACACTGACAGAGAACACAGATTAATATTAACACACTCACTGACACACTGTGTACATCATGACCCACAGTCAGATACACCCTGTGAAGTGTAAAACACCCCCACTGTCCTCAGGAATATTAACACACTGACAGAGAACACAGATTAATATTAACACACTCACTGACACACTGTGTACATCATGACCCACAGTCAGATACACCCTGTGAAGTGTAAAACACCCCCACTGTCCTCAGGAATATTAACACACTGACAGAGAACACAGATTAATATTAACACACTCACTGACACACTGTGTATATCATGACCCACAGTCAGATAAACCCTGTGAAGTGTAAAACACCCCCACTGTCCTCAGGAATATTAACACACTGACAGAGAACACAGATTAATATTAACACACTCACTGACACACTGTGTACATCATGACCCACAGTCAGATAAACCCTGTGAAGTGTAAAACACCCCCACTGTCCTCAGGAATATTAACACACTGACAGAGAACACAGATTAATATTAACACACTCACTGACACACTGTGTACATCATGACCCACAGTCAGATACACCCTGTGAAGTGTAAAACACCCCCACTGTCCTCAGGAATATTAACACACTGACAGAGAACACAGATTAATATTAACACTCTCACTGACACACTGTGTTAATCATGACCCAGAGTCAGATACACCCTGTGAAGTGTAAAACACCCCCACTGTCCTCAGTAATATTAACACACTGACAGAGAACACAGATTAATATTAACACACTCACTGACACACTGTGTATATCATGACCCACAGTCAGATACACCCTGTGAAGTGTAAAACACCCCCACTGTCCTCAGTAATATTAACACACTGACAGAGAACACAGATTAATATTAACACACTCACTGACACACTGTGTATATCATGACCCACAGTCAGATACACCCTGTGAAGTGTAAAACACCCCCACTGTCCTCAGGAATATTAACAAACTGACAGAGAACACAGATTAATATTAACACACTCACTGACACACTGTGTATATCATGACCCACAGTCAGATACACCCTGTGAAGTGTAAAACACCCCCACTGTCCTCAGGAATATTAACACACTGACAGAGAACACAGATTAATATTAACACACTCACTGACACACTGTGTATATCATGACCCACAGTCAGATACACCCTGTGAAGTGTAAAACACCCCCACTGTCCTCAGTAATATTAACACACTGACAGAGAACACAGATTAATATTAACACACTCACTGACACACTGTGTACATCATGATCCACAGTCAGATACACCCTGTGAAGTGTAAAACACCCCCACTGTCCTCAGGAATATTAACACACTGACAGAGAACACAGATTAATATTAACACACTCACTGACACACGGTGTATATCATGACCCACAGTCAGATACACCCTGTGAAGTGTAAAACACCCCCACTGTCCTCAGGAATATTAACACACTGACAGAGAACACAGATTAATATTAACACACTCACTGACACACTGTGTATATCATGACCCACAGTCAGATACACCCTGTGAAGTGTAAAACACCCCCACTGTCCTCAGTAATATTAACACACTGACAGAGAACACAGATTTATATTAACACACTCACTGACACACTGTGTACATCATGATCCACAGTCAGATACACCCTGTGAAGTGTAAAACATCCCCACTGTCCTCAGTAATATTAACACACTGACAGAGAACACAGATTAATATTAACACACTCACTGACACACTGTGTATATCATGACTCACAGTCAGATACACCCGGTGAAGTGTAAAACACCCCCACTGTCCTCAGTAATATTAACACACTGACAGAGAACACAGATTAATATTAACACACTCACTGACACACTGTGTACATCATGACCCACAGTCAGATACACCCTGTGAAGTGTAAAACACCCCCACTGTCCTCAGTAATATTAACACACTGACAGAGAACACAGATTAATATTAACACACTCACTGACACACTGTGTATATCATGACCCACAGTCAGATAAACCCTGTGAAGTGTAAAACACCCCCACTGTCCTCAGGAATATTAACACACTGACAGAGAACACAGATTAATATTAACACACTCAAAGACACACTGTGTACATCATGACTCACAGTCAGATACACCCTGTGAAGTGTAAAACACCCCCACTGTCCTCAGTAATATTAACACACTGACAGAGAACACAGATTAATATTAACACACTCACTGACACACTGTGTATATCATGACCCACAGTCAGAAACACCCTGTGAAGTGTAAAACGCCCCCACTGTCCTCAGTAATATTAACACACTGACAGAGAACACAGATTAATATTAACACACTCACTGACACACTGTGTATATCATAACCCACAGTCAGATAAACCCTGTGAAGTGTAAAACATCCCCACTGTCCTCAGTAATATTAACACACTGACAGAGAACACAGATTAATATTAACACACTCACTGACACACTGTGTATATCATGACCCACAGTCAGATACACCCTGTGAAGTGTAAAACACCCCCACTGTCCTCAGTAATATTAACACACTGACAGAGAACACAGATTTATATTAACACACTCACTGACACACTGTGTACATCATGATCCACAGTCAGATACACCCTGTGAAGTGTAAAACATCCCCACTGTCCTCAGTAATATTAACACACTGACAGAGAACACAGATTAATATTAACACACTCACTGACACACTGTGTATATCATGACTCACAGTCAGATACACCCGGTGAAGTGTAAAACACCCCCACTGTCCTCAGTAATATTAACACACTGACAGAGAACACAGATTAATATTAACACACTCACTGACACACTGTGTACATCATGACCCACAGTCAGATACACCCTGTGAAGTGTAAAACACCCCCACTGTCCTCAGTAATATTAACACACTGACAGAGAACACAGATTAATATTAACACACTCACTGACACACTGTGTATATCATGACCCACAGTCAGATAAACCCTGTGAAGTGTAAAACACCCCCACTGTCCTCAGGAATATTAACACACTGACAGAGAACACAGATTAATATTAACACACTCACTGACACACTGTGTACATCATGACTCACAGTCAGATACACCCTGTGAAGTGTAAAACACCCCCACTGTCCTCAGTAATATTAACACACTGACAGAGAACACAGATTAATATTAACACACTCACTGACACACTGTGTATATCATGACCCACAGTCAGAAACACCCTGTGAAGTGTAAAACGCCCCCACTGTCCTCAGTAATATTAACACACTGACAGAGAACACAGATTAATATTAACACACTCACTGACACACTGTGTATATCATAACCCACAGTCAGATAAACCCTGTGAAGTGTAAAACATCCCCACTGTCCTCAGTAATATTAACACACTGACAGAGAACACAGATTAATATTAACACACTCACTGACACACTGTGTATATCATGACCCACAGTCAGATACACCCTGTGAAGTGTAAAACACCCCCACTGTCCACAGGATTATTAACACACTGACAGAGAACACAGATTAATATTAACACACTCACTGACACACTGTGTACTTCATGACCCACAGTCAGATACACCCTGTGAAGTGTAAAACACCCCCACTGTCCTCAGTAATATTAACACACTGACAGAGAACACAGATTAATATTAACACACTCACTGACACACTGTGTACATCATGATCCACAGTCAGATACACCCTGTGAAGTGTAAAACACCCCCACTGTCCTCAGGAATATTAACACACTGACAGAGAACACAGATTAATATTAACACAATCACTGACACACGGTGTATATCATGACCCACAGTCAGATACACCCTGTGAAGTGTAAAACACCCCCACTGTCCTCAGGAATATTAACACACTGACAGAGAACACAGATTAATATTAACACACTCACTGACACACTGTGTATATCATGACCCACAGTCAGATACACCCTGTGAAGTGTAAAACACCCCCACTGTCCTCAGTAATATTAACACACTGACAGAGAACACAGATTTATATTAACACACTCACTGACACACTGTGTACATCATGATCCACAGTCAGATACACCCTGTGAAGTGTAAAACATCCCCACTGTCCTCAGTAATATTAACACACTGACAGAGAACACAGATTAATATTAACACACTCACTGACACACTGTGTATATCATGACTCACAGTCAGATACACCCGGTGAAGTGTAAAACACCCCCACTGTCCTCAGTAATATTAACACACTGACAGAGAACACAGATTAATATTAACACACTCACTGACACACTGTGTACATCATGACCCACAGTCAGATACACCCTGTGAAGTGTAAAACACCCCCACTGTCCTCAGTAATATTAACACACTGACAGAGAACACAGATTAATATTAACACACTCACTGACACACTGTGTATATCATGACCCACAGTCAGATAAACCCTGTGAAGTGTAAAACACCCCCACTGTCCTCAGGAATATTAACACACTGACAGAGAACACAGATTAATATTAACACACTCACTGACACACTGTGTACATCATGACTCACAGTCAGATACACCCTGTGAAGTGTAAAACACCCCCACTGTCCTCAGTAATATTAACACACTGACAGAGAACACAGATTAATATTAACACACTCACTGACACACTGTGTATATCATGACCCACAGTCAGAAACACCCTGTGAAGTGTAAAACGCCCCCACTGTCCTCAGTAATATTAACACACTGACAGAGAACACAGATTAATATTAACACACTCACTGACACACTGTGTATATCATAACCCACAGTCAGATAAACCCTGTGAAGTGTAAAACATCCCCACTGTCCTCAGTAATATTAACACACTGACAGAGAACACAGATTAATATTAACACACTCACTGACACACTGTGTATATCATGACCCACAGTCAGATACACCCTGTGAAGTGTAAAACACCCCCACTGTCCACAGGATTATTAACACACTGACAGAGAACACAGATTAATATTAACACACTCACTGACACACTGTGTACTTCATGACCCACAGTCAGATACACCCTGTGAAGTGTAAAACACCCCCACTGTCCTCAGTAATATTAACACACTGACAGAGAACACAGATTAATATTAACACACTCACTGACACACTGTGTATATCATGACCCACAGTCAGATAAACCCTGTGAAGTGTAAAACATCCCCACTGTCCTCAGTAATATTAACACACTGACAGAGAACACAGATTAATATTAACACACTCACTGACACACTGTGTATATCATGACCCACAGTCAGATACACCCTGTGAAGTGTAAAACACCCCCACTGTCCACAGGATTATTAACACACTGACAGAGAACACAGATTAATATTAACACACTCACTGACACACTGTGTACATCATGACCCACAGTCAGATACACCCTGTGAAGTGTAAAACACCCCCACTGTCCTCAGGAATATTAACACACTGACAGAGAACACAGATTAATATTAACACACTCACTGACACACTGTGTACATCATGACCCACAGTCAGATAAACCCTGTGAAGTGTAAAACACCCCCACTGTCCTCAGTAATATTAACACACTGACAGAGAACACAGATTAATATTAACACACTCACTGACACACTGTGTACATCATGACCCAGAGTCAGATACACCCTGTGAAGTGTAAAACACCCCCACTGTCCTCAGTAATATTAACACACTGACAGAGAACACAGATTAATATTAACACACTCACTGACACACTGTGTACACCATGACCCACAGTCAGATACACCCTGTGAAGTGTAAAACACCCCCACTGTCCTCAGTAATATTAACACACTGACAGAGAACACAGATTAATATTAACACACTCACTGACACACTGTGTATATCATGACCCACAGTCAGATACACCCTGTGAAGTGTAAAACACCCCCACTGTCCTCAGTAATATTAACACACTGACAGAGAACACAGATTAATATTAACACACTCACTGACACACTGTGTACATCATGACCCACAGTCAGATACACCCTGTGAAGTGTAAAACACCCCCACTGTCCTCAGGAATATTAACACACTGACAGAGAACACAGATTAATATTAACACACTCACTGACACACTGTGTATATCATGACCCACAGTCAGATACACCCTGTGAAGTGTAAAACACCCCCACTGTCCTCAGGAATATTAACACACTGACAGGGAACACAGATTAATATTAACACACTCACTGACACACTGTGTACATCATGACCCACAGTCAGATACACCCTGTGAAGTGTAAAACACCCCCACTGTCCTCAGTAATATTAACACACTGACAGAGAACACAGATTAATATTAACACACTCACTGACACACTGTGTACATCATGACCCACAGTCAGATAAACCCTGTGAAGTGTAAAACACCCCCACTGTCCTCAGTAATATTAACACACTGACAGAGAACACAGATTAATATTAACACACTCACTGACACACTGTGTACATCATGACCCAGAGTCAGATACACCCTGTGAAGTGTAAAACACCCCCACTGTCCTCAGTAATATTAACACACTGACAGAGAACACAGATTAATATTAACACACTCACTGACACACTGTGTACACCATGACCCACAGTCAGATACACCCTGTGAAGTGTAAAACACCCCCACTGTCCTCAGTAATATTAACACACTGACAGAGAACACAGATTAATATTAACACACTCACTGACACACTGTGTATATCATGACCCACAGTCAGATACACCCTGTGAAGTGTAAAACACCCCCACTGTCCTCAGTAATATTAACACACTGACAGAGAACACAGATTAATATTAACACACTCACTGACACACTGTGTACATCATGACCCACAGTCAGATACACCCTGTGAAGTGTAAAACACCCCCACTGTCCTCAGGAATATTAACACACTGACAGAGAACACAGATTAATATTAACACACTCACTGACACACTGTGTATATCATGACCCACAGTCAGATACACCCTGTGAAGTGTAAAACACCCCCACTGTCCTCAGGAATATTAACACACTGACAGGGAACACAGATTAATATTAACACACTCACTGACACACTGTGTACATCATGACCCACAGTCAGATACACCCTGTGAAGTGTAAAACACCCCCACTGTCCTCAGTAATATTAACACACTGACAGAGAACACAGATTAATATTAACACACTCACTGACACACTGTGTATATCATGACCCACAGTCAGATACACCCTGTGAAGAGTAAAACACCCCCACTGTCCTCAGTAATATTAACACACTGACAGAGAACACAGATTAATATTAACACACTCACTGACACACTGTGTATATCATGACCCACAGTCAGATACACCCTGTGAAGTGTAAAACACCCCCACTGTCCTCAGGAATATTAACACACTGACAGAGAACACAGATTAATATTAACACACTCACTGACACACTGTGTATATCATGACCCACAGTCAGATACACCCTGTGAAGTGTAAAACACCCCCACTGTCCTCAGTAATATTAACACACTGACAGAGAACACAGATTAATATTAACACACTCACTGACACACTGTGTATATCATGACCCACAGTCAGATACACCCTGTGATGTGTAAAACACCCCCACTGTCCTCAGGAATATTAACACCTGACAGAGAACACAGATTAATATTAACACACTCACTGACACACTGTGTACATCATGACCCACAGTCAGATACACCCTGTGAAGTGTAAAACATCCCCACTGTCCTCAGTAATATTAACACACTGACAGAGAACACAGATTAATATTAACACACTCACTGACACACTGTGTATATCATGACCCACAGTCAGATACACCCTGTGAAGTGTAAAACACCCCCACTGTCCTCAGGAATATTAACACACCGACAGAGAACACAGATTAATATTAACACACTCACTGACACACTGTGTACATCATGACCCACAGTCAGATACACCCTGTGAAGTGTAAAACACCCCCACTGTCCTCAGTAATATTAACACACTGACAGAGAACACAGATTAATATTAACACACTCACTGACACACTGTGTACATCATGACCCACAGTCAGATACACCCTGTGAAGTGTAAAACACCCCCACTGTCCTCAGTAATATTAACACACTGACAGAGAACACA
The DNA here is from genome assembly GCF_036365525.1 of Heterodontus francisci. NCBI lineage: Eukaryota > Metazoa > Chordata > Chondrichthyes > Heterodontiformes > Heterodontidae > Heterodontus > Heterodontus francisci. Next base: position 277,324 of record NW_027141967.1, read on the forward strand.
GATTAATATTAACACACTCACTGACACACTGTGTATATCATGACCCACAGTCAGATACACCCTGTGAAGTGTAAAACACCCCCACTGTCCTCAGTAATATTAACACACTGACAGAGAACACAGATTAATATTAACACACTCACTGACACACTGTGTATATCATGACCCACAGTCAGATACACCCTGTGAAGTGTAAAACACCCCCACTGTCCTCAGGAATATTAACACACTGACAGAGAACACAGATTAATATTAACACACTCACTGACACACTGTGTACATCATGACCCACAGTCAGATACACCCTGTGAAGTGTAAAACACCCCCACTGTCCTCAGGAATATTAACACACTGACAGAGAACACAGATTAATATTAACACACTCACTGACACACTGTGTATATCATGACTCACAGTCAGATACACCCTGTGAAGTGTAAAACACCCCCACTGTCCTCAGGAATATTAACACACTGACAGAGAACACAGATTAATATTAACACACTCACTGACACACTGTGTATATCATGACCCACAGTCAGATACACCCTGTGAAGTGTAAAACACCCCCACTGTCCTCAGTAATATTAACACACTGACAGAGAACACAGATTAATATTAACACACTCACTGACACACTGTGTATATCATGACCCACAGTCAGATACACCCTGTGATGTGTAAAACACCCCCACTGTCCTCAGGAATATTAACACCTGACAGAGAACACAGATTAATATTAACACACTCACTGACACACTGTGTACATCATGACCCACAGTCAGATACACCCTGTGAAGTGTAAAACATCCCCACTGTCCTCAGTAATATTAACACACTGACAGAGAACACAGATTAATATTAACACACTCACTGACACACTGTGTATATCATGACCCACAGTCAGATACACCCTGTGAAGTGTAAAACACCCCCACTGTCCTCAGGAATATTAACACACTGACAGAGAACACAGATTAATATTAACACACTCACTGACACACTGTGTACATCATGACCCACAGTCAGATACACCCTGTGAAGTGTAAAACACCCCCACTGTCCTCAGTAATATTAACACACTGACAGAGAACACAGATTAATATTAACACACTCACTGACACACTGTGTACATCATGACCCACAGTCAGATACACCCTGTGAAGTGTAAAACACCCCCACTGTCCTCAGTAATATTAACACACTGACAGAGAACACAGATTAATATTAACACACTCACTGACACACTGTGTATATCATGACCCACAGTCAGATACACCCTGTGAAGTGTAAAACACCCCCACTGTCCTCAGTAATATTAACACACTGACAGAGAACACAGATTAATATTAACACACTCACTGACACACTGTGTATATCATGACCCACAGTCAGATACACCCTGTGAAGTGTAAAACACCCCCACTGTCCTCAGGAATATTAACACACTGACAGAGAACACAGATTAATATTAACACACTCACTGACACACTGTGTACATCATGACCCACAGTCAGATACACCCTGTGAAGTGTAAAACACCCCCACTGTCCTCAGGAATATTAACACACTGACAGAGAACACAGATTAATATTAACACACTCACTGACACACTGTGTATATCATGACTCACAGTCAGATACACCCTGTGAAGTGTAAAACACCCCCACTGTCCTCAGTAATATTAACACACTGACAGAGAACACAGATTAATATTAACACACTCACTGACACACTGTGTATATCATGACCCACAGTCAGATAAACCCTGTGAAGTGTAAAACACCCCCACTGTCCTCAGTAATATTAACACACTGACAGAGTACACAGATTAATATTAACACACTCACTGACACACTGTGTATATCATGACCCACAGTCAGATACACCCTGTGAAGTGTAAAACACCCCCACTGTCCTCAGCAATATTAACACACTGACAGAGAACACAGATTAATATTAACACACTCACTGACACACTGTGTATATCATGACCCACAGTCAGATACACCCTGTGAAGTGTAAAACATTCCCACTGTCCTCAGCAATATTAACACACTGACAGAGAACACAGATTAATATTAACACATTCACTGACACACTGTGTATATCATGACCCACAGTCAGATAAACCCTGTGAAGTGTAAAACACCCCCACCGTCCTCAGTAATATTAACACACTGACAGAGAACACAGATTAATATTAACACACTCACTGACACACTGTGTATATCAGGACCCACAGTCAGATACACCCTGTGAAGTGTAAAACACCCCCACTGTCCTCAGTAATATTAACACACTGACAGAGAACACAGATTAATATTAACACACTCACTGACACACTGTGTACATCATGACCCACAGTCAGATACACCCTGTGAAGTGTAAAACACCCCCACTGTCCTCAGTAATATTAACACACTGACAGAGAACACAGATTAATATTAACACACTCACTGACACACTGTGTATATCATGACCCACAGCCAGATACACCCTGTGAAGTGTAAAACACCCCCACTGTCCTCAGGAATATTAACACACTGACAGAGAACACAGATTAATATCAACACACTCACTGACACACTGTGTATATCATGACCCACAGTCAGATACACCCTGTGAAGTGTAAAACATTCCCACTGTCCTCAGCAATATTAACACACTGACAGAGAACACCGATTAATATTAACACATTCACTGACACACTGTGTATATCATGACCCACAGTCAGATAAACCCTGTGAAGTGTAAAACACCCCCACTGTCCTCAGTAATATTAACACACTGACAGAGAACACAGATTAATATTAACACACTCACTGACACACTGTGTATATCATGACCCACAGTCAGATACACCCTGTGAAGTGTAAAACATTCCCACTGTCCTCAGCAATATTAATACACTGACAGCGAACACAGATTAATATTAACACACTCACTGACACACTGTGTATATCATGACCCACAGTCAGATACACCCTGTGAAGTGTAAAACACCCCCACTGTCCTCAGTAATATTAACACACTGACAGAGAACACAGATTAATATTAACACACTCACTGACACACTGTGTATATCATGACCCAGAGTCAGATACACCCTGTGAAGTGTAAAACACCCCCACTGTCCTCAGTAATATTAACACACTGACAGAGAACACAGATTAATATTAACACACTCACTGACACACTGTGTATATCATGACCCACAGTCAGATACACCCTGTGAAGTGTAAAACACCCCCACTGTCCTCAGTAATATTAACACACTGACAGAGAACACAGATTAATATTAACACACTCACTGACACACTGTGTACATCATGATCCACAGTCAGATACACCCTGTGAAGTGTAAAACACCCCCACTGTCCTCAGTAATATTAACACACTGACAGAGAACACAGATTAATATTAACACACTCACTGACACACTGTGTACATCATGACTCACAGTCAGATACACCCTGTGAAGTGTAAAACACCCCCACTGTCATCAGTAATATTAACACACTGACAGAGAACACAGATTAATATTAACACACTCACTGATACACTGTGTATATCATGACCCACAGTCAGATACACCGTGTGAATTGTAAAACACCCCCACTGTCCTCAGTAATATTAACACACTGACAGAGAACACAGATTAATATTAACACACTCACTGACACACTGTGTACATCATGACCCACAGTCAGATACACCCTGTGAAGTGTAAAACACCCCCAATGTCCTCAGGAATATTAACACACTGACAGAGAACACAGATTAATATTAACACACTCATTGACACACTGTGTATATCATGACCGACAGTCAGATACACCCTGTGAAGTGTAAAACATCCCCACTGTCCTCAGTAATATTAACACACTGACAGAGAACACAGATTAATATTAACACACTCACTGACACACTGTGTATATCATGACCCACAGTCAGATACACCCTGTGAAGTGTAAAACACCCCCACTGTCCTCAGTAATATTAACACACTGACAGAGAACACAGATTAATATTAACACACTCACTGACACACTGTGTACATCATGACCCACAGTCAGATACACCCTGTGAAGTGTAAAACACCCCCACTGTCCTCAGTAATATTAACACACTGACAGAGAACACAGATTAATATTAACACACTCACTGACACACTGTGTATATCATGACCCACAGTCAGATACACCCTGTGAAGTGTAAAACACCCCCACTGTCCTCAGTAATATTAACACACTGACAGAGAACACAGATTAATATTAACACACTCACTGACACACTGTGTATATCATGACTCACAGTCAGATAAACCCTGTGAAGTTTAAAACATCACCACTGCCCTCAGGAATATTAACACACTGACAGAGAACACAGATTAATATTAACACACTCACTGAAACACTGTGTATATCATGAGCCACAGTCAGATACACCCTGTGAAGTGTAAAACACACCCACTGTCCTCAGTAATATTAACACACTGACAGAGAACACAGATTAATATTAACACACTCACTGACACACTGTGTACATCATGACCCACAGTCAGATACACCCTGTGAAGTGTAAAACATCCCCACTGTCCTCAGCAATATTAACACACTGACAGAGAACACAGATTAATATTAACACACTCACTGACACACTGTGTACATCATGACCCACAGTCAGATACACCCTGTGAAGTGTAAAACACCCCCACTGTCCTCAGTAATATTAACACACTGACAGAGAACACAGATTAATATTAACACACTCACTGACACACTGTGTAAATCATGACCCACAGTCAGATACACCCTGTGAAGTGTAAAACACCCCCACTGTCCTCAGGAATATTAACACACTGACAGAGTACACAGATTAATATTAACACACTCACTGACACACTGTGTCAATCGTGACCCACAGTCAGATACACCCTGTGAAGTGTAAAACATCCCCACTGTCCTCAGTAATATTAACACACTGACAGAGAACACAGATTAATATGAACACACTCACTGACACACTGTGTCAATCGTGACCCACAGTCAGATACACCCTGTGAAGTGTAAAACACCCCCACTGTCCTCAGGAATATTAACACACTGACAGAGAACACAGATTAATATTAACACACTCACTGGCACACTGTGTATATCATGACCCACAGTCAGATACACCCTGTGAAGTGTAAAACACCCCCACTGTCCTCAGCAATATTAACACACTGACAGAGAACACAGATTAATATTAACACACTCACTGACACACTGTGTATATCATGACCCACAGTCAGATACACCCTGTGAAGTGTAAAACACCCCCACTGTCCTCAGGAATATTAACACACTGACAGAGAACACAGATTAATATTACCACACTCACTGACACACTGTGTACATCATGACCCACAGTCAGATACACCCTGTGAAGTGTAAAACACCCCCACTGTCCTCAGGAATATTAACACACTGACAGAGAACACAGATTAATATTAACACACTCACTGACACACTGTGTATATCATGACCCACAGTCAGATACACCCTGTGAAGTGTAAAACACCCCCACTGTCCTCAGTAATATTAACACACTGACAGGGAACACAGATTAATATTAACACACTCACTGACACACTGTGTATATCATGACCCACAGTCAGATACACCCTGTGAAGTGTAAAACACCCCCACTGTCCTCAGTAATATTAACACACTGACAGAGAACACAGATTAATATTAACACACTCACTGACACACTGTGTACATCATGACCCACAGTCAGATACACCCTGTGAAGTGTAAAACAACCCCCACTGTCCTCAGGAATATTAACACACTGACAGAGAACACAGATTAATATTAACACACTCACTGACACACTGTGTATATCATGACCCACAGTCAGATACACCCTGTGAAGTGTAAAACACCCCCACTGTCCTCAGTAATATTAACACACTGACAGAGAACACAGATTAATATTAACACACTCACTGACACACTGTGTACATCATGACCCACAGTCAGATACACCCTGTGAAGTGTAAAACACCCCCACTGTCCTCAGTAATATTAACACACTGACAGAGAACACAGATTAATATTAACACACTCACTGACACACTGTGTACATCATGACCCACAGTCAGATACACCCTGTGAAGTGTAAAACACCCCCACTGTCCTCAGTAATATTAACACCTGACAGAGAACACAGATTAATATTAACACACTCACTGACACACTGTGTATATCATGACCCACAGTCAGATACACCCTGTGAAGTGTAAAACACCCCCACTGTCCTCAGGAATATTAACACACTGACAGAGAACACAGATTAATATTAACACTCTCACTGACACACTGTGTATATCATGATCCACAGTCAGATACACCCTGTGAAGTGTAAAACATCCCCACTGTCCTCAGTAATATTAACACAGTGACAGAGAACACAGATTAATATTAACACACTCACTGACACACTGTGTATATCATGACCCACAGTCAGATAAACCCTGTGAAGTGTAAAACACCCCAACTGTCCTCAGTAATATTAACACACTGACAGAGAACACAGATTAATATTAACACACTCACTGACACATTGTGTATATCATGACCCACAGTCAGATACAACCTGTGAAGTGTAAAACACCCCCACTGTCCTCAGTAATATTAACACACTGACAGAGAACACAGATTAATATTAACACACTCACTGACACACTGTGTATATCATGACCCACAGTCAGATACACCCTGTGAAGTGTAAAACACCCCCACTGTCCTCAGTAATATTAACACACTGACAGAGAACACAGATTAATATTAACATACTCACTGACACACTGTGTACATCATGACCCACAGTCAGATACACCCTGTGAAGTGTAAAACACCCCCACTGTCCTCAGTAATATTAACACACTGACAGAGAACACAGATTAATATTAACACACTCACTGACACACTGTGTATATCATGACCCACAGTCAGATACACCCTGTGAAGTGTAAAACACCCCCACTGTCCTCAGGAATATTAACACACTGACAGAGAACACAGATTAATATTAACACACTCACTGACACACTGTGTATATCATGACCCACAGTCAGATACACCCTGTGAAGTGTAAAACATCCCCACTGTCCTCAGGAATATTAACACACTGACAGAGAACACAGATTAATATTAACACACTCACTGACACACTGTGTATATCATGACCCACAGTCAGATACACCCTGTGAAGTGTAAAACACCCCCACTGTCCTCAGTAATATTAACACACTGACAGAGAACACAGATTAATATTAGCACACTCACTGACACACTGTGTATATCATGACCCACAGTCAGATACACCCTGTGAAGTGTAAAACACCCCCACTGTCCTCAGTAATATTAACACACTGACAGAGAACACAGATTAATATTAACACACTCACTGACACACTGTGTATATCATGACCCACAGTCAGATACACACTGTAAAGTGTAAAACACCCCCAGTGTCCTCAGGAATATTAACACACTGACAGAGAACACAGATTAATATTAACACACTCACTGACACACTGTGTACATCATGACCCACAGTCAGATACACCCTGTGAAGTGTAAAACACCCCCACTGTCCTCAGTAATATTAACACACTGACAGAGAACACAGATTAATATTAACACACTCACTGACACACTGTGTATATCATGACCCACAGTCAGATACACCCTGTGAAGTGTAAAACACCCCCACTGTCCTCAGGAATATTAACACACTGACAGAGTACACAGATGAATATTAACACACTCACTGACACACCGTGTATATCATGACCCACAGTCAGATACACCCTGTGAAGTGTAAAACACCCCCACTGTCCTCAGTAATATTAACACACTGACAGAGAACACAGATTAATATTAACATACTCACTGACACACTGTGTACATCATGACCCACAGTCAGATACACCCTGTGAAGTGTAAAACACCCCCACTGTCCTCAGTAATATTAACACACTGACAGAGAACACAGATTAATATTAACACACTCACTGACACACTGTGTATATCATGACCCACAGTCAGATACACCCTGTGAAGTGTAAAACACCCCCACTGTCCTCAGGAATATTAACACACTGACAGAGAACACAGATTAATATTAACACACTCACTGACACACTGTGTACATCATGACCCACAGTCAGATACACCCTGTGAAGTGTAAAACACCCCCACTGTCCTCAGTAATATTAACACACTGACAGAGAACACAGATTAATATTAACACACTCACTGACACACTGTGTATATCATGACCCACAGTCAGATACACCCTGTGAAGTGTAAAACACCCCCACTGTCCTCAGGAATATTAACACACTGACAGAGAACACAGATTAATATTAACACACTCACTGACACACTGTGTATATCATGACCCACAGTCAGATACACCCTGTGAAGTGTAAAACATCCCCACTGTCCTCAGGAATATTAACACACTGACAGAGAACACAGATTAATATTAACACACTCACTGACACACTGTGTATATCATGACCCACAGTCAGATACACCCTGTGAAGTGTAAAACACCCCCACTGTCCTCAGTAATATTAACACACTGACAGAGAACACAGATTAATATTAGCACACTCACTGACACACTGTGTATATCATGACCCACAGTCAGATACACCCTGTGAAGTGTAAAACACCCCCACTGTCCTCAGTAATATTAACACACTGACAGAGAACACAGATTAATATTAACACACTCACTGACACACTGTGTATATCATGACCCACAGTCAGATACACACTGTAAAGTGTAAAACACCCCCAGTGTCCTCAGGAATATTAACACACTGACAGAGAACACAGATTAATATTAACACACTCACTGACACACTGTGTACATCATGACCCACAGTCAGATACACCCTGTGAAGTGTAAAACACCCCCACTGTCCTCAGTAATATTAACACACTGACAGAGAACACAGATTAATATTAACACACTCACTGACACACTGTGTATATCATGACCCACAGTCAGATACACCCTGTGAAGTGTAAAACACCCCCACTGTCCTCAGGAATATTAACACACTGACAGAGTACACAGATGAATATTAACACACTCACTGACACACCGTGTATATCATGACCCACAGTCAGATACACCCTGTGAAGTGTAAAACACCCCCACTGTCCTCAGGAATATTAACACACTGACAGAGAACACAGATTAATATTAGCACACTCACTGACACACTGTGTATATCATGACCCACAGTCAGATACACCCTGTGAAGTGTAAAACACCCCCACTGTCCTCAGGAATATTAACACACTGACAGAGAACACAGATTAATATTAACACACTCACTGACACACTGTGTATATCATGACCCACAGTCAGATACACCCTGTGAAGTGTAAAACACCCCCACTGTCCTCAGTAATATTAACACACTGACAGAGAACACAGATTAATATTAACACACTCACTGACACACTGTGTCAATCGTGACCCACAGTCAGATACACCCTGTGAAGTGTAAAACATCCCCACTGTCCTCAGTAATATTAACACACTGACAGAGAACACAGATTAATATTAACACACTCACTGACACACTGTGTACATCATGACCCACAGTCAGATAAACCCTGTGAAGTGTAAAACACCCCCACTGTCCTCAGTAATATTAACACACTGACAGAGAACACAGATTAATATTAACACACTCACTGGCACACTGTGTATATCATGACCCACAGTCAGATACACCCTGTGAAGTGTAAAACACCCCCACTGTCCTCAGTAATATTAACACACTGACAGAGAACACAGATTAATATGAACACACTCACTGACACACTGTGTCAATCGTGACCCACAGTCAGATACACCCTGTGAAGTGTAAAACACCCCCACTGTCCTCAGGAATATTAACACACTGACAGAGAACACAGATTAATATTAACACACTCACTGGCACACTGTGTATATCATGACCCACAGTCAGATACACCCTGTGAAGTGTAAAACACCCCCACTGTCCTCAGTAATATTAACACACTGACAGGGAACACAGATTAATATTAACACACTCACTGACACACTGTGTATATCATGAACCACAGTCAGATACACCCTGTGAAGTGTAAAACAACCCCCACTGTCCTCAGGAATATTAACACACTGACAGAGAACACAGATTAATATTAACACACTCACTGACACACTGTGTATATCATGACCCACAGTCAGATACACCCTGTGAAGTGTAAAACACCCCCACTGTCCTCAGTAATATTAACACACTGACAGAGAACACAGATTAATATTAACACACTCACTGACACACTGTGTACATCATGACCCACAGTCAGATACACCCTGTGAAGTGTAAAACACCCCCACTGTCCTCAGTAATATTAACACACTGACAGAGAACACAAATTCATATTAACACACTCACTGACACACTGTGTACATCATGACCCACAGTCAGATACACCCTGTGAAGTGTAAAACACCCCCACTGTCCTCAGTAATATTAACACACAGACAGAGAACACAGATTAATATTAACACACTCACTGACACACTGTGTACATCATGACCCACAGTCAGATACACCCTGTGAAGTGTAAAACACCCCCACTGTCCTCAGTAATATTAACACCTGACAGAGAACACAGATTAATATTAACACACTCACTGACACACTGTGTATATCATGACCCACAGTCAGATACACCCTGTGAAGTGTAAAACACCCCCACTGTCCTCAGGAATATTAACACACTGACAGAGAACACAGATTAATATTAACACTCTCACTGACACACTGTGTATATCATGATCCACAGTCAGATACACCCTGTGAAGTGTAAAACATCCCCACTGTCCTCAGTAATATTAACACAGTGACAGAGAACACAGATTAATATTAACACACTCACTGACACACTGTGTATATCATGACCCACAGTCAGATAAACCCTGTGAAGTGTAAAACACCCCAACTGTCCTCAGTAATATTAACACACTGACAGAGAACACAGATTAATATTAACACACTCACTGACACATTGTGTATATCATGACCCACAGTCAGATACAACCTGTGAAGTGTAAAACACCCCCACTGTCCTCAGTAATATTAACACACTGACAGAGAACACAGATTAATATTAACACACTCACTGACACACTGTGTATATCATGACCCACAGTCAGATACACCCTGTGAAGTGTAAAACACCCCCACTGTCCTCAGTAATATTAACACACTGACAGAGAACACATATTAATATTAACACACTCACTGACACACTGTGTACATCATGACCCACAGTCAGATACACCCTGTGAAGTGTAAAACACCCCCACTGTCCTCAGTAATATTAACACACTGACAGAGAACACAGATTAATATTAACACACTCACTGACACACTGTGTATATCATGACCCACAGTCAGATACACCCTGCGAAGTGTAAAACACCCCCACTGTCCTCAGGAATATTAACACACTGACAGAGAACACAGATTAATATTAACACACTCACTGACACACTGTGTACATCATGACCCACAGTCAGATACACCCTGTGAAGTGTAAAACACCCCCACTGTCCTCAGTAATATTAACACACTGACAGAGAACACAGATTAATATTAACACACTCACTGACACACTGTGTATATCATGACCCACAGTCAGATACACCCTGTGAAGTGTAAAACACCCCCACTGTCCTCAGTAATATTAACACACTGACAGAGAACACAGATTAATATTAGCACACTCACTGACACACTGTGTATATCATGACCCACAGTCAGATACACCCTGTGAAGTGTAAAACACCCCCACTGTCCTCAGTAATATTAACACACTGACAGAGAACACAGATTAATATTAACACACTCACTGACACACTGTGTATATCATGACCCACAGTCAGATACACCCTGTAAAGTGTAAAACACCCCCACTGTCCTCAGGAATATTAACACACTGACAGAGAACACAGATTAATATTAACACACTCACTGACACACTGTGTACATCATGACCCACAGTCAGATACACCCTGTGAAGTGTAAAACACCCCCACTGTCCTCAGTAATATTAACACACTGACAGAGAACACAGATTAATATTAACACACTCACTGACACACTGTGTATATCATGACCCACAGTCAGATACACCCTGTGAAGTGTAAAACACCCCCACTGTCCTCAGGAATATTAACACACTGACAGAGTACACAGATGAATATTAACACACTCACTGACACACTGTGTATATCATGACCCACAGTCAGATACACCCTGTGAAGTGTAAAACACCCCCACTGTCCTCAGGAATATTAACACACTGACAGAGAACACAGATTAATATTAACACACTCACTCTGGCAGTGCCATAGACATTTATAAGTGCAAAGTAATAGAAACGTTTAACACAGCATTCACTTACAATGCCCTGGACCTTGTTAGCATGCTTGACTATTGGAATGCAAAGGCCTATTGCAGTGTAATTGTACCTCGCAGTACAGGAACCTCTGACAGGGTAATTGTACCTCGCAGTACAGGAACCTCTGACAGGGTAATTGTACCTCGCAGTACAGGAACCTCTGACAGGGTAATAGTACATTGCAGTACAGGAACCTCTGACAGGGTAATTGTACCTCGTAGTGCAGGAACCTCTGACAGGGTAATTGTACCTCGCAATACAGGAACCTCTGACAGGGTAATTGTACCTCGCTGTACAGGAACCTCTGACAGGGTAATTGCACCTCGCAGTACAGGAACCTCTGACAGGGTAATTGTACCTCGCAGTACAGGAACCTCTGACAGTGTAATTGTACCTCGCAGTGCAGGAACCTCTGACAGGGTAATTGGACCTCGCAGTACAGGAACCTCTGACAGGGTAATTGTACCTCGCAGTGCAGGAACCTCTGACAGGGTAATTGTACCTCGCAGTGCAGGAACCTCTGACCGGGTAATTGTACCTCGCAGTACAGGAACCTCTGACAGGGTAATTGTGCCTCGCAGTACAGGAACCTCTGACAGGGTAATTGTACCTCGCAGTACAGGAACCTCTGACAGGGTAATTGAACCTCGCAGTACAGGAACCTCTGACAGGGTAATTGTACCTCGTACAGGAACGTCTGACAGGGTAATTGTACCTCGCAGTACAGGAACCTCTGACAGGGTAATTGTACCTCGCAGTACAGGAACCTCTGACAGGGTAATTGTACCTCGCAGTGCAGGAACCTCTGACAGTGTAATTGTACCTCGCAGTACAGGAACCTCTGACAGGGTAATTGTACCTCGCAGTACAGGAACCTCTGACAGGGTAATTGTCCCTCGCAGTGCAGGAACCTCTGACAGGGTAATTGTACCTCGCAGTGCAGGAACCTCTGACAGGGTAATTGAACCTCGCAGTACAGGAACCTCTGACAGTGTAATTGTACCTCGCAGTACAGGAACCTCTGACAGGGTAATTGTCCCTCGCAGTGCAGGAACCTCTGACAGGGTAATTGTACCTCGCAGTGCAGGAACCTCTGACAGGGTAATTGTACCTCGCAGTACAGGAACCTCTGACAGGGTAATTGTACCTCGCAGTGCAGGAACCTCTGACAGTGTAATTGTACCTCGCAGTACAGGAACCTCTGACAGGGTAATTGTCCCTCGCAGTGCAGGAACCTCTGACAGGGTAATTGTACCTCGCAGTGCAGGAACCTCTGACAGGGTAATTGTACCTCGCAGTACTGGAACCTCTGACAGGGTAATTGTACCTCGCAGTACAGGAACCTCTGACAGTGTAATTGTACCTCGCAGTACAGGAACCTCTGACAGGGTAATTGTACCTCGCAGTACAGGAACCTCTGACAGGGTAATTGTACCTCGCAGTGCAGGAACCTCTGACAGTGTAATTGTACCTCGCAGTACAGGAACCTCTGACAGGGTAATTGGACCTCGCAGTACAGGAACCTCTGACAGGGTAATTGTACCTCGCAGTACAGGAACCTCTGACAGGGTAATTGTACCTCGCAGTGCAGGAACCTCTGACAGGGTAATTGTACCTCGCAGTACAGGAACCTCTGACAGGGTAATTGTACCTCGCAGTACAGGAACCTCTGACAGGGTAATTGTACCTCGCAGTACAGGAACCTCTGACAGGGTAATTGGACCTCGCAGTGCAGGAACCTCTGACAGGGTAATTGTACCTCGCAGTACAGGAACCTCTGACAGGGTAATTGTACCTCGCAGTACAGGAACCTCTGACAGGGTAATTGTACCTCGCAGTGCAGGAACCTCTGACAGGGTAATTGTACCTCGCAGTGCAGGAACCTCTGACAGGGTAATTGTACCTCGCAGTACAGGAACCTCTGACAGGGTAATTGTACCTCGCAGTGCAGGAACCTCTGACAGGGTAATTGTACCTCGCAGTACAGGAACCTCTGACAGGGTAATTGTACCTCGCAGTACAGGAACCTCTGACAGGGTAATTGTACCTCGCAGTACAGGAACCTCTGACAGGGTAATTGTACCTCGCAGTACAGGAACCTCTGACAGTGTAATTGTACCTCGCAGTGCAGGAACCTCTGACAGGGTAATTGTACCTCGCAGTGCAGGAACCTCTGACAGGTTAATTGTACGTCGCAGTACAGGAACCTCTGACAGTGTAATTGTACCTCGCAGTACAGGAACCTCTGACAGGGTAATTGTACCTCGCAGTACAGGAACCTCTGACAGTGTAATTGTACCTCGCAGTACAGGAACCTCTGACAGGGTAATTGTACCTCGCAGTACAGGAACCTCTGACAGGGTAATTGTACCTCGCAGTACAGGAACCTCTGACAGGGTAATTGTACCTCGCAGTGCAGGAACCTCTGACAGGGTAATTGTACCTCGCAGTACAGGAACCTCTGACAGTGTAATTGTACCTCGCAGTGCAGGAACCTCTGACAGGGTAATTGTACCTCGCAGTGCAGGAACCTCTGACAGGGTAATTGTACCTCGCAGTGCAGGAACCTCTGACAGGATAATTTTACCTCGCAGTGCAGGAACCTCTGACAGGGTAATTGTACCTCGCAGTGCAGGAACCTCTGACAGGGTAATTGTACCTCGCAGTACAGGAACCTCTGACAGGGTAATTGTACCTCACAGTACAGGAACCTCTGACAGGGTAATTGTACCTCGCAGTGCAGGAACCTCTGACAGGGTAATTGTACCTCGCAGTACAGGAACCTCTGACAGGGTAATTGTACCTCACAGTACAGGAACCTCTGACAGGGTAATTGTACCTCGCAGTACAGGAACCTCTGACAGGGTAATTGTACCTCGCAGTGCAGGAACCTCTGACAGGGTAATTGTACCTCGCAGTACAGGAACCTCGGACAGGGTAATTGTACCTCGCAGTGCAGGAACCTCTGACAGGGTAATTGTACCTCGCAGTACAGGAACCTCTGACAGGGTAATTGGACCTCGCAGTACAGGAACCTCTGACAGGGTAATTGTACCTCACAGTGCAGGAACCTCTGACAGGGTAATAGTACCTCGCAGTACAGGAACCTCTGACAGGGTAATTGTACCTCGCAGTGCAGGAACCTCTGACAGGGTAATTGTACCTCACAGTACAGGAACCTCTGACAGGATAATTCTACCTCGCAGTGCAGGAACCTCTGACAGGGTAATTGTACCTCGCAGTACAGGAACTTCTGACAGGGTAATTGTACCTCGCAGTACAGGAACCTCTGACAGGGTAATTGTACCTCGCAGTACAGGAACCTCTGACAGGGTAATTGTACCTCGCAGTACAGGAACCTCTGACAGGGTAATTGTACCTCGCAGTGCAGGAACCTCTGACAGTGTAATTGTACCTCGCAGTACAGGAACCTCTGACAGGGTAATTGTACCTCGCAGTACAGGAACCTCTGACAGGGTAATTGTACCTCGCAGTACAGGAACCTCTGACAGGGTAATTGTACCTCGCAGTACAGGAACCTCTGACAGGGTAATTGTACCTCACAGTGCAGGAACCTCTGACAGGGTAATTGTACCTCACAGTGCAGGAACCTCTGACAGGGTAATTGTACCTCGCAGTACAGGAACCTCTGACAGGGTAATTGTACCTCGCAGTACAGGAACCTCTGACAGGGTAATTGTACCTCGCAGTGCAGGAACCTCTGACATGGTAATTGTACCTCGCAGTACAGGAACCTCTGACAGGGTAATTGTACCTCGCAGTACAGGAACCTCTGACAGGGTAATTGTACCTCGCAGTACAGGAACCTCTGACAGGGTAATTGTACCTCGCAGTACAGGAACCTCTGACAGGGTAATTGTACCTCACAGTGCAGGAACCTCTGACAGGGTAATTGTACCTCACAGTGCAGGAACCTCTGACAGGGTAATTGTACCTCGCAGTGCAGGAACCTCTGACAGGGTAATTGTACCTCGCAGTACAGGAACCTCTGACAGGATAATTGTACCTCGCAGTGCAGGAACCTCTGACAGGGTAATTGTACCTCGCAGTACAGGAACCTCTGACAGGGTAATTGTACCTCGCAGTACAGGAACCTCTGACAGGGTAATTGTACCTCGCAGTGCAGGAACCTCTGACAGGGTAATTGTACCTCGCAGTGCAGGAACCTCTGACAGGGTAATTGTACCTCGCAGTGCAGTAACCTCTGACAGGGTAATTGTACCTCGCAGTACAGGAACCTCTGACAGGGTAATTGTACCTCGCAGTACAGGAACCTCTGACAGGGTAATTGTACCTCGCAGTACAGGAACCTCTGACAGGGTAATTGTACCTCGCAGTGCAGGAACCTCTGACAGGGTAATTGTACCTCGCAGTACAGGAACTTCTGACAGGGTAATTGTACCTCGCAGTACAGGAACCTCTGACAGGGTAATTGTACCTCGCAGTGCAGGAACCTCTGACAGGGTAATTGTACCTCGCAGTGCAGGAACCTCTGACAGGGTAATTGTACCTCACAGTACAGGAACCTCTGACAGGGTAATAGTACCTCGCAGTGCAGGAACCTCTGACAGGGTAATTGTACCTCGCAGTGCAGGAACCTCTGACAGTGTAATTGTACCTCGCAGTGCAGGAACCTCTGACAGGGTAATTGTACCTCGCTGGGCAGGAACCTCTGACAGGGTAATTGTACCTCGCAGTGCAGGAACCTCTGACAGGGTAATTGTACCTCGCAGTACAGGAACCTCTGACAGGGTAATTGTACCTCGCAGTACAGGAACCTCTGACAGGGTAATTGTACCTCGCAGTACAGTAACCTCTGACAGGGTAATTGTACCTCGCAGTACAGGAACCTCTGACAGGGTAACTGTACCTCGCAGTACAGGAACCTCTGACAGGGTAATTGTACCTCGCAGTGCAGGAACCTCTGACAGGGTAATTGTACCTCACAGTACAGGAACCTCTGACAGGGTAATTGTACCTCGCAGTGCAGGAACCTCTGACTGGGTAATTGTACCTCGCAGTACAGGAACCTCTGACAGGGTAATTGTACCTCGCAGTGCAGGAACCTCTGACAGGGTAATTGTACCTCGCAGTACAGGAACCTCTGACAGGGTAATTGTACCTCGCAGTACAGGAACCTCTGACAGGGTAATTGTACCTCGCAGTACAGGAACCTCTGACAGGGTAATTGTCCCTCGCAGTACAGGAACCTCTGACAGGGTAATTGTACCTCGCAGTGCAGGAAACTCTGACAGGGTAATTGTACCTCGCAGTACAGGAACCTCTGACAGTGTAATTGTACCTCGCAGTACAGGAACCTCTGACAGGGTAATTGTACCTCGCAGTGCAGGAACCTCTGACAGGGTAATTGTACCGCGCAGTGCAGGAACCTCTGACAGGGTAATTGTACCTCGCAGTGCAGGAACCTCTGACAGGGTAATTGTACCTCGCAGTGCAGGAACCTCTGACAGGGTAATTGTCCCTCGCAGTGCAGGAACCTCTGACAGGGTAATTGTACCTCGCAGTGCAGGAACCTCTGACAGGGTAATTGTACCTCGCAGTACAGGAACCTCGGACAGGGTAATTGTACCTCGCAGTGGAGGAACCTCTGACAGGGTAATTGTACCTCGCAGTACAGGAACCTCTGACAGGGTAATTGTACCTCGCAGTACAGGAACCTCTGACAGGGTAATTGTACCTCACAGTGCAGGAACCTCTGACAGGGTAATAGTACCTCGCAGTACAGGAACCTCTGACAGGGTAATTGTACCTCGCAGTGCAGGAACCTCTGACAGGATAATTGTACCTCACAGTACAGGAACCTCTGACAGGATAATTCTACCTCGCAGTGCAGGAACCTCTGACAGGGTAATTGTACCTCGCAGTACAGGAACTTCTGACAGGGTAATTGTACCTCGCAGTACAGGAACCTCTGACAGGGTAATTGTACCTCGCAGTACAGGAACCTCTGACAGGGTAATTGTACCTCGCAGTACAGGAACCTCTGACAGGGTAATTGTACCTCGCAGTGCAGGAACCTCTGACAGTGTAATTGTACCTCGCAGTACAGGAACCTCTGACAGGGTAATTGTACCTCGCAGTACAGGAACCTCTGACAGGGTAATTGTACCTCGCAGTACAGGAACCTCTGACAGGGTAATTGTACCTCGCAGTGCAGGAACCTCTGACAGGGTAATTGTACCTCGCAGTACAGGAACCTCTGACAGGGTAATTGTACCTCGCAGTACAGGAACCTCTGACAGGGTAATTGTACCTCGCAGTACAGGAACCTCTGACAGGGTAATTGTACCTCACAGTGCAGGAACCTCTGACAGGGTAATTGTACCTCGCAGTACAGGAACCTCTGACAGGGTAATTGTACCTCGCAGTACAGGAACCTCTGACAGGGTAATTGTACCTCGCAGTGCAGGAACCTCTGACAGGGTAATTGTACCTCGCAGTACAGGAACCTCTGACAGGGTAATTGTACCTCGCTGTACAGGAACTTCTGACAGGGTAATTGTACCTCGCAGTACAGGAACCTCTGACAGGGTAATTGTACCTCACAGTGCAGGAACCTCTGACAGGGTAATTGTACCTCGCAGTACAGGAACCTCTGACAGGGTAATTGTACGTCGCAGTACAGGAACCTCTGACAGGGTAATTGTACCTCGCAGTGCAGGAACCTCTGACAGGGTAATTGTACCTCGCAGTACAGGAACCTCTGACAGGGTAATTGTCCCTCGCAGTGCAGGAACCTCTGACAGGGTAATTGTACCTCGCAGTGCAGGAACCTCTGACAGGGTAATTGTACCTCGCAGTGCAGGAACCTCTGACAGGGTAATTGTACCTCGCAGTACAGGAACCTCTGACAGGGTAATTGTACCTCGCAGTACAGGAACCTCTGACAGGGTAATTGTACCTCGCAGTGCAGGAACCTCTGACAGGGTAATTGTACCTCGCAGTGCAGGAACCTCTGACAGGGTAATTGTACCTCGCAGTACAGGAACCTCTGACAGGGTAATTGTACCTCGCAGTACAGGAACCTCTGACAGGGTAATTGTACCTCGCAGTACAGGAACCTCTGACAGGGTAATTGTACCTCGCAGTACAGGAACCTCTGACAGGGTAATTGTACCTCACAGTGCAGGAACCTCTGACAGGGTAATTGTACCTCACAGTGCAGGAACCTCTGACAGGGTAATTGTACCTCGCAGTGCAGGAACCTCTGACAGGGTAATTGTACCTCGCAGTACAGGAACCTCTGACAGGATAATTGTACCTCGCAGTACAGGAACCTCTGACAGGGTAATTGTACCTCGCAGTGCAGGAACCTCTGACAGGATAATTTTACCTCGCAGTGCAGGAACCTCTGACAGGATAATTTTACCTCGCAGTGCAGGAACCTCTGACAGGGTAATTGTACCTCGCAGTACAGGAACCTCTGACAGGGTAATTGTACCTCGCAGTACAGGAACCTCTGACAAGGTAATTGTACCTCGCAGTACAGGAACCTCTGACAGGGTAATTGTACCTCACAGTGCAGGAACCTCTGACAGGGTAATTGTACCTCGCAGTACAGGAACCTCTGACAGGGTAATTGTACCTCGCAGTACAGGAACCTCTGACAGGGTAATTGTACCTCGCAGTACAGGAACCTCTGACAGGGTAATTGTACCTCGCAGTGCAGGAACCTCTGACAGGGTAATTGTACCTCGCAGTGCAGGAACCTCTGACAGGATAATTGTACCTCGCAGTGCAGGAACCTCTGACAGGGTAATTGTACCTCGCAGTGCAGGAACCTCTGACAGGGTAATTGTACCTCGCAGTACAGGAACCTCTGACAGGGTAATTGTACCTCGCAGTACAGGAACCTCTGACAGGGTAATTGTACCTCGCAGTACAGGAACCTCTGACAGGGTAATTGTACCTCGCAGTGCAGGAACCTCTGACAGGGTAATTGTACCTCGCAGTACAGGAACCTCTGACAGGGTAATTGTACCTCGCAGTGCAGGAACCTCTGACAGTGTAATTGTACCTCACAGTGCAGGAACCTCTGACAGGGTAATTGTACCTCGCAGTACAGGAACCTCTGACAGGGTAATTGTACCTCACAGTACAGGAACCTCTGACATGGTAATTGTACCTCGCAGTACAGGAACCTCTGACAGGGTAATTGTACCTCGCAGTACAGGAACCTCTGACAGGGTAATTGTACCTCGCAGTACAGGAACCTCTGACAGGGTAATTGTACCTCGCAGTGCAGGAACCTCTGACAGGGTAATTGTACCTCGCAGTGCAGGAACCTCTGACAGTGTAATTGTACCTCGCAGTACAGGAACCTCTGACAGGGTAATAGTACCTCGCAGTACAGGAACCTCTGACAGGGTAATTGTACCTCGCAGTACAGGAACCTCTGACAGGGTAATTGTACCTCGCAGTACAGGAACCTCTGACAGGGTAATTGTACCTCGCAGTACAGGAACCTCTGACAGGGTAATTGTACCTCGCAGTACAGGAACCTCTGACAGGGTAATTGTACCTCACAGTACAGGAACCTCTGACAGGGTAATTGTACCTCGCAGTGCAGGAACCTCTGACAGTGTAATTGTACCTCACAGTACAGGAACCTCTGACAGGGTAATTGTACCTCACAGTGCAGGAACCTCTGACAGGGTAATTGTACCTCGCAGTACAGGAACCTCTGACAGGGTAATTGTACCTCGCAGTACAGGAACCTCTGACAGGGTAATTGTCCCTCGCAGTACAGGAACCTCTGACAGGGTAATTGTACCTCGCAGTACAGGAACCTCTGACAGGGTAATTGTACCTCGCAGTACAGGAACCTCTGACAGGGTAATTGTACCTCGCAGTACAGGAACCTCTGACAGTGTAATTGTACCTCACAGTACAGGAACCTCTGACAGGGTAATTGTACCTCGCAGTACAGGAACCTCTGACAGGGTAATTGTACCTCGCAGTACAGGAACCTCTGACAGGGTAATAGTACCTCGCAGTACAGGAACCTCTGACAGGGTAATTGTCCCTCGCAGTACAGGAACCTCTGACAGGGTAATTGTACCTCGCAGTGCAGGAACCTCTGACAGGGTAATTGTCCCTCGCAGTGCAGGAACCTCTCGCAGCACAATAGCATCTTGCAATGCAGAGGCCTTTCCTGTGCATTTGCCCATGTAATGCAATGGGACTTGCTATGTAAAATCCAATTGTAATGCAAATTTCCCATGCAGTGCTGCAGCCCCTTGTAGTGCAAAAAGCACCTTGAGATGTCATAGAATGTTGCAATGCAACAAGCATTTGAAATCCCATTGAAGTTCTGGTGCACTAGACTCTTACAATGCAACACAAAAACTTGTTGTACAATAGCCTTTGCAGTACAACATCCACTAACAAAGCAATAGCCCCATGCAGTGCAATCTCCACTCACAGTGCAAAAACAACATGCAATGTAATAGTCTCTAAGAGTGACATAGCAATAACGTGAAGAAATGCTATAGCCTTTTGAACACAACAGACCATGACAATTCAATAGCCTCTTGCAGTGCAAAAGCTCTTTGATGTGCAATAGACCCTGACAATGTATTTTCCCCTTACAGTGCAACAGTTCTATGCTTTGCATAACATGCTTATGGTACAAAAGCCAGGTGCAGTCCAAGAGCAAATTGCCTTTTGATACCCTATTGAAATATAATATCCTCTCACAATGGAAACCATCTCGCAATACAAAATTTCCCGGCAGTGCAATAGCTATTTGTTTTGCAATTGTGACTTTCAATACAATAGACACTTGCCATGTAACATCCAGTTGCAATGTAATGGAACCATTAGTGTGCATGATCCTTGTATTGCAATAGCCTCTTGCAGTGCAATAGCAGCTTGCAATGCAGGGACCTTTGGTAATGCAATATCTCCTTCCAATGCAAAGGTCTTTGAGTTTGCAATGGAGCGTGGTGTGCAACATCCACTTGCAATGAAAATGCAAAGGCACCTTGCAATACAAGAACTATTTGCAAAGCAAAAACTCCAGCAATGCAACACGCATTTCATTGCAATAGCGCTTGCAGTCCAACAGTCCCTCCCTTGCAGACTATTATCCTTGCAATGTCAGAGCCCCTTTCAATGCAATGGCCCCTTTCAATACAACATCCACATGCAACGCAAGAAAACCAAGAATGTTTGGCAATGCACTGAAACAACTACTTGCAATGCAATCGGGCTAAGTCATTCAATCGCCCATTGATAACATTGCACACTGGCAAAGTAATGGACTTTTACAGAGCAATAGCTCATCGGAGGGCAATTGCCCTTTGCAATGCAATAACCTGAAGCAGTACATTGGGGGCTTACAATACAGTATCCATAATTAATACAATAACACTTTGCATTACAATGGCCTCTTACACTGTAATATCTTCTTGTAGTGTGAACACTCTTGCAGTTCAATAGCTACGTGCTGGAAAGCAGAAGCCTCTTGCAAAGAAATAACCTTTGTAATTCAATCACCTCTTGCACGGTGACAGCACCTTGCAATGCAGGATACACTGACAGTTTAATAGTCCTTTGTAATTCAATCACCTCTTGCACGGTGACAGCACCTTGCAATGCAGGATACACTGACAGTTTAATAGTCCTTTGTAATTCAATCACCTCTTGCACGGTGACAGCACCTTGCAATGCAGGATACACTGACAGTTTAATAGTCCTTTGTAATTCAATCACCTCTTGCACGGTGACAGCACCTTGCAATGCAGGATACACTGACAGTTTAATAGTCCTTTGTAATTCAATCACCTCTTGCACGGTGACAACACCTTGCAATGCAGGATACACTGACAGTTTAATAGTCCTTTGTAATTCAATCACCTCTTGCATGGTGACAGCACCTTGCAATGCAGGATACACTGACAGTTTAATAGTCCTTTGTAATTCAATCACCTCTTGCACGGTGACAACACCTTGCAATGCAGGATACACTGACAGTTTAATAGTCCTTTGTAATTCAATCACCTCTTGCACGGTGACAGCACCTTGCAATGCAGGATACAATGACAGTTTAATAGTCCTTTGTAATTCAATCACCTCTTGCACGGTGACAGCACCTTGCAATGCAGGATACAATGACAGTTTAATAGCCCTTTGTAATTCAATCACCTCTTGCACGGTGACAGCACCTTGCAATGCAGGATACACTGACAGTTTAATAGTCCTTTGTAATTCAATCACCTCTTGCACGGTGACAGCACCTTGCAATGCAGGATACACTGACAGTTTAATAGTCCTTTGTAATTCAATCACCTCTTGCACGGTGACAGCACCTTGCAATGCAGGATACACTGACAGTTTAATAGTCCTTTGTAATTCAATCACCTCTTGCACGGTGACAGCACCTTGCAATGCAGGATACACTGACAGTTTAATAGTCCTTTGTAATTCAATCACCTCTTGCACGGTGACAGCACCTTGCAATGCAGGATACAATGACAGTTTAATAGTCCTTTGTAATTCAATCACCTCTTGCACGGTGACAGCACCTTGCAATGCAGGATACACTGACAGTTTAATAGTCCTTTGTAATTCAATCACCTCTTGCACGGTGACAGCACCTTGCAATGCAGGATACAATGACAGTTTAATAGTCCTTTGTAATTCAATCACCTCTTGCACGGTGACAGCACCTTGCAATGCAGGATACAATGACAGTTTAATAGTCCTTTGTAATTCAATCACCTCTTGCACGGTGACAGCACCTTGCAATGCAGGATACACTGACAGTTTAATAGTCCTTTGTAATTCAATCACCTCTTGCACGGTGACAGCACCTTGCAATGCAGGATACAATGACAGTTTAATAGTCCTTTGTAATTCAATCACCTCTTGCACGGTGACAGCACCTTGCAATGCAGGATACACTGACAGTTTAATAGTCCTTTGTAATTCAATCACCTCTTGCACGGTGACAGCACCTTGCAATGCAGGATACACTGACAGTTTAATAGTCCTTTGTAATTCAATCACCTCTTGCACGGTGATAGCACCTTGCAATGCAGGATACACTGACAGTTTAATAGTCCTTTGTAATTCAATCACCTCTTGCACGGTGACAGCACCTTGCAATGCAGGATACACTGACAGTTTAATAGTCCTTTGTAATTCAATCACCTCTTGCACGGTGACAGCACCTTGCAATGCAGGATACACTGACAGTTTAACAGTCCTTTGTAATTCAATCACCTCTTGCACGGTGACAGCACCTTGCAATGCAGGATACACTGACAGTTTAATAGTCCTTTGTAATTCAATCACCTCTTGCACGGTGACAGCACCTTGCAATGCAGGATACACTGACAGTTTAATAGTCCTTTGTAATTCAATCACCTCTTGCACGGTGACAGCACCTTGCAATGCAGGATACAATGACAGTTTAATAGTCCTTTGTAATTCAATCACCTCTTGCACGGTGACAGCACCTTGCAATGCAGGATACACTGACAGTTTAATAGTCCTTTGTAATTCAATCACCTCTTGCACGGTGACAGCACCTTGCAATGCAGGATACACTGACAGTTTAATAGTCCTTTGTAATTCAATCACCTCTTGCACGGTGACAGCACCTTGCAATGCAGGATACACTGACAGTTTAATAGTCCTTTGTAATTCAATCACCTCTTGCATGGTGACAGCACCTTGCAATGCAGGATACACTGACAGTTTAATAGTCCTTTGTAATTCAATCACCTCTTGCACGGTGACAGCACCTTGCAATGCAGGATACACTGACAGTTTAATAGTCCTTTGTAATTCAATCACCTCTTGCACGGTGACAGCACCTTGCAATGCAGGATACACTGACAGTTTAATAGTCCTTTGTCATTCAATCACCTCTTGCACGGTGACAGCACCTTGCAATGCAGGATACACTGACAGTTTAATAGTCCTTTGTAATTCAATCACCTCTTGCACGGTGACAGCACCTTGCAATGCAGGATACAATGACAGTTTAATAGTCCTTTGTAATTCAATCACCTCTTGCACGGTGACAGCACCTTGCAATGCAGGATACACTGACAGTTTAATAGTCCTTTGTAATTCAATCACCTCTTGCACGGTGACAGCACCTTGCAATGCAGGATACACTGACAGTTTAATAGTCCTTTGTAATTCAATCACCTCTTGCACGGTGACAGCACCTTGCAATGCAGGATACACTGACAGTTTAATAGTCCTTTGTAATTCAATCACCTCTTGCACGGTGACAGCACCTTGCAATGCAGGATACACTGACAGTTTAATAGTCCTTTGTAATTCAATCACCTCTTGCACGGTGACAGCACCTTGCAATGCAGGATACACTGACAGTTTAATAGTCCTTTGTAATTCAATCACCTCTTGCACGGTGACAGCACCTTGCAATGCAGGATACACTGACAGTTTAATAGTCCTTTGTAATTCAATCACCTCTTGCACGGTGACAGCACCTTGCAATGCAGGATACAATGACAGTTTAATAGTCCTTTATAATTCAATCACCTCTTGCACGGTGACAGCAACTTGCAATGCAGGATACACTGACAGTTTAATAGTCCTTTGTAATTCAATCACCTCTTGCACGGTGACAGCACCTTGCAATGCAGGATACAATGACAGTTTAAGGACTGGAGAGGCCTTTGACAGTGCAATCACCCTTGCAGTTTAACATCCACATGGAGTTGTCACACAAACCACAGCTGTGATAATACAACAATCGTGAAAATAACTCCAAAGAGCTCCAGAAACCATCTTTGTCTTTAAGGAAAAAAAATCAGCCTTTAATTTACAAAATGAACAATGTATCCAAAATGGCATTGAAAGAAAACAAATCTTGGTCTTTGTGTGTTGAAACTGTCTGACAAGGACAAAGGACAAATGGTCAAAGCTAACAGGTGTCAAATGAACACATCCTATACCATGCTAAAACATTCCTGAATTGAATATCTCCTACTGAAAGAAAGAAGATGTGAAGTCACCATATTCTGGGTCACAGTGCAGTCACCATGGGTCAGAGAGCAGAGTGTCTGCTTCCGGGAGGTACAAGATAACACAGCTTTACATTAAAGTGTCTTTCAGCAAAACATTAACATATTGTTTGTCTTTGCTCAATGACCTTCTGGTCTGTTAGTCTGTGACCTTGTCCTATCAGCACCTTCTCTTTTGTTATCTCTTACCCCACCCCCGCTTTACTTGCTTAAAAACTTTTACATTTCTTATATCTGTTAGTTCTGATGAAGGGTCACAGACCTGAAACGTTAACTCCGTTTCTCTCTCCACAGATGTTGCCCGACCTGCTGAATATTTCCAGCACTCTCTGTTTTTATTAACTCCGTTTCTCTCTGCACAGATGTTGCCCGACCTGCTGAGTATTTCGAACACTCTCTGTTTTTATTAACTCTGTTTCTCTCTCCACAGATGTTGCCCGACCTGCTGAATATTTCCAGCACTCTCTGTTTTTATTAACTCTGTTTCTCTCTCCACAGATGTTGCCCGACCTGTGAATATTTCCAGCACTCTCTGTTTTTATTAACTCCGTTTCTCTCTCCACAGATGTTGCCCGACCTGCTGAATATTTCCAGCACTCTCTGTTTTTATTAACTCTGTTTCTCTCTCCACAGATGTTGCCCGACCTGCTGAGTATTTCCAGCACTCTCTGTTTTTATTAACTCTGTTTCTCTCTCCACAGATGTTGCCCGACCTGCTGAATATTTCCAGCACTCTCTGTTTTTATTAACTCTGTTTCTCTCTCCACAGATGTTGCCCGACCTGCTGAGTATTTCCAGCACTCTCTGTTTTTATTAACTCTGTTTCTCTCTCCACAGATGTTGCCCGACCTGCTGAATATTTCCAGCACTCTCTGTTTTTATTAACTCCGTTTCTCTCTCCACAGATGTTGCCCGACCTGCTGAATATTTCCAGCACTCTCTGTTTTTATTAACTCCGTTTCTCTCTCCACAGATGTTGCCCGACCTGCTGAGTATTTCCAGCACTCTCTGTTTTTATTAACTCTGTTTCTCTCTCCACAGATGTTGCCTGACCTGCTGAATATTTCCAGCACTCTCTGTTTTTATTAACTCTGTTTCTCTCTCCACAGATGTTGCCCGACCTGCTGAGTATTTCCAGCACTCTCTGTTTTTATTAACTCTGTTTCTCTCTCCACAGATGTTGCCCGACCTGCTGAATATTTCCAGCACTCTCTGTTTTTATGAACTCTGTCTGGAGACGCTGTCAATCAGCCTCTCAATGTAACAGAGTATTGTTTTTGTAACAGGTATTAGTACCGCAACCTCACAGCTCCAGTGTCCCGGGTTCGGTTCTGTTTACTGCCACAGTCTCACAGCTCCAGTGACCCGGGTTCGGTTCTGTTTACTGCCACAGTTTCACAGCTCCAGTGACCTGGGTTCGGTTCTGTTTACTGCCACAGTCTCACAGCTCCAGTGTCCCGGGTTCGGTTCTGTTTACTGCCACAGTCTCACAGCTCCAGTGTCCTGGGTTCGGTTCTGTTTACTGCCACAGCCTCACAGCTCCAGTGTCCTGGGTTCAGTTCTGTTTACTGCCACAGTCTCACAGCTCCAGTGACCTGGGTTCAGTTCTGTTTACTGCCACAGTCTCACAGCTCCAGTGACATGGGTTCGGTTCTGTTTACTGCCACAGCCTCACAGCTCCAGTGTCCCGGGTTCAGTTCTGTTTACTGCCACAGTCTCACCGCTCCAGTGACCTGGGTTCGGTTCTGTTTAGTGTCACAGTCTCACAGCTCCAGTGACCCGGGTTCGGTTCTGTTTACTGCCACAGTCTCACAGCTTCAGTGACCTGGGTTCGGTTCTGTTTACTGCCACAGTCTCACAGCTCCAGTGTCCCGGGTTCGGTTCTGTTTACTGCCACAGTCTCACAGCTCCAGTGTCCCGGGTTCGGTTCTGTTTACTGCCACAGTCTCACAGCTCCAGTGACCTGGGTTCGGTTCTGTTTACTGCCACAGTCTCACAGCTCCAGTGTCCCGGGTTCGGTTCTGTTTACTGCCACAGCCTCACAGCTCCAGTGTCCCGGGTTCAGTTCTGTTTACTGCCACAGTCTCACAGCTCCAGTGTCCCGGGTTCGGTTCTGTTTACTGCCACAGTCTCACAGCTCCAGTGTCCCGGGTTCAGTTCTGTTTACTGCCACAGTCTCACAGCTCCAGTGTCCCGGGTTCGGTTCTGTTTACTGCCACAGCCTCACAGCTCCAGTGTCCCGGGTTCGGTTCTGTTTACTGCCACAGTCTCACAGCTCCAGTGACCTGGGTTCGGTTCTGTTTACTGCCACAGTCTCACAGCTCCAGTGACCTGGGTTCGGTTCTGTTTACTGCCACAGTCTCACAGCTCCAGTGACCTGGGTTCGGTTCTGTTTACTGCCACAGTCTCACAGCTCCGGTGACCTGTGTTCAGTTCTGTTTACTGCCACAGTCTCACAGCTCCAGTGACCCGGGTTCGGTTCTGTTTAGTGTCACAGTCTCACAGCTCCAGTGACCTGGGTTCGGTTCTGTTTACTGCCACAGTCTCACAGCTCCAATGTCCCGGGTTCAGTTCTGTTTACTGCCACAGTCTCACAGCTCCAGTGTCCCGGGTTCGGTTCTGTTTACTGCCACAGTCTCACAGCTCCAGTGTCCCGGGTTCGGTTCTGTTTACTGCCACAGTCTCACAGCTTCAGTGACCTGGGTTCGGTTCTGTTTACTGCCACAGTCTCACAGCTCCAGTGTGCCGGGTTCGGCTCTGTTTACTGCCACAGCCTCACAGCTCCAGTGTCCCGGGTTCAGTTCTGTTTACTGCCACAGTCTCACAGCTCCAGTGACCTGGGTTCGGTTCTGTTTACTGCCACAGTCTCACAGCTCCGGTGACCTGGGTTCAGTTCTGTTTACTGCCACAGTCTCACAGCTCCAGTGTCCCGGGTTCGGTTCTGTTTACTGCCACAGTCTCACAGCTCCAGTGTCCCGGGTTCGGTTCTGTTTACTGCCACAGTCTCACAGCTCCAGTGACCTGGGTTCGGTTCTGTTTACTGCCACAGTCTCACAGCTCCAGTGACCTGGGTTCGGTTCTGTTTACTGCCACAGTCTCACAGCTCCAGTGTCCCAGGTTCGGTTCTGTTTACTGCCACAGTCTCACAGCTCCAGTGACCTGGGTTCAGTTCTGTTTACTGCCACAGTCTCACAGCTCCAGTGACCTGGGTTCGGTTCTGTTTACTGCCACAGTCTCACAGCTCCAGTGTCCTAGGTTCGGTTCTGTTTACTGCCACAGTCTCACAGCTCCAGTGACCCGGGTTCGGTTCTGTTTACTGCCACAGTCTCACAGCTCCAGTGACCTGGGTTCAGTTCTGTTTACTGCCACAGTCTCACAGCTCCAGTGACCTGGGTTCGGTTCTGTTTACTGCCACAGTCTCACAGCTCCGGTGACCTGGGTTCAGTTCTGTTTACTGCCACAGTCTCACAGCTCCAGTGACCCGGGTTCGGTTCTGTTTAGTGTCACAGTCTCACAGCTCCAGTGACCTGGGTTCGGTTCTGTTTACTGCCACAGTCTCACAGCTCCAATGTCCCGGGTTCAGTTCTGTTTACTGCCACAGTCTCACAGCTCCAGTGTCCCGGGTTCGGTTCTGTTTACTGCCACAGTCTCACCGCTCCAGTGACCTGGGTTCGGTTCTGTTTACTGCCACAGTCTCACAGCTCCAGTGACCCGGGTTCGGTTCTGTTTACTGCCACAGTCTCACCGCTCCAGTGACCTGGGTTCGGTTCTGTTTACTGCCACAGTCTCACAGCTCCAGTGTCCCGGGTTCGGTTCTGTTTACTGCCACAGTCTCACAGCTCCAGTGTCCCGGGTTCGGTTCTGTTTACTGCCACAGTCTCACAACTCCAGTGACCCGGGTTCGGTTCTGTTTAGTGTCACAGTCTCACAGCTCCAGTGACCTGGGTTCGGTTCTGTTTACTGCCACAGTCTCACAGCTCCAATGTCCCGGGTTCAGTTCTGTTTACTGCCACAGTCTCACAGCTCCAGTGTCCCGGGTTCGGTTCTGTTTACTGCCACAGTCTCACCGCTCCAGTGACCTGGGTTCGGTTCTGTTTACTGCCACAGTCTCACAGCTCCAGTGACCCGGGTTCGGTTCTGTTTACTGCCACAGTCTCACCGCTCCAGTGACCTGGGTTCGGTTCTGTTTACTGCCACAGTCTCACAGCTCCAGTGTCCCGGGTTCGGTTCTGTTTACTGCCACAGTCTCACAGCTCCAGTGTCCCGGATTCGGTTCTGTTTACTGCAACAGTCTCACAGCTCCAGTGTCCCGGGTTCAGTTCTGTTTACTGCCACAGTCTCACAGCTCCAGTGTCCCGGGTTTGGTTCTGTTTACTGCCACAGTCTCACAGCTCCAGTGACCCGGGTTCGGTTCTGTTTACTGCCACAGTCTCACAGCTCCAGTGTCCCGGGTTCAGTTCTGTTTACTGCCACAGTCTCACAGCTCCAGTGTCCCGGGTTCGGTTCTGTTTACTGCCACAGTCTCACAGCTCCAGTGACCCGGGTTCAGTTCTGTTTACTGCCACAGTCTCACAGCTCCAGTGTCCAGGGTTCGGTTCTGTTTACTGCCACAGTCTCACAGCTCCAGTGTCCCGGGTTCGGTTCTGTTTACTGCCACAGTCTCACAGCTCCAGTGTCCCGGGTCCGGTTCTGTTTACTGCCACAGTCTCACAGCTCCAGTGACCCGGGTTCAGTTCTGTTTACTGCCACAGTCTCACAGCTCCAGTGTCCAGGGTTCGGTTCTGTTTACTGCCACAGTCTCACAGCTCCAGTGTCCCGGGTTCGGTTCTGTTTACTGCCACAGTCTCACAGCTCCAGTGTCCCGGGTTCAGTTCTGTTTACTGCCACAGTCTCACAGCTCCAGTGACCTGGGTTCGGTTCTGTTTACTGCCACAGTCTCACAGCTCCAGTGTCCTGGGTTCAGTTCTGTTTACTGCCACAGTCTCACAGCTCCAGTGTCCCGGGTTCGGTTCTGTTTACTGCCACAGTCTCACAGCTCCAGTGTCCTGGGTTCGGTTCTGTTTACTGCCACAGTCTCACAGCTCCAGTGACCCGGGTTCGGTTCTGTTTACTGCCACAGCCTCACAGCTCCAGTGACCTGGGTTCGGTTCTGTTTACTGCCACAGTCTCACAGCTCCAGTGACCCGGGTTCGGTTCTGTTTACTGCCACAGTCTCACAGCTCCAGTGTCCCGGGTTTGGTTCTGTTTACTGCCACAGTCTCACAGCTCCAGTGACCCGGGTTCGGTTCTGTTTACTGCCACAGTCTCACAGCTCCAGTGTCCCGGGTTCAGTTCTGTTTACTGCCACAGTCTCACAGCTCCAGTGTCCCGGGTTCGGTTCTGTTTACTGCCACAGTCTCACAGCTCCAGTGACCCGGGTTCAGTTCTGTTTACTGCCACAGTCTCACAGCTCCAGTGTCCAGGGTTCGGTTCTGTTTACTGCCACAGTCTCACAGCTCCAGTGTCCCGGGTTCGGTTCTGTTTACTGCCACAGTCTCACAGCTCCAGTGTCCCGGGTTCAGTTCTGTTTACTGCCACAGTCTCACAGCTCCAGTGACCCGGGTTCAGTTCTGTTTACTGCCACAGTCTCACAGCTCCAGTGTCCTGGGTTCGGTTCTGTTTACTGCCACAGTCTCACAGCTCCAGTGTCCCGGGTTCGGTTCTGTTTACTGCCACAGTCTCACAGCTCCAGTGTCCTGGGTTCGGTTCTGTTTACTGCCACAGTCTCACAGCTCCAGTGACCTGGGTTCGGTTCTGTTTACTGCCACAGTCTCACAGCTCCAGTGACCCGGGTTCGGTTCGGTTTACTGCCACAGTCTCACAGCTCCGGTGACCTGGGTTCGGTTCTGTTCACTGCCACAGTCTCACAGCTCCAGTGACCTGGGTTCGGTTCTGTTTACTGCCACAGCCTCACAGCTCCAGTGTCCTGGGTTCGGTTCTGTTTACTGCCACAGTCTCACAGCTCCAGTGTCCCGGGTTCGGTTCTGTTTACTGCCACAGTCTCACAGCTCCAGTGTCCCGGGTTCGGTTCTGTTTACTGCCACAGTCTCACAGCTCCAGTGACCTGGGTTCGGTTCTGTTTACTGCCACAGTCTCACAGCTCCAGTGTCCCGGGTTCGGTTCTGTTTACTGTCACAGTCTCACAGCTCCAGTGACCCGGGTTCAGTTCTGTTTACTGCCACAGTCTCACAGCTCCAGTGACCTGGGTTCGGTTCTGTTTACTGCCACAGTCTCACAGCTCCAGTGTCCCGGGTTCGGTTCTGTTTACTGCCACAGTCTCACAGCTCCAGTGACCTGGGTTCGGTTCTGTTTACTGCCACAGTCTCACAGCTCCAGTGACCCAGGTTCGGTTCTGTTTACTGCCACAGTCTCACAGCTCCAGTGACCTGGGTTCGGTTCTGTTTACTGCCACAGTCTCACAGCTCCAGTGTCCTGGGTTCAGTTCTGTTTACTGCCACAGTCTCACAGCTCCAGTGTCCCGGGTTCGGTTCTGTTTACTGCCACAGTCTCACAGCTCCCGTGACCTGGGTTCGGTTCTGTTTACTGCCACAGTCTCACAGCTCCAGTGACCCAGGTTCGGTTCTGTTTACTGCCACAGTCTCACAGCTCCAGTGACCTGGGTTCGGTTCTGTTTACTGTCACAGTCTCACAGCTCCAGTGTCCTGGGTTCAGTTCTGTTTACTGCCACAGTCTCACAGCTCCAGTGACCTGGGTTCGGTTCTGTTTACTGCCACAGTCTCACAGCTCCCGTGACCTGGGTTCGGTTCTGTTTACTGCCACAGTCTCACAGCTCCAGAGTACCGGGTTCGGTTCTGTTTACTGTCACAGTCTCACAGCTCCAGTGTCCCGGGTTCGGTTCTGTTTACTGCCACAGTCTCACAGCTCCCGTGACCTGGGTTCGGTTCTGTTTACTGCCACAGTCTCACAGCTCCAGAGTACCGGGTTCGGTTCTGTTTACTGTCACAGTCTCACAGCTCCAGTGACCTGGGTTCGGTTCTGTTTACTGCCACAGTCTCACAGCTCCCGTGACCTGGGTTCGGTTCTGTTTACTGCCACAGTCTCACAGCTCCAGTGACCTGGGTTCGGTTCTGTTTACTGTCACAGTCTCACAGCTCCAGTGTCCTGGGTTCAGTTCTGTTTACTGCCACAGTCTCACAGCTCCAGTGTCCTGGGTTCAGTTCTGTTTACTGCCACAGTCTCACAGCTCCAGTGACCTGGGTTCGGTTCTGTTTACTGCCACAGTCTCACAGCTCCAGTGACCCGGGTTCAGTTCTGTTTACTGCCACAGTCTCACAGCTCCAGTGACCCGGGTTCAGTTCTGTTTACTGCCACAGTCTCACAGCTCCAGTGACCTGGGTTCAGTTCTGTTTACTGCCACAGTCTCACAGCTCCAGTGTCCCGGGTTCGGTTCTGTTTACTGCCACAGTCTCGCAGCTCCAGTGACCTGGGTTCGGTTCTGTTTACTGCCACAGTCTCACAGCTCCAGTGACCTGGGTTCGGTTCTGTTTACTGTCACAGTCTCACAGCTCCAGTGTCCTGGGTTCGGTTCTGTTTACTGCCACAGTCTCACAGCTCCAGTGTCCCGGGTTCGGTTCTGTTTACTGCCACAGTCTCACAGCTCCAGTGACCCGGGTTCGGTTCTGTTTACTGCCACAGTCTCACAGCTCCAGTGACCTGGGTTCGGTTCTGTTTACTGCCACAGTCTCACAGCTCCAGTGTCCCGGGTTCGGTTCGGTTTACTGCCACAGTCTCACAGCTGCAGTGACCTGGGTTCGGTTCTGT
The DNA here is from genome assembly GCF_036365525.1 of Heterodontus francisci. Lineage (NCBI taxonomy): Eukaryota > Metazoa > Chordata > Chondrichthyes > Heterodontiformes > Heterodontidae > Heterodontus > Heterodontus francisci. The sequence continues at coordinate 311,723 of NW_027141967.1, forward strand.
TTACTGCCACAGTCTCACAGCTCCAGTGACCCGGGTTCGGTTCTGTTTACTGCCACAGTCTCACAGCTCCAGTGACCTGTGTTCTGTTCTGTTTACTGCCACAGTCTCACAGCTCCAGTGACCCGGGTTCGGTTCTGTTTACTGCCACAGTCTCACAGCTCCAGTGACCTGGGTTCTGTTCTGTTTACTGCCACAGTCTCACAGCTCCAGTGTCCCGGGTTCGGTTCTGTTTACTGCCACAGTCTCACAGCTCCAGTGTCCTGGGTTCGGTTCTGTTTACTGCCACAGTCTCACAGCTCCAGTGTCCCGGGTTCGGTTCTGTTTACTGCCACAGTCTCACAGCTCCAGTGACCCGGGTTCGGTTCTGTTTACTGCCACAGTCTCACAGCTCCAGTGTCCCGGGTTCGGTTCTGTTTACTGCCACAGTCTCACAGCTCCAGTGACCTGGGTTCGGTTCTGTTTACTGCCACAGTCTCACAGCTCCAGTGTCCCGGGTTCGGTTCTGTTTACTGCCACAGTCTCACAGCTCCAGTGACCCGGGTTCGGTTCGGTTTACTGCCACAGTCTCACAGCTCCAGTGACCTGGGTTCGGTTCTGTTTACTGCCACAGTCTCACAGCTCCAGTGACCCGGGTTCGGTTCTGTTTACTGCCACAGTCTCACAGCTCCGGTGACCTGGGTTCGGTTCTGTTCACTGCCACAGTCTCACAGCTCCAGTGACCTGGGTTCGGTTCTGTTTACTGCCACAGCCTCACAGCTCCAGTGTCCTGTGTTCGGTTCTGTTTACTGCCACAGTCTCACACCTCCAGTGTCCCGGGTTCGGTTCTGTTTACTGCCACAGTCTCACAGCTCCAGTGTCCCGGGTTCGGTTCTGTTTACTGCCACAGTCTCACAGCTCCAGTGACCTGGGTTCGGTTCTGTTTACTGCCACAGTCTCACAGCTCCAGTGTCCCGGGTTCGGTTCTGTTTACTGTCACAGTCTCACAGCTCCAGTGACCTGGGTTCGGTTCTGTTTACTGTCACAGTCTCACAGCTCCAGTGTCCTGGGTTCAGTTCTGTTTACTGCCACAGTCTCACAGCTCCAGTGACCTGGGTTCGGTTCTGTTTACTGCCACAGTCTCACAGCTCCCGTGACCTGGGTTCGGTTCTGTTTACTGCCACAGTCTCACAGCTCCAGAGTACCGGGTTCGGTTCTGTTTACTGTCACAGTCTCACAGCTCCAGTGTCCCGGGTTCGGTTCTGTTTACTGTCACAGTCTCACAGCTCCAGTGACCTGGGTTCGGTTCTGTTTACTGCCACAGTCTCACAGCTCCCGTGACCTGGGTTCGGTTCTGTTTACTGCCACAGTCTCACAGCTCCAGTGACCTGGGTTCGGTTCTGTTTACTGTCACAGTCTCACAGCTCCAGTGTCCTGGGTTCAGTTCTGTTTACTGCCACAGTCTCACAGCTCCAGTGACCCGGGTTCAGTTCTGTTTACTGCCACAGTCTCACAGCTCCAGTGACCCGGGTTCAGTTCTGTTTACTGCCACAGTCTCAAAGCTCCAGTGACCTGGGTTCAGTTCTGTTTACTGCCACAGTCTCACAGCTCCAGTGTCCCGGGTTCGGTTCTGTTTACTGCCACAGTCTCGCAGCTCCAGTGACCTGGGTTCGGTTCTGTTTACTGTCACAGTCTCACAGCTCCAGTGTCCCGGGTTCGGTTCTGTTTACTGCCACAGTCTCACAGCTCCAGTGTCCCGGGTTCGGTTCTGTTTACTGCCACAGTCTCACAGCTCCAGTGACCCGGGTTCGGTTCTGTTTACTGCCGCAGTCTCACAGCTCCAGTGACCTGGGTTCGGTTCTGTTTACTGTCACAGTCTCACAGCTCCAGTGTCCCGGGTTCAGTTCTGTTTACTGCCACAGTCTCACAGCTTCAGTGACCTGGGTTCGGTTCTGTTTACTGCCACAGTCTCACAGCTCCAGTGACCCGGGTTCGGTTCTGTTTACTGCCATAGTCTCACAGCTCCAGTGACCTGGGTTCGGTTCTGTTTACTGCCACAGTCTCACAGATCCAGTGTCCCGGGTTCGGTTCTGTTTACTGCCACAGTCTCACAGCTCCAGTGTCCCGGATTCGGTTCTGTTTACTGCCACAGCCTCACAGCTCCAGTGTCCCGGGTTCGGTTCTGTTTACTGCCACAGTCTCACAGCTCCAGTGACCCGGGTTCGGTTCTGTTTACTGCCACAGTCTCACAGCTCCAGTGTCCCGGGTTCGGTTCTGTTTACTGCCACAGTCTCACAGCTCCAGTGACCTGGGTTCGGTTCTTTTTACTGCCACAGTCTCACAGCTCCAGTGTCCCGGGTTCAGTTCTGTTTACTGCCACAGTCTCACAGCTCCAGTGACCTGGGTTCGGTTCTGTTTACTGCCACAGTCTCACAGCTCCAGTGTCCCGGGTTCGGTTCTGTTTACTGCCACAGTCTCACAGCTCCAGTGACCTGGGTTCGGTTCTGTTTACTGCCACAGTCTCACAGCTCCAGTGACCCGGGTTCGGTTCTGTTTACTGCCACAGTCTCACAGCTCCAGTGACCCGGGTTCGGTTCTGTTTACTGCCAGAGTCTGACCGCTCCAGTGACCTGGGTTCGGTTCTGTTTACTGCCGCAGTCTCACAGCTCCAGTGACCCTGGTTCGGTTCTGTTTACTGCCACAGTCTCACAGCTCCAGTGACCTGGGTTCGGTTCTGTTTACTGCCACAGTCTCACAGCTCCGGTGACCTGGGTTCAGTTCTGTTTACTGCCACAGTCTCACAGCTCCAGTGTCCCGGGTTCGGTTCTGTTTACTGCCACAGCCTCACAGCTCCAGTGTCCCGGGTTCGGTTCTGTTTACTGCCACAGTCTCACAACTCCGGTGACCTGGGTTCGGTTCTGTTTACTGCCACAGTCTCACAGCTCCAGTGACCCGGGTTCGGTTTTGTTTACTGCCACAGTCTCACAGCTCCAGTGACCTGGGTTCGGTTCTGTTTACTGCCACAGTCTCACCGCTCCAGTGACCTGGGTTCGGTTCTGTTTACTGCCACAGTCTCACAGCTCCAGTTTCCCGGGTTCGGTTCTGTTTACTGCCACAGTCTCACAGCTCCAGTGACCTGGGTTCGGTTCTGTTTACTGCCACAGTCTCACAGCTCCAGTGTCCTGGGTTCGGTTCTGTTTACTGCCACAGCCTCACAGCTCCAGTGTCCTGGGTTCGGTTCTGTTTACTGCCACAGTCTCACAGCTCCAGTGACCCGGGTTCGGTTTTGTTTACTGCCACAGTCTCACAGCTCCAGTGACCTGGGTTCGGTTCTGTTTACTGCCACAGTCTCACCGCTCCAGTGACCTGGGTTCGGTTCTGTTTACTGCCACAGCCTCACAGCTCCAGTGTCCCGGTTTCAGTTCTGTTTACTGCCACAGTCTCACAGCTCCAGTGACCCGGGTTCGGTTCTGTTTACTGCCACAGTCTCACAGCTCCAGTGACCCGGGTTCAGTTCTGTTTAATGCCACAGCCTCACAGCTCCAGTGTCCCGGGTTCAGTTCTGTTTACTGCCACAGTCTCACAGCTCCAGTGACCAGGGTTCAGTTCTGTTTACTGCCACAGCCTCACAGCTCCAGTGTCCCGGGTTCGGTTCTGTTTACTGCCACAGTCTCACAACTCCAGTGTCCCGGGTTCAGTTCTGTTTACTGCCACAGTCTCACAGCTCCAGTGTCCCGGTTTCAGTTCTGTTTACTGCCACAGTCTCACAGCTCCAGTGACCTGGGTTCGGTTCTGTTTACTGCCACTGTCTCACCGCTCCAGTGACCTGGGTTCGGTTCTGTTTACTGCCACAGTCTCACAGCTCCGGTGACCTGGGTTCAGTTCTGTTTACTGCCACAGTCTCACAGCTCCAGTGACCCGGGTTCAGTTCTGTTTACTGCCACAGTCTCACAGCTCCAGTGTCCCGGGTTCGGTTCTGTTTACTGCCACAGTCTCACAGCTCCAGTGACCCGGGTTCGGTTCTGTTTACTGCCACAGTCTCACAGCTCCAGTGACCTGGGTTCGGTTCTGTTTACTGCCACAGTCTCACAGCTCCAGTGACCCGGGTTCAGTTCTGTTTACTGCCACAGTCTCAAAGCTCCAGTGACCCGGGTTCGGTTCTGTTTACTGCCACAGCCTCACAGCTCCAGTGACATGGGTTCGGTTCTGTTCACTGCCACATTCTCACAGCTCCAGTGACCTGGGTTCGGTTCTGTTTACTGCCACAGCCTCACCGCTCCAGTGACCTGGGTTCGGTTCTGTTTACTGCCACAGTCTCACAGCTCCAGTGTCCCGGGTTCGGTTCTGTTTACTGCCACAGTCTCAAAGCTCCAGTGAGCTGGGTTCGGTTCTGTTTACTGCCACAGCTTCACCGCTCCAGTGACCTGGGTTCGGTTCTGTTTACTGCCACAGTCTCACAGCTCCAGTGTCCCGGGTTCGGTTCTGGGGACTGCCACAGTCTCACAGCTCCAGTGTCCCGGGTTCGGTTCTGTTTACTGCCACAGTCTCACAGCTCCAGTGTCCTGGGTTCGGTTCTGTTTACTGCCACAGTCTCACAGCTCCAGTGTCCCGGGTTCGGTTCTGTTTACTGCCACAGTCTCACAGCTCCAGTGACCCGGGTTCAGTTCTGTTTACTGCCACAGTCTCACAGCTCCAGTGTCCCGGGTTCGGTTCTGTTTAGTGTCACAGTCTCACAGCTCCAGTGACCTGGGTTCGGTTCTGTTTACTGCCACAGTCTCACAGCTCCAGTGACCTGGGTTCAGTTCTGTTTACTGCCACAGTCTCACAGCTCCAGTGACCTGGGTTCGGTTCTGTTTACTGCCACAGTCTCACAGCTCCAGTGACCTGGGTTCAGTTCTGTTTACTGCCACAGTCTCACAGCTCCAGTGACCCGGGTTCGGTTCTGTTTACTGCCACAGTCTCACAGCTCCAGTGACCCGGGTTCGGTTCTGTTTACTGCCACAGTCTCACAGCTCCAGTGACCTGGGTTCGGTTCTGTTTACTGCCACAGTCTCACAGCTCCAGTGACCTGGGTTCGGTTCTGTTTACTGCCACAGTCTCACAGCTCCAGTGACCTGGGTTCGGTTCTGTTTACTGCCACAGTCTCACAGCTCCAGTGACCTGGGTTCGGTTCTGTTTACTGTCACAGTCTCACAGCTCCAGTGACTTGGGTTCGGTTCTGTTTACTGCCACAGTCTCACAGCTCCAGTGACCTGGGTTCGGTTCTGTTTACTGCCACAGTCTCACAGCTCCAGTGTCCCGGGTTCAGTTCTGTTTACTGTCACAGTCTCTCAGCTCCAGTGACCCGGGTTCGGTTCTGTTTACTGCCACAGTCTCACAGCTCCAGTGACCCGGGTTCGGTTCTGTTTACTGCCACAGACTCACAGCTCCAGTGACCTGGGTTCGGTTCTGTTTACTGTCACAGTCTCACAGCTCCAGTGACCTGGGTTCGGTTCTGTTTACTGCCACAGTCTCTCAGCTCCAGTGACCCGGGTTCGGTTCTGTTTACTGCCACAGTCTCACAGCTCCAGTGATCCGGGTTCGGTTCTGTTTACTGCCACAGTCTCACAGCTCCAGTGACCTGGGTTCGGTTCTGTTTACTGTCACAGTCTCACAGCTCCAGTGTCCTGGGTTCGGTTCTGTTTACTGCCACAGTCTCACAGCTCCAGTGACCCGGGTTCGGTTCTGTTTACTGCCACAGTCTCACAGCTCCAGTGTCCCGGGTTCGGTTCTGTTTACTGCCACAGTCTCACAGCTCCAGTGACCTGGGTTCGGTTCTGTTTACTGCCACAGTCTCACAGCTCCAGTGTCCCGGGTTCAGTTCTGTTTACTGCCACAGTCTCACAGCTCCAGTGACCTGGGTTCGGTTCTTTTTACTGCCACAGTCTCACAGCTCCAGTGTCCCGGGTTCAGTTCTGTTTACTGCCACAGTCTCACAGCTCCAGTGACCTGGGTTCGGTTCTGTTTACTGCCACAGTCTCACAGCTCCAGTGTCCCGGGTTCGGTTCTGTTTACTGCCACAGTCTCACAGCTCCAGTGACCTGGGTTCGGTTCTGTTTACTGCCAGAGTCTCACCGCTCCAGTGACCTGGGTTCGGTTCTGTTTACTGCCGCAGTCTCACAGCTCCAGTGACCCGGGTTCGGTTCTGTTTACTGCCACAGTCTCACAGCTCCAGTGACCTGGGTTCGGTTCTGTTTACTGCCACAGTCTCACAGCTCCGGTGACCTGGGTTCAGTTCTGTTTACTGCCACAGTCTCACAGCTCCAGTGTCCCGGGTTCGGTTCTGTTTACTGCCAGAGTCTCACCGCTCCAGTGACCTGGGTTCGGTTCTGTTTACTGCCAGAGTCTCACAGCTCCAGTGACCCGGGTTCGGTTCTGTTTACTGCCAGAGTCTCACAGCTCCAGTGACCCGGGTTCGGTTCTGTTTACTGCCAGAGTCTCACAGCTCCAGTGACCCGGGTTCGGTTCTGTTTACTGCCGCAGTCTCACAGCTCCAGTGACCCGGGTTCGGTTCTGTTTACTGCCACAGTCTCACAGCTCCAGTGACCTGGGTTCGGTTCTGTTTACTGCCACAGTCTCACAGCTCCGGTGACCTGGGTTCAGTTCTGTTTACTGCCACAGTCTCACAGCTCCAGTGACCTGGGTTCGGTTCTGTTTACTGCCGCAGTCTCACAGCTCCAGTGTCCCGGGTTCGGTTCTGTTTACTGCCAGAGTCTCACCGCTCCAGTGACCTGGGTTCGGTTCTGTTTACTGCCGCAGTCTCACAGCTCCAGTGACCCGGGTTCGGTTCTGTTTACTGCCAGAGTCTCACAGCTCCAGTGACCCGGGTTCGGTTCTGTTTACTGCCACAGTCTCACAGCTCCAGTGACCTGGGTTCGGTTCTGTTTACTGCCACAGTCTCACAGCTCCGGTGACCTGGGTTCAGTTCTGTTTACTGCCACAGTCTCACAGCTCCAGTGTCCCGGGTTCGGTTCTGTTTACTGCCACAGCCTCACAGCTCCAGTGTCCCGGGTTCGGTTCTGTTTACTGCCACAGTCTCACAACTCCGGTGACCTGGGTTCGGTTCTGTTTACTGCCACAGTCTCACAGCTCCAGTGACCCGGGTTCGGTTCTGTTTACTGCCACAGTCTCACAGCTCCAGTGACCTGGGTTCGGTTCTGTTTACTGCCACAGTCTCACCGCTCCAGTGACCTGGGTTCGGTTCTGTTTACTGCCACAGTCTCACAGCTCCAGTGACCCGGGTTCGGTTCTGTTTACTGCCGCAGTCTCACAGCTCCAGTGAACCGGGTTCGGTTCTGTTTACTGCCACAGTCTCACAGCTCCAGTGACCTGGGTTCGGTTCTGTTTACTGCCACAGTCTCACAGCTCCGGTGACCTGGGTTCAGTTCTGTTTACTGCCACAGTCTCACAGCTCCAGTGTCCCGGGTTCGGTTCTGTTTACTGCCAGAGTCTCACCGCTCCAGTGACCTGGGTTCGGTTCTGTTTACTGCCGCAGTCTCACAGCTCCAGTGACCCGGGTTCGGTTCTGTTTACTGCCACAGTCTCACAGCTCCAGTCTCCCGGGTTCGGTTCTGTTTACTGCCACAGCCTCACAGCTCCAGTGTCCCGGGTTCAGTTCTGTTTACTGCCACAGTCTCACAACTCCGGTGACCTGGGTTCGGTTCTGTTTACTGCCACAGTCTCACAGCTCCAGTGACCCGGGTTCGGTTCTGTTTACTGCCACAGTCTCACAGCTCCAGTGACCTGGGTTCGGTTCTGTTTACTGCCACAGTCTCACCGCTCCAGTGACCTGGGTTCGGTTCTGTTTACTGCCACAGTCTCACAGCTCCAGTGACCCGGGTTCGGTTCTGTTTACTGCCACAGCCTCACAGCTCCAGTGTCCCGGTTTCAGTTCTGTTTACTGCCACAGTCTCACAGCTCCAGTGACCCGGGTTCGGTTCTGTTTACTGCCACAGCCTCACAGCTCCAGTGTCCCGGGTTCAGTTCTGTTTACTGCCACAGTCTCACAGCTCCAGTGACCAGGGTTCAGTTCTGTTTACTGCCACAGTCTCACAGCTCCAGTGTCCCGGTTTCAGTTCTGTTTACTGCCACAGTCTCACAGCTCCAGTGACCTGGGTTCGGTTCTGTTTACTGCCACAGTCTCACCGCTCCAGTGACCTGGGTTCGGTTCTGTTTACTGCCACAGTCTCACAGCTCCGGTGACCTGGGTTCAGTTCTGTTTACTGCCACAGTCTCACAGCTCCAGTGACCTGGGTTCGGTTCTGTTTACTGCCACAGTCTCACAGCTCCAGTGACCCGGGTTCGGTTCTGTTTACTGCCACAGCCTCACAGCTCCAGTGACATGGGTTCGGTTCTGTTCACTGCCACAGTCTCACAGCTCCAGTGACCCGGGTTCGGTTCTGTTTACTGCCACAGTCTCACAGCTCCGGTGACCTGGGTTCAGTTCTGTTTACTGCCACAGTCTCACAGCTCCAGTCTCCCGGGTTCGGTTCTGTTTACTGCCACAGCCTCACAGCTCCAGTGTCCCGGGTTCGGTTCTGTTTACTGCCACAGTCTCACAACTCCGGTGACCTGGGTTCGGTTCTGTTTACTGCCACAGTCTCACAGCTCCAGTGACCCGGGTTCGGTTCTGTTTACTGCCACAGTCTCACAGCTCCAGTGACCTGGGTTCGGTTCTGTTTACTGCCACAGTCTCACCGCTCCAGTGACCTGGGTTCGGTTCTGTTTACTGCCACAGTCTCACAGCTCCAGTGACCCGGGTTCGGTTCTGTTTACTGCCACAGCCTCACAGCTCCAGTGTCCCGGTTTCAGTTCTGTTTACTGCCACAGTCTCACAGCTCCAGTGACCCGGGTTCGGTTCTGTTTACTGCCACAGCCTCACAGCTCCAGTGTCCCGGGTTCAGTTCTGTTTACTGCCACAGTCTCACAGCTCCAGTGACCAGGGTTCAGTTCTGTTTACTGCCACAGTCTCACAGCTCCAGTGTCCCGGTTTCAGTTCTGTTTACTGCCACAGTCTCACAGCTCCAGTGACCTGGGTTCGGTTCTGTTTACTGCCACAGTCTCACCGCTCCAGTGACCTGGGTTCGGTTCTGTTTACTGCCACAGTCTCACAGCTCCGGTGACCTGGGTTCAGTTCTGTTTACTGCCACAGTCTCACAGCTCCAGTGACCCGGGATCAGTTCTGTTTACTGCCACAGTCTCACAGCTCCAGTGTCCCGGGTTCGGTTCTGTTTACTGCCACAGTCTCACAGCTCCAGTGACCTGGGTTCGGTTCTGTTTACTGCCACAGTCTCACAGCTCCAGTGACCTGGGTTCGGTTCTGTTTACTGCCACAGTCTCACAGCTCCAGTGTCCCGGGTTCAGTTCTGTTTACTGCCACAGTCTCACAGCTCCAGTGACCCGGGTTCGGTTCTGTTTACTGCCACAGCCTCACAGCTCCAGTGACATGGGTTCGGTTCTGTTCACTGCCACAGTCTCACAGCTCCAGTGACCTGGGTTCGGTTCTGTTTACTGCCACATTCTCACAGCTCCAGTGACCTGGGTTCGGTTCTGTTTACTGCCACAGCCTCACCGCTCCAGTGACCTGGGTTCGGTTCTGTTTACTGCCACAGTCTCACAGCTCCAGTGTCCCGGGTTCGGTTCTGTTTACTGCCACAGTCTCACAGCTCCAGTGACCTGGGTTCGGTTCTGTTTACTGCCACAGCCTCACAGCTCCAGTGTCCCGGGTTCGGTTCTGTTTACTGCCACAGTCTCACAGCTCCAGTGTCCCGGGTTCGGTTCTGTTTACTGCCACAGTCTCACAGCTCCAGTGACCCGGGTTCGGTTCTGTTTACTGCCACAGTCTCACAGCTCCAGTGACCCGGGTTCAGTTCTGTTTACTGCCACAGTCTCACAGCTCCAGTGTCCCGGGTTCGGTTCTGTTTAGTGTCACAGTCTCACAGCTCCAGTGACCTGGGTTCGGTTCTGTTTACTGCCACAGTCTCACAGCTCCAGTGACCTGGGTTCAGTTCTGTTTACTGCCACAGTCTCACAGCTCCAGTGACCTGGGTTCGGTTCTGTTTACTGCCACAGTCTCACAGCTCCAGTGACCTGTGTTCAGTTCTGTTTACTGCCACAGTCTCACAGCTCCAGTGACCCGGGTTCGGTTCTGTTTACTGCCACAGTCTCACAGCTCCAGTGACCTGGGTTCGGTTCTGTTTACTGCCACAGTCTCACAGCTCCAGTGTCCTGGGTTCGGTTCTGTTTACTGCCACAGTCTCACAGCTCCAGTGACCTGGGTTCGGTTCTGTTTACTGCCACAGTCTCACAGCTCCAGTGACCTGGGTTCGGTTCTGTTTACTGTCACAGTCTCACAGCTCCAGTGACCTGGGTTCGGTTCTTTTTACTGCCACAGTCTCACAGCTCCAGTGACCTGGGTTCGGTTCTGTTTACTGCCACAGTCTCTCAGCTCCAGTGACCCGGGTTCAGTTCTGTTTACTGTCACAGTCTCACAGCTCCAGTGACCTGGGTTCGGTTCTGTTTACTGCCACAGTCTCTCAGCTCCAGTGACCCGGGTTCGGTTCTGTTTACTGCCACAGTCTCACAGCTCCAGTGACCCGGGTTCGGTTCTGTTTACTGTCACAGTCTCACAGCTCCAGTGACGCGGGTTCAGTTCTGTTTACTGCCACAGTCTCACAGCTCCAGTGACCTGGGTTCGGTTCTGTTTACTGCCACAGTCTCACCGCTCCAGTGACCTGGGTTCGGTTCTGTTTACTGCCACAGTCTCACAGCTCCAGTGACCCGGGTTCGGTTCTGTTTACTGCCACAGCCTCACAGCTCCAGTGTCCCGGTTTCAGTTCTGTTTACTGCCACAGTCTCACAGCTCCAGTGACCCGGGTTCGATTCTGTTTACTGCCACAGCCTCACAGCTCCAGTGTCCCGGGTTCAGTTCTGTTTACTGCCACAGTCTCACAGCTCCAGTGTCCCGGGTTCAGTTCTGTTTACTGCCACAGCCTCACAGCTCCAGTGTCCCGGGTTCAGTTCTGTTTACTGCCACAGTCTCACAGCTCCAGTGTCCCGGGTTCAGTTCTGTTTACTGCCACAGTCTCACAGCTCCAGTGACCCGGGTTCGATTCTGTTTACTGCCACAGCCTCACAGCTCCAGTGTCCCGGGTTCAGTTCTGTTTACTGCCACAGTCTCACAGCTCCAGTGTCCCGGGTTCAGTTCTGTTTACTGCCACAGTCTCACAGCTCCAGTGTCCCGGGTTCAGTTCTGTTTACTGCCACAGTCTCACAGCTCCAGTGACCTGGGTTCGGTTCTGTTTACTGCCACAGTCTCACCGCTCCAGTGACCTGGGTTCGGTTCTGTTTACTGCCACAGTCTCACAGCTCCAGTGACCTGGGTTCGGTTCTGTTTACTGCCACAGTCTCACAGCTCCAGTGACCTGGGTTCGGTTCTGTTTACTGCCACAGTCTCACAGCTCCAGTGTCCCGGGTTCGGTTCTGTTTACTGCCACAGTCTCACAGCTCCAGTGACCCGGGTTCGGTTCTGTTTACTGCCACAGTCTCACAGCTCCAGTGACCTGGGTTCGGTTCTGTTTACTGCCACAGTCTCACAGCTCCAGTGTCCCGGGTTCAGTTCTGTTTACTGCCACAGTCTCACAGCTCCAGTGACCCGGGTTCGGTTCTGTTTACTGCCACAGCCTCACAGCTCCAGTGACATGGGTTCGGTTCTGTTCACTGCCACAGTCTCACAGCTCCAGTGACCTGGGTTCGGTTCTGTTTACTGCCACATTCTCACAGCTCCAGTGACCTGGGTTCGGTTCTGTTTACTGCCACAGCCTCACCGCTCCAGTGACCTGGGTTCGGTTCTGTTTACTGCCACAGTCTCACAGCTCCAGTGTCCCGGGTTCGGTTCTGTTTACTGCCACAGTCTCACAGCTCCAGTGACCTGGGTTCGGTTCTGTTTACTGCCACAGCCTCACAGCTCCAGTGTCCCGGGTTCGGTTCAGTTTACTGCCACAGTCTCACAGCTCCAGTGTCCCGGGTTCGGTTCTGTTTACTGCCACAGTCTCACAGCTCCAGTGACCCGGGTTCGGTTCTGTTTACTGCCACAGTCTCACAGCTCCAGTGACCCGGGTTCAGTTCTGTTTACTGCCACAGTCTCACAGCTCCAGTGTCCCGGGTTCGGTTCTGTTTAGTGTCACAGTCTCACAGCTCCAGTGACCTGGGTTCGGTTCTGTTTACTGCCACAGTCTCACAGCTCCAGTGTCCTGAGTTTGGTTCTGTTTACTGCCACAGTCTCACAGCTCCAGTGACCTGGGTTCAGTTCTGTTTACTGCCACAGTCTCACAGCTCCAGTGACCTGGGTTCGGTTCTGTTTACTGCCACAGTCTCACAGCTCCAGTGACCTGGGTTCAGTTCTGTTTACTGCCACAGTCTCACAGCTCCAGTGACCCGGGTTCGGTTCTGTTTACTGCCACAGTCTCACAGCTCCAGTGACCTGGGTTCGGTTCTGTTTACTGCCACAGTCTCACAGCTCCAGTGTCCTGGGTTCGGTTCTGTTTACTGCCACAGTCTCACAGCTCCAGTGACCTGGGTTCGGTTCTGTTTACTGCCACAGTCTCACAGCTCCAGTGACCTGGGTTCGGTTCTGTTTACTGTCACAGTCTCACAGCTCCAGTGACCTGGGTTCGGTTCTGTTTACTGCCACAGTCTCACAGCTCCAGTGACCTGGGTTCGGTTCTGTTTACTGCCACAGTCTCACAGCTCCAGTGTCCCGGGTTCAGTTCTGTTTACTGTCACAGTCTCACAGCTCCAGTGACCTGGGTTCGGTTCTGTTTACTGCCACAGTCTCTCAGCTCCAGTGACCCGGGTTCGGTTCTGTTTACTGCCACAGTCTCACAGCTCCAGTGACCCGGGTTCGGTTCTGTTTACTGTCACAGTCTCACAGCTCCAGTGACCCGGGTTCAGTTCTGTTTAATGCCACAGTCTCACAGCTCCAGTGACCCGGGTTCGGTTCTGTTTACTGCCACAGCCTCACAGCTCCAGTGACATGGGTTCGGTTCTGTTCACTGCCACAGTCTCACAGCTCCAGTGACCTGGGTTCGGTTCTGTTTACTGCCACATTCTCACAGCTCCAGTGACCTGGGTTCGGTTCTGTTTACTGCCACAGCCTCACCGCTCCAGTGACCTGGGTTCGGTTCTGTTTACTGCCACAGTCTCACAGCTCCAGTGTCCCGGGTTCGGTTCTGTTTACTGCCACAGTCTCACAGCTCCAGTGACCTGGGTTCGGTTCTGTTTACTGCCACAGCCTCACAGCTCCAGTGTCCCGGGTTCGGTTCAGTTTACTGCCACAGTCTCACAGCTCCAGTGTCCCGGGTTCGGTTCTGTTTACTGCCACAGTCTCACAGCTCCAGTGACCCGGGTTCGGTTCTGTTTACTGCCACAGTCTCACAGCTCCAGTGACCCGGGTTCAGTTCTGTTTACTGCCACAGTCTCACAGCTCCAGTGTCCCGGGTTCGGTTCTGTTTAGTGTCACAGTCTCACAGCTCCAGTGACCTGGGTTCGGTTCTGTTTACTGCCACAGTCTCACAGCTCCAGTGTCCTGAGTTTGGTTCTGTTTACTGCCACAGTCTCACAGCTCCAGTGACCTGGGTTCAGTTCTGTTTACTGCCACAGTCTCACAGCTCCAGTGACCTGGGTTCGGTTCTGTTTACTGCCACAGTCTCACAGCTCCAGTGACCTGGGTTCAGTTCTGTTTACTGCCACAGTCTCACAGCTCCAGTGACCCGGGTTCGGTTCTGTTTACTGCCACAGTCTCACAGCTCCAGTGACCTGGGTTCGGTTCTGTTTACTGCCACAGTCTCACAGCTCCAGTGTCCTGGGTTTGGTTCTGTTTACTGCCACAGTCTCACAGCTCCAGTGACCTGGGTTCGGTTCTGTTTACTGCCACAGTCTCACAGCTCCAGTGACCTGGGTTCGGTTCTGTTTACTGTCACAGTCTCACAGCTCCAGTGACCTGGGTTCGGTTCTGTTTACTGCCACAGTCTCACAGCTCCAGTGACCTGGGTTCGGTTCTGTTTACTGCCACAGTCTCACAGCTCCAGTGTCCCGGGTTCAGTTCTGTTTACTGTCACAGTCTCACAGCTCCAGTGACCTGGGTTCGGTTCTGTTTACTGCCACAGTCTCTCAGCTCCAGTGACCCGGGTTCGGTTCTGTTTACTGCCACAGTCTCACAGCTCCAGTGACCCGGGTTCGGTTCTGTTTACTGTCACAGTCTCACAGCTCCAGTGACCCGGGTTCAGTTCTGTTTAATGCCACAGTCTCACAGCTCCAGTGACCTGGGTTCGGTTCTGTTTACTGTCACAGTCTCACAGCTCCAGTGTCCTGGGTTCGGTTCTGTTTACTGCCACAGTCTCACAGCTCCAGTGTCCCGGGTTCGGTTCTGTTTACTGCCACAGTCTCACAGCTCCAGTGACCCGGGTTCGGTTCTGTTTACTGCCACAGTCTCACAGCTCCAGTGACCTGGGTTCGGTTCTGTTTACTGTCACAGTCTCACAGCTCCAGTGTCCCGGGTTCAGTTCTGTTTACTGCCACAGTCTCACAGCTTCAGTGACCTGGGTTCGGTTCTGTTTACTGCCACAGTCTCACAGCTCCAGTGACCTGGGTTCGGTTCTGTTTACTGCCACAGTCTCACAGCTCCATTGTCCCGGGTTCGGTTCTGTTTACTGCCACAGTCTCACAGCTCCAGTGTCCCGGATTCGGTTCTGTTTCCTGCCACAGTCTCACAGCTCCAGTGACCTGGGTTCGGTTCTGTTTACTGTCACAGTCTCACAGCTCCAGTGACCTGGGTTCGGTTCTGTTTACTGCCACAGCCTCACCGCTCCAGTGTACCGGGTTCGGTTCTGTTTACTGCCACAGTCTCACACCTCCAGTGTCCCGGGTTCGGTTCTGTTTACTGCCACAGTCTCACAGCTCCAGTGACCTGGGTTCGGTTCTGTTTACTGCCACAGTCTCACAGCTCCAGTGACCTGGGTTCGGTTCTGTTTACTGCCACAGTCTCACAGCTCCAGTGACCTGGGTTCGGTTCTGTTTACTGCCACAGTCTCACAGCTCCAGTGTCCCGGGTTCAGTTCTGTTTACTGTCACAGTCTCACAGCTCCAGTGACCTGGGTTCGGTTCTGTTTACTGCCACAGTCTCTCAGCTCCAGTGACCCGGGTTCGGTTCTGTTTACTGCCACAGTCTCACAGCTCCAGTGACCCGGGTTCGGTTCTGTTTACTGTCACAGTCTCACAGCTCCAGTGACCCGGGTTCAGTTCTGTTTACTGCCACAGCCTCACAGCTCCAGTGACCTGGGTTCGGTTCTGTTTACTGCCACAGTCTCACCGCTCCAGTGACCTGGGTTCGGTTCTGTTTACTGCCACAGTCTCACAGCTCCAGTGACCCGGGTTCGGTTCTGTTTACTGCCACAGCCTCACAGCTCCAGTGTCCCGGTTTCAGTTCTGTTTACTGCCACAGTCTCACAGCTCCAGTGACCCGGGTTCGATTCTGTTTACTGCCACAGCCTCACAGCTCCAGTGTCCCGGGTTCAGTTCTGTTTACTGCCACAGTCTCACAGCTCCAGTGACCAGGGTTCAGTTCTGTTTACTGCCACAGTCTCACAGCTCCAGTGTCCCGGTTTCAGTTCTGTTTACTGCCACAGTCTCACAGCTCCAGTGACCTGGGTTTGGTTCTGTTTACTGCCACAGTCTCACAGCTCCAGTGTCCCGGGTTCGGTTCTGTTTACTGCCACAGTCTCACAGCTCCAGTGTCCCGGGTTCGGTTCTGTTTACTGCCACAGTCTCACAGCTCCAGTGACCTGGGTTCGGTTCTGTTTACTGCCACAGTCTCACCGCTCCAGTGACCTGGGTTCGGTTCTGTTTACTGCCACAGTCTCACAGCTCCGGTGACCTGGGTTCAGTTCTGTTTACTGCCACAGTCTCACAGCTCCAGTGACCCGGGTTCATTTCTGTTTACTGCCACAGTCTCACAGCTCCAGTGTCCCGGGTTCGGTTCTGTTTACTGCCACAGTCTCACAGCTCCAGTGACCTGGGTTCGGTTCTGTTTACTGCCACAGTCTCACAGCTCCAGTGACCTGGGTTCGGTTCTGTTTACTGCCACAGTCTCACAGCTCCAGTGTCCCGGGTTCAGTTCTGTTTACTGCCACAGTCTCACAGCTCCAGTGACCCGGGTTCGGTTCTGTTTACTGCCACAGCCTCACAGCTCCAGTGACATGGGTTCGGTTCTGTTCACTGCCACAGTCTCACAGCTCCAGTGACCTGGGTTCGGTTCTGTTTACTGCCACATTCTCACAGCTCCAGTGACCTGGGTTCGGTTCTGTTTACTGCCACAGCCTCACCGCTCCAGTGACCTGGGTTCGGTTCTGTTTACTGCCACAGTCTCACAGCTCCAGTGTCCCGGGTTCGGTTCTGTTTACTGCCACAGTCTCACAGCTCCAGTGACCTGGGTTCGGTTCTGTTTACTGCCACAGCCTCACAGCTCCAGTGTCCCGGGTTCGGTTCTGTTTACTGCCACAGTCTCACAGCTCCAGTGTCCCGGGTTCGGTTCTGTTTACTGCCACAGTCTCACAGCTCCAGTGACCCGGGTTCGGTTCTGTTTACTGCCACAGTCTCACAGCTCCAGTGACCCGGGTTCAGTTCTGTTTACTGCCACAGTCTCACAGCTCCAGTGACCTGGGTTCGGTTCTGTTTACTGCCACAGTCTCACAGCTCCAGTGACCTGGGTTCAGTTCTGTTTACTGCCACAGTCTCACAGCTCCAGTGACCCGGGTTCGGTTCTGTTTACTGCCACAGTCTCACAGCTCCAGTGACCTGGGTTCGGTTCTGTTTACTGCCACAGTCTCACAGCTCCAGTGTCCTGGGTTCGGTTCTGTTTACTGCCACAGTCTCACAGCTCCAGTGACCTGGGTTCGGTTCTGTTTACTGCCACAGTCTCACAGCTCCAGTGACCTGGGTTCGGTTCTGTTTACTGTCACAGTCTCACAGCTCCAGTGACCTGGGTTCGGTTCTGTTTACTGCCACAGTCTCACAGCTCCAGTGACCTGGGTTCGGTTCTGTTTCCTGCCACAGTCTCACAGCTCCAGTGTCCCGGGTTCAGTTCTGTTTACTGTCACAGTCTCACAGCTCCAGTGACCTGGGTTCGGTTCTGTTTACTGCCACAGTCTCTCAGCTCCAGTGACCCGGGTTCGGTTCTGTTTACTGCCACAGTCTCACAGCTCCAGTGACCCGGGTTCGGTTCTGTTTACTGTCACAGTCTCACAGCTCCAGTGACCCGGGTTCAGTTCTGTTTACTGCCACAGTCTCACAGCTCCAGTGACCTGGGTTCGGTTCTGTTTACTGTCACAGTCTCACAGCTCCAGTGTCCTGGGTTCGGTTCTGTTTACTGCCACAGTCTCACAGCTCCAGTGTCCCGGGTTCGGTTCTGTTTACTGCCACAGTCTCACAGCTCCAGTGACCCGGGTTCGGTTCTGTTTACTGCCACAGTCTCACAGCTCCAGTGACCTGGGTTCGGTTCTGTTTACTGTCACAGTCTCACAGCTCCAGTTTCCCGGGTTCAGTTCTGTTTACTGCCACAGTCTCACAGCTTCAGTGACCTGGGTTCGGTTCTGTTTACTGCCACAGTCTCACAGCTCCATTGTCCCGGGTTCGGTTCTGTTTACTGCCACAGTCTCACAGCTCCAGTGTCCCGGATTCGGTTCTGTTTCCTGCCACAGTCTCACAGCTCCAGTGACCTGGGTTCGGTTCTGTTTACTGTCACAGTCTCACAGCTCCAGTGACCAGGGTTCGGTTCTGTTTACTGCCACAGTCTCACAGCTCCAGTGTCCCGGGTTCGGTTCTGTTTACTGCCACAGTCTCACAGCTCCAGTGTCCCGGATTCGGTTCTGTTTCCTGCCACAGTCTCACAGCTCCAGTGACCTGGGTTCGGTTCTGTTTACTGTCACAGTCTCACAGCTCCAGTGACCTGGGTTCGGTTCTGTTTACTGCCACAGCCTCACCGCTCCAGTGTACCGGGTTCGGTTCTGTTTACTGCCACAGTCTCACACCTCCAGTGTCCCGGGTTCGGTTCTGTTTACTGCCACAGTCTCACAGCACCAGTGACCCGGGTTCAGTTCTATTTACTGTCACAGTCTCACAGCTCCAGTGTCCTGGGTTCAGTTCTGTTTACTGCCAGAGTCTCACAGCTCCAGTGACCCGGGTTCAGTTCTGTTTACTGCCACAGTCTCACAGCTCCAGTGACCCGGGTTCAGTTCTGTTTACTGCCACAGTCTCACAGCTCCAGTGACCTGGGTTTGGTTCTGTTTACTGTCACAGTCTCACAGCTCCAGTGACCCGGGTTCAGTTCTGTTTACTGCCACAGTCTCTCAGCTCCAGTGTCCCGGGTTCGGTTCTGTTTACTGCCACAGTCTCACAGCTCCAGTGTCCCGGGTTCGGTTCTGTTTACTGCCACAGTCTCTCAGCTCCAGTGACCCGGGTTCGGTTCTGTTTACTGCCACAGTCTCACAGCTCCAGTGACCTGGGTTCGGTTCTGTTTACTGCCACAGTCTCACAGCTCCAGTGACCCGGGTTTGGTTCTGTTTACTGCCACAGTCTCACAGCTCCAGTGACCTGGGTTCAGTTCTGTTTACTGCCACAGTCTCTCAGCTCCAGTGACCCGGGTTCGGTTCTGTTTACTGCCACAGTCTCACAGCTCCAGTGACCTGGGTTCGGTTCTGTTTACTGTCACAGTCTCACAGCTCCAGTGTCCTGGGTTCGGTTCTGTTTACTGCCACAGTCTCACAGCTCCAGTGTCCCGGGTTCGGTTCTGTTTACTGCCACAGTCTCACAGCTCCAGTGACCCGGGTTCGGTTCTGTTTACTGCCACAGTCTCACAGCTCCAGTGACCTGGGTTCGGTTCTGTTTACTGTCACAGTCTCACAGCTCCAGTGTCCCGTGTTCAGTTCTGTTTACTGCCACAGTCTCACAGCTTCAGTGACCTGGGTTCGGTTCTGTTTACTGCCACAGTCTCACAGCTCCAGTGACCTGGGTTCGGTTCCGTTTACTGCCACAGTCTCACAGCTCCAGTGACCCGGGTTCAGTTCTGTTTACTGCCACAGTCTCACAGCTCCAGTGTCCTGGGTTCGGTTCTGTTTACTGCCACAGTCTCACAGCTCCAGTGACCCGGGTTCGGTTCTGTTTACTGCCACAGTCTCACAGCTCCAGTGACCTGGGTTCGGTTCTGTTTACTGCCACAGTCTCACAGCTCCAGTGTCCCGGGTTCGGTTCTGTTTACTGCCACAGTCTCACAGCTCCAGTGACCTGGGTTCGGTTCTGTTTACTGCCACAGTCTCACAGCTCCAGTGACCCGGTTTCGGTTCTGTTTACTGCCACAGTCTCACAGCTCCAGTGACCTGGGTTCGGTTCTGTTTACTGCCACAGTCTCACAGCTCCAGTGACCTGGGTTCGGTTCTGTTTACCGCCACAGTCTCACAGCTCCAGTGACCTGGGTTCGGTTCTGTTTACTGCCACAGCCTCACAGCTCCAGTGACCTGGGTTCAGTTCTGTTTACTGCCACAGTCTCACAGCTCCAGTGTCCTGGGTTCCGTTCTGTTTACTGCCACAGTCTCACAGCTCCAGTGTCCCGGGTTCGGTTCTGTTTACTGCCACAGTCTCTCAGCACCAGTGACACGGGTTCGGTTCTGTTTACTGCCACAGTCTCACAGCTCCAGTGTCCCGGGTTCGGTTCTGTTTACTGCCACAGTCTCACAGCTCCAGTGACCTGGGTTCGGTTCTGTTTACTGCCGCAGTCTCACAGCTCCAGTGACCCGGGTTCGGTTCTGTTTACTGCCACAGTCTCACAGCTCCAGTGACCTGGGTTCAGTTCTGTTTACTGCCACAGTCTCACAGCTCCAGTGACCTGGGTTCGGTTCTGTTTACTGTCACAGTCTCACAGCTCCAGTGTCCTGGGTTCGGTTCTGTTTACTGCCACAGTCTCACAGCTCCAGTGTCCCGGGTTCGGTTCTGTTTACTGCCACAGTCTCACAGCTCCAGTGACCCGGGTTCGGTTCTGTTTACTGCCACAGTCTCACAGCTCCAGTGACCTGGGTTCGGTTCTGTTTACTGTCACAGTCTCACAGCTCCAGTGTCCCGGGTTCAGTTCTGTTTACTGCCACAGTCTCACAGCTTCAGTGACCTGGGTTCGGTTCTGTTGACTGCCATAGTCTCTCAGCTCCAGTGACCTGGGTTCGGTTCTGTTTACTGCCACAGTCTCACAGCTCCAGTGACCCGGGTTCGGTTCTGTTTACTGCCACAGTCTCACAGCTCCAGTGTCCCGGGTTCAGTTCTGTTTACTGCCACAGTCTCACAGCTTCAGTGACCTGGGTTCGGTTCTGTTGACTGCCACAGTCTCACAGCTCCAGTGTCCCGGGTTCGGTTCTGTTTACTGCCACAGTCTCACAGCTCCAGTGACCCGGGTTCGGTTCTGTTTAATGCCACAGTCTCACAGCTCCAGTGACCCGGGTTCGGTTCTGTTTAGTGTCACAGTCTCACAGCTCCAGTGACCTGGGTTCGGTTCTGTTTACTGCCACAGTCTCACAGCTCCAGTGACCTGGGTTCAGTTCTGTTTACTGCCACAGTCTCACAGCTCCAGTGACCTGGGTTCGGTTCTGTTTACTGCCACAGTCTCACAGCTCCAGTGACCTGGGTTCAGTTCTGTTTACTGCCACAGTCTCACAGCTCCAGTGACCCGGGTTCGGTTCTGTTTACTGCCACAGTCTCACAGCTCCAGTGACCTGGGTTCGGTTCTGTTTACTGCCACAGTCTCACAGCTCCAGTTTCCTGGGTTCGGTTCTGTTTACTGCCACAGTCTCACAGCTCCAGTGACCTGGGTTCGGTTCTGTTTACTGCCACAGTCTCACAGCTCCAGTGACCTGGGTTCGGTTCTGTTTACTGTCACAGTCTCACAGCTCCAGTGACCTGGGTTCGGTTCTGTTTACTGCCACAGTCTCACAGCTCCAGTGACCTGGGTTCGGTTCTGTTTACTGCCACAGTCTCACAGCTCCAGTGTCCCAGGTTCAGTTCTGCTAACTGTCACAGTCTCACAGCTCCAGTGACCTTGGTTCGGTTCTGTTTACTGCCACAGTCTCTCAGCTCCAGTGACCCGGGTTCGGTTCTGTTTACTGCCACAGTCTCACAGCTCCAGTGACCCGGGGTCGGTTCTGTTTACTGTCACAGTCTCACAGCTCCAGTGACCCGGGTTCAGTTCTGTTTACTGCCACAGTCTCACAGCTCCAGTGACCTGGGTTCGGTTCTGTTTACTGTCACAGTCTCACAGCTCCAGTGTCCTGGGTTCGGTTCTGTTTACTGCCACAGTCTCACAGCTCCAGTGTCCCGGGTTCGGTTCTGTTTACTGCCACAGTCTCACAGCTCCAGTGACCCGGGTTCGGTTCTGTTTACTGCCACAGTCTCACAGCTCCAGTGACCTGGGTTCGGTTCTGTTTACTGTCACAGTCTCACAGCTCCAGTGTCCCGGGTTCAGTTCTGTTTACTGCCACAGTCTCACAGCTTCAGTGACCTGGGTTCGGTTCTGTTTACTGCCACAGTCTCACAGCTCCAGTGACCTGGGTTCGGTTCTGTTTACTGCCACAGTCTCACAGCTCCAGTGTCCCGGGTTCGGTTCTGTTTACTGCCACAGTCTCACAGCTCCAGTGTCCCGGATTCGGTTCTGTTTACTGCCACAGTCTCACAGCTCCAGTGACCTGGGTTCGGTTCTGTTTACTGTCACAGTCTCACAGCTCCAGTGACCTGGGTTCGGTTCTGTTTACTGCCACAGCCTCACCGCTCCAGTGTCCCGGGTTCGGTTCTGTTTACTGCCACAGTCTCACACCTCCAGTGTCCCGGGTTCGGTTCTGTTTACTGCCACAGTCTCACAGCTCCAGTGACCTGGGTTCGGTTCTGTTTACTGCCACAGTCTCACAGCTCCAGTGACCTGGGTTCGGTTCTGTTTACTGCCACAGTCTCACAGCTCCAGTGACCTGGGTTCGGTTCTGTTTACTGCCACAGTCTCACAGCTCCAGTGACCCGGGTTCAGTTCTGTTTACTGCCACAGTCTCACAGCTCCAGTGACCTGGGTTCGGTTCTGTTTACTTCACAGTCTCACAGCTCCAGTGACCTGGGTTCGGTTCTGTTTACTGCCACAGCCTCACCGCTCCAGTGTCCCGGGTTCGGTTCTGTTCACTGCCACAGTCTCACAGCTCCAGTGACCCGGGTTCGGTTCTGTTTACTGCCACAGTCTCACAGCTCCAGTGTCCCGGGTTCGGTTCTGTTTACTGCCACAGTCTCACACCTCCAGTGTCCCGGGTTCGGTTCTGTTTACTGCCACAGTCTCACAGCTCCAGTGTCCCGGGTTCGGTTCTGTTTACTGCCACAGTCTCACAGCTCCAGTGTCCCGGGTTCGGTTCTGTTTACTGCCACAGTCTCACAGCTCCAGTGACCCGGGTTCAGTTCTATTTACTGTCACAGTCTCACAGCTCCAGTGTCCTGGGTTCAGTTCTGTTTACTGCCACAGTCTCACAGCTCCAGTGACCCGGGTTCAGTTCTGTTTACTGCCACAGTCTCACAGCTCCAGTGACCCGGGTTCGGTTCTGTTTACTGTCACAGTCTCACAGCTCCAGTGACCTGGGTTCAGTTCTGTTTACTGCCACAGTCTCTCAGCTCCAGTGACCCGGGTTCGGTTCTGTTTACTGCCACAGTCTCACAGCTCCAGTGACCCGGGTTCGGTTCTGTTTACTGCCACAGTCTCACAGCTCCAGTGACCTGGGTTCGGTTCTGTTTACTGTCACAGTCTCACAGCTCCAGTGTCCTGGGTTCGGTTCTGTTTACTGCCACAGTCTCACAGCTCCAGTGTCCCGGGTTCGGTTCTGTTTACTGCCACAGTCTCACAGCTTCAGTGACCTGGGTTCGGTTCTGTTTACTGCCACAGTCTCACAGCTCCAGTGACCTGGGTTCGGTTCTGTTTACTGCCACAGTCTCACAGCTCCAGTGTCCCGGATTCGGTTCTGTTTACTGCCACAGTCTCACAGCTCCAGTGTCCCGGGTTCGGTTCTGTTTTTTGCCACAGTCTCACAGCTCCATTGTCCCGGGTTCGGTTCTGTTTACTGCCACAGCCTCACAGCTCCAGTGTCCCGGGTTCGGTTCTGTTAACTGCCACAGTCTCACAGCTCCAGTGACCCGGGTTCGGTTCTGTTTACTGCCACAGTCTCACAGCTCCAGTGACCTGGGTTCGGTTCTGTTTACTGCCACAGTCTCACAGCTCCAGTGTCCCGGGTTCAGTTCTGTTTACTGCCACAGTCTCACAGCTCCAGTGTCCCGGGTTCGGTTCTGTTTACTGCCACAGTCTCACAGCTCCAGTGACCTGGGTTCGGTTCTGTTTACTGCCACAGTCTCACAGCTCCAGTGTCCCGGGTTCAGTTCTGTTTACTGCCACAGTCTCACAGCTCCAGTGTCCCGGGTTCGGTTCTGTTTACTGCCACAGTCTCACAGCTCCAGTGACCTGGGTTCGGTTCTGTTTACTGCCACAGCCTCACCGCTCCAGTGACCTGGGTTCGGTTCTGTTTACTGCCACAGTCTCACAGCTGCAGTGACCTGGGTTCGGTTCTGTTTACTGCCACAGTCTCACAGCTCCTGTGACCTGGGTTCAGTTCTGATTACTGCCACAGTCTCACAGCTCCAGTGACCCGGGTTCAGTTCTGTTTACTGCCACAGTCTCACAGCTCCAGTGTCCCGGGTTCGGTTCTGTTTAGTGTCACAGTCTCACAGCTCCAGTGACCTGGGTTCGGTTCTGTTTACTGCCACAGTCTCACAGCTCCAGTGACCTGGGTTCGGTTCTGTTTACTGCCACAGTCTCACAGCTCCAGTGACCTGGGTTCGGTTCTGTTTACTGCCACAGTCTCACAGCTCCAGTGACCTGGGTTCAGTTCTGTTTACTGCCACAGTCTCACAGCTCCAGTGACCCGGGTTCGGTTCTGTTTACTGCCACAGTCTCACAGCTCCAGTGACCTGGGTTCGGTTCTGTTTACTGCCACAGCCTCACCGCTCCAGTGTCCCGGGTTCGGTTCTGTTCATTGCCACAGTCTCACAGCTCCAGTGACCCGGGTTCGGTTCTGTTTACTGCCACAGTCTCACAGCTCCAGTGTCCCGGGTTCGGTTCTGTTTACTGCCACAGTCTCACACCTCCAGTGTCCCGGGTTCGGTTCTGTTTACTGCCACAGTCTCACAGCTCCAGTGACCCGGGTTCAGTTCTATTTACTGTCACAGTCTCACAGCTCCAGTGTCCTGGGTTCAGTTCTGTTTACTGCCACAGTCTCACAGCTCCAGTGACCCGGGTTCAGTTCTATTTCCTGTCACAGTCTCACAGCTCCAGTGACCCGGGTTCAGTTCTGTTTTCTGCCACAGTCTCTCAGCTCCAGTGACCCGGGTTCGGTTCTGTTTACTGCCACAGTCTCACAGCTCCAGTGACCTGGGTTCGGTTCTGTTTACTGCCACAGTCTCACAGCTTCAGTGTCCTGGGTTCGGTTCTGTTTACTGCCACAGTCTCACAGCTCCAGTGACCTGGGTTCGGTTCTGTTTACTGCCACAGTCTCACAGCTTCAGTGTCCTGGGTTCGGTTCTGTTTACTGTCACAGTCTCACAGCTCCAGTGACCCGGGTTCAGTTCTGTTTACTGCCACTGTCTCTCAGCTCCAGTGACCCGGGTTCGGTTCTGTTTACTGCCACAGTCTCACAGCTCCAGTGACCTGGGTTCGGTTCTGTTTACTGCCACAGTCTCACAGCTTCAGTGTCCTGGGTTCGGTTCTGTTTACTGCCACAGTCTCACAGCTCCAGTGACCCGGGTTCGGTTCTGTTTACTGCCACAGTCTCACAGCTCCAGTGTCCCGGGTTCGGTTCTGTTTACTGCCACAGCCTCACCGCTCCAGTGTCCCGGGTTTGGTTCTGTTCACTGCCACAGTCTCACAGCTCCAGTGACCTGGGTTCAGTTCTGTTTACTGCCACAGTCTCACACCTCCAGTGTCCCGGGTTCGGTTCTGTTTACTGCCACAGTCTCACAGCTCCAGTGACCCGGGTTCAGTTCTATTTACTGTCACAGTCTCACAGCTCCAGTGACCCGGGTTCGGTTCTGTTTACTGCCACAGTCTCACAGCTCCAGTGACCTGGGTTCGGTTCTGTTTACTGCCACTGTCTCACAGCTTCAGTGTCCTGGGTTCGGTTCTGTTTACTGCCACAGTCTCACAGCTCCAGTGACAGGGGTTCGGTTCTGTTTACTGCCACAGTCTCACAGCTCCAGTGTCCCGGGTTCGGTTCTGTTTACTGCCACAGTCTCACAGCTCCAGTGACCCGGGTTCGGTTCTGTTTACTGCCACAGTCTCACAGCTCCAGTGACCCGGGTTCGGTTCTGTTTACTGCCACAGTCTCACAGCTCCAGTGACCTGGGTTCGGTTCTGTTTACTGTCACAGTCTCACAGCTCCAGTGTCCCGGGTTCGGTTCTGTTTACTGCCACAGCCTCACAGCTCCAGTGTCCCGGGTTCGGTTCTGTTTACTGCCACAGTCTCACAGCTCCAGTGACCCGGGTTCGGTTCTGTTTACTGCCACAGTCTCACAGCTCCAGTGTCCCGGGTTCGGTTCTGTTTACTGCCACAGTCTCACAGCTCCAGTGACCTGGGTTCGGTTCTGTTTAATGCCACAGTCTCACAGCTCCAGTGTCCCGGGTTCAGTTCTGTTTACTGCCACAGTCTCACAGCTCCAGTGTCCCGGGTTCGGTTCTGTTTACTGCCACAGTCTCACAGCTCCAGTGACCTGGGTTCGGTTCTGTTTACTGCCACAGTCTCACAGCTCCAGTGTCCCGGGTTCAGTTCTGTTTACTGCCACAGTCTCACAGCTCCAGTGACCTGGGTTCGGTTCTGTTTACTGCCACAGTCTCACAGCTCCAGTGACCCGGGTTCGGTTCTGTTTACTGCCACAGTCTCACAGCTCCAGTGACCTGGGTTCGGTTCTGTTTACTGCCACAGTCTCACAGCTCCAGTGTCCTGGGTTCTGTTCTGTTTACTGCCACAGTCTCACAGCTCCAGTGACGCGGGTTCGGTTCTGTTTACTGCCACAGTCTCACAGCTCCAGTGACCTGGGTTCGGTTCTGTTTACTGCCACAGTCTCACAGCTCCAGTGACCCGGGTTCGGTTCTGTTTACTGCCACAGTCTCACAGCTCCAGTGTCCCGGGTTCGGTTCTGTTTACTGCCACAGTCTCACAGCTCCAGTGTCCTGGGTTCTGTTCTGTTTACTGCCACAGTCTCACAGCTCCAGTGACCCGGGTTCGGTTCTGTTTACTGCCACAGTCTCACAGCTCCAGTGTCCCGGGTTCGGTTCTGTTTACTGCCACAGTCTCACCGCTCCAGTGACCTGGGTTCGGTTCTGTTTACTGCCACAGTCTCACAGCTCCAGTGACCCGGGTTCGGTTCTGTTTACTGCCACAGTTTCACAGCTCCAGTGACCTGGGTTCGGTTCTGTTTACTGCCACAGTCTCACATCTCCGGTGACCTGGGTTCAGTTCTGTTTACTGCCACAGTCTCACAGCTCCAGTGTCCCGGGTTCGGTTCTGTTTACTGCCACAGTCTCACAGCTCCAGTGTCCCGGGTTCGGTTCTGTTTACTGCCACAGTCTCACAGCTCCAGTGACCTGGGTTCGGTTCTGTTTACTGCCACAGTCTCACAGCTCCAGTGTCCCGGGTTCGGTTCTGTTTACTGCCACAGCCTCACAGCTCCAGTGTCCCGGGTTCGGTTCTGTTTACTGCCACAGTCTCACAACTCCAGTGTCCTGGGTTCAGTTCTGTTTACTGCCACAGCCTCACAGCTCCAGTGTCCGGGTTCAGTTCTGTTTACTGCCACAGCCTCACAGCTCCAGTGTTCCGGGTTCGGTTCTGTTTACTGCCACAGTCTCACAACTCCAGTGTCCTGGGTTCAGTTCTGTTTACTGCCACAGCCTCACAGCTCCAGTGTCCCGGGTTCAGTTCTGTTTACTGCCACAGTCTCACAGCTCCAGTGACCTGGGTTCGGTTCTGTTTACTGCCGCAACCTCACAGCTCCAGTGACCCGGGTTCAGTTCTGTTTACTGCCACAGTCTCACAGCTCCAGTGACCTGGGTTCGGTTCTGTTTACTGCCACAGTCTCACAGCTCCAGTGTCCCGGGTTCGGTTCTGTTTACTGCCGCAACCTCACAGCTCCAGTGACCCGGGTTCAGTTCTGTTTACTGCCACAGTCTCACACCTCCAGTGTCCCGGGTTCGGTTCTGTTTACTGCCGCAACCTCACAGCTCCAGTGACCCGGGTTCAGTTCTGTTTACTGCCACAGCCTCACAGCTCCAGTGTCCCGGGTTCAGTTCTGTTTACTGCCACAGTCTCACAGCTCCAGTGACCCGGGTTCGGTTCTGTTTACTGCCACAGTCTCACCGCTCCAGTGACCTGGGTTCGGTTCTGTTTACTGCCACAGTCTCACAGCTCCGGTGACCTGGGTTCAGTTCTGTTTACTGCCACAGTCTCACAGCTCCAGTGACCCGGGTTCGGTTCTGTTTACTGCCACAGTCTCACAGCTCCAGTGACCCGGGTTCGGTTCTGTTTACTGCCACAGTCTCACAGCTCCAGTGACCCGGGTTCGGTTCTGTTTACTGCCACAGTCTCACAGCTCCGGTGACCTGGGTTCAGTTCTGTTTACTGCCACAGTCTCACAGCTCCAGTGACCCGGGTTCGGTTCTGTTTACTGCCACAGTCTCACAGCTCCAGTGACCCGGGTTCGGTTCTGTTTACTGCCACAGCCTCACAGCTCCCGTGACCCGGGTTCAGTTCTGTTTACTGCCACAGTCTCACAGCTCCAGTGACCGGGGTTCGGTTCTGTTGACTGCCACAGTCTCACAGCTCCAGTGACCTGGGTTCGGTTCTGTTTACTGCCACAGTCTCACAGCTCCAGTGACCCGGGTTCGGTTCTGTTTACTGCCACAGTCTCACAGCTCCAGTGACCCGGGTTCGGTTCTGTTTACTGCCACAGTCTCACAGCTCCAGTGACCTGGGTTCAGTTCTGTTTACTGCCACAGTCTCACAGCTCCAGTGACCTGTGTTCAGTTCTGTTTACTGCCACAGTCTCACAGCTCCAGTGACCCGGGTTCAGTTCTGTTTACTGCCACAGTCTCACAGCTCCAGTGACCCGGGTTCGGTTCTGTTTACTGCCACAGCCTCACAGCTCCAGTGTCCCGGGTTCGGTTCTGTTTACTGCCACAGCCTCACAGCTCCTGTGACATGGGTTCGGTTCTGTTTACTGTCACAGTCTCACAGCTCCAGTGTCCCGGGTTCGGTTCTGTTTACTGCCACAGTCTCACAGCTCCAGTGTCCCGGGTTCGGTTCTGTTTACTGCCACAGTCTCACAGCACCAGTGACCTGGGTTCGGTTCTGTTTACTGCCACAGTCTCACAGCTCCAGTGACCCGGGTTCGGTTCTGTTTACTGCCACAGTCTCACAGCTCCAGTGTCCCGGGTTCGGTTCTGTTTACTGCCACAGTCTCACAGCTCCATTGTCCCGGGTTCGGTTCTGTTTACTGCCACAGTCTCACAGCTCCAGTGACCTGGGTTCGGTTCTGTTTACTGCCACAGTCTCACAGCTCCATTGTCCCGGGTTCGGTTCTGTTTACTGTCCACAGTCTCACAGCTCCAGTGTCCCGGGTTCGGTTCTGTTTACTGCCACAGTCTCACAGCTCCAGTGACCCGGGTTCGGTTCTGTTTACTGCCACAGTCTCACAGCTCCAGTGACCCGGGTTCAGTTCTGTTTACTGCCACAGTCTCACAGCTCCAGTGTCCCGGGTTCGGTTCTGTTTACTGCCACAGTCTCACAGCTCCAGTGACCTGGGTTCGGTTCTGTTTACTGCCACAGTCTCACAGCTCCAGTTACCTGGGTTCGGTTCTGTTTACTGCCACAGTCTCACAGCTCCAGTGTCCCGGGTTCGGTTCTGTTTACTGCCGCAACCTCACATCTGCAGTGACCTGGGTTCGGTTCTGTTTACTGCCACAGTCTCACAGCTCCAGTGTCCCGGGTTCGGTTCTGTTTACTGCCACAGTCTCACAGCTCCAGTGTCCCGGGTTCGGTTCTGTTTACTGCCACAGTCTCACAGCTCCAGTGTCCCGGGTTCTGTACTGTTTACTGCTACAGTCTCACAGCTCCAGTGTCCCGGGTTCGGTTCTGTTTACTGCCACAGTCTCACAGCTCCAGTGACCTGGGTTCGGTTCTGTTTACTGCCACAGTCTCACAGCTCCCGTGACCCGGGTTCGGTTCTGTTTACTGCCACAGTCTCACAGCTCCAGTGTCCTGGGTTCGGTTCTGTTTACTGCCACAGTCTCACAGCTCCAGTGTCCCGGGTTCAGTTCTGTTTACTGCCACAGTCTCACAGCTCCAGTGTCCCGGGTTCGGTTCTGTTTACTGCCACAGTCTCACAGCTCCAGTGTCCTGGGTTCGGTTCTGGGGACTGCCACAGTCTCACAGCTCCAGTGACCCGGGTTCGGTACTGTTTACTGCCACAGTCTCACAGCTCCAGTGTCCCGGGTTCAGTTCTGTTTACTGCCACAGTCTCACAGCTCCAGTGTGCCGGGTTTGGTTCTGTTTACTGCCACAGCCTCACAGCTCCAGTGTCCTGGGTTCGGTTCTGTTTACTGCCACAGTCTCACAGCTCCAGTGTCCCGGGTTGGGTTCTGTTTACTGCCACAGTCTCACAGCTCCAGTGTCCCGGGTTCGGTTCTGTTTACTGCCACAGTCTCACAGCTCCACTGACCCGGTTTCGGTTCTGTTTACTGCCACAGTCTCACAGCTCCAGTGTCCTGGGTTCGGTTCTGTTTACTGCCACAGTCTCACAGCTCCAGTGACCCGGGTTCAGTTCTGTTTACTGCCACAGTCTCACAGCTCCAGTGTCCCGGGTTCGGTTCTGTTTACTGCCACAGTCTCACAGCTCCAGTGTCCCGGGTTCGGTTCTGTTTACTGCCACAGTCTCACAGCTCCAGTGACCCGGGTTCGGTTCTGTTTACTGCCACAGTCTCACAGCTCCAGTGTCCCGGGTTCGGTTCTGTTTACTGCCACAGTCTCACAGCTCCAGTGACCTGGGTTCGGTTCTGTTTACTGCCACAGTCTCACAGCTCCAGTCTCCCGGGTTCGGTTCTGTTTACTGCCACAGTCTCACAGCTCCAGTGACCCGGGTTCAGTTCTGTTTACTGCCACAGTCTCACAGCTCCAGTGTCCCGGGTTCGGTTCTGTTTACTGTCACAGTCTCACAGCTCCAGTGACCCGGGTTCAGTTCTGTTTACTGCCACAGTCTCACAGCTCCAGTGTCCCGGTTTCGGTTCTGTTTACTGTCACAGTCTCACAGCTCCAGTGTCCCGGGTTCGGTTCTGTTTACTGCCACAGTCTCACAGCTCCAGTGTCCCGGGTTCAGTTCTGTTTACTGCCACAGTCTCACAGCTCCAGTGACCGGGTTCGGTTCTGTTTACTGCCACAGTCTCACAGCTCCAGTGACCTGGGTTCGGTTCTGTTTACTGCCACAGTCTCACAGCTCCAGTGTCCCGGGTTCAGTTCTGTTTACTGCCACAGTCTCACAGCTCCAGTGACCTGGGTTCGGTTCTGTTTACTGCCACAGTCTCACAGCTCCAGTGTCCTGGGTTCGGTTCTGTTCACTGCCACAGTCTCACAGCTCCAGTGACCTGGGTTCGGTTCTGTTTACTGCCACAGCCTCACAGCTCCAGTGACCCGGTTTCGGTTCTGTTTACTGCCACAGTCTCACAGCTCCAGTGTCCCGGGTTCGGTTCTGTTTACTGCCACAGTCTCACAGCTCCAGTGACCCGGGTTCGGTTCTGTTTACTGCCACAGTCTCACAGCTCCAGTGTCCCGGGTTTGCTTCTGTTTACTGCCACAGTCTCACAGCTCCAGTGACCCGGGTTCGGTTCTGTTTACTGTCCACAGTCTCACAGCTCCAGTGTCCCGGGTTTGCTTCTGTTTACTGCCACAGTCTCACAGCTCCAGTGACCTGGGTTCGGTTCTGTTTACTGCCACAGTCTCACAGCTCCAGTGTCCCGGGTTCAGTTCTGTTTACTGCCACAGTCTCACAGCTCCAGTGACCTGGGTTCGGTTCTGTTTACTGCCACAGTCTCACAGCTCCAGTGTCCTGGGTTCGGTTCTGTTCACTGCCACAGTCTCACAGCTCCAGTGACCTGGGTTCGGTTCTGTTTACTGCCACAGCCTCACAGCTCCAGTGACCCGGTTTCGGTTCTGTTTACTGCCACAGTCTCACAGCTCCAGTGTCCCGGGTTCGGTTCTGTTTACTGCCACAGTCTCACAGCTCCAGTGACCCGGGTTCGGTTCTGTTTACTGCCACAGTCTCACAGCTCCAGTGTCCCGGGTTTGCTTCTGTTTACTGCCACAGTCTCACAGCTCCAGTGTCCCGGGTTCGGTTCTGGGGACTGCCACAGTCTCACAGCTCCAGTGACCTGGGTTCAGTTCTGTTTACTGCCACAGTCTCACAGCTCCAGTGTCCCGGGTTCGGTTCTGTTTACTGTCACAGTCTCACAGCTCCAGTGACCTGGGTTCAGTTCTGTTTACTGTCACAGTCTCACAGCTCCAGTGTCCCGGGTTCGGTTCTGTTTACTGCCACAGTCTCACAGCTCCAGTGTCCCGGGTTCGGTTCTGTTTACTGCCACAGTCTCACAGCTCCAGTGACCTGGGTTCGGTTCTGTTTACTGCCACAGTCTCACTGCTCCAGTGACCTGGGTTCGGTTCTGTTTACTGCCACAGTCTCACAGCTCCAGTGACCTGGGTTCAGTTCTGTTTACTGCCACAGTCTCACAGCTCCAGTGTCCCGGGTTCGGTTCTGTTTACTGCCACAGTCTCACAGCTCCAGTGACCTGGGTTCGGTTCTGTTTACTGCCACAGTCTCACAGCTCCAGTGTCCCGGGTTCGGTTCTGTTTACTGCCACAGTCTCACAGCTCCAGTGACCTGGGTTCGGTTCTGTTTACTGCCACAGTCTCACAGCTCCAGTGTCCCGGGTTCGGTTCTGTTTACTGCCACAGTCTCACAGCTCCAGTGACCTGGGTTCGGTTCTGTTTACTGCCACAGTCTCACAGCTCCAGTGACCTGGGTTCGGTTCTGTTTACTGCCACAGTCTCACAGCTCCAGTGTCCCGGGTTCGGTTCTGTTTACTGCCGCAACCTCACATCTCCAGTGACCTGGGTTCGGTTCTGTTTACTGCCACAGTCTCACAGCTCCAGTGTCCCGGGTTCAGTTCTGTTTACTGCCACAGTCTCACAGCTCCAGTGTCCCGGGTTCGGTTCTGTTTACTGCCACATTCTCACACTCCAGTGTCCCGGGTTCGGTTCTGTTTACTGCCACAGTCTCACAGCTCCAGTGTCCCGGGTTCGGTTCTGTTTACTGCCACAGTCTCACAGCTCGCGTGACCCGGGTTCGGTTCTGTTTACTGCCACAGTCTCACAGCTCCAGTGACCTGGGTTCAGTTCTGTTTACTGCCACAGTCTCACAGCTCCAGTGTCCTGGGTTCGGTTCTGGGGACTGCCACAGTCTCACAGCTCCAGTGACCCGGGTTCGGTACTGTTTACTGCCACAGTCTCACAGCTCCAGTGTCCCGGGTTCAGTTCTGTTTACTGCCACACTCACAGCTCCAGTGTCCCGGGTTCGGTTCTGTTTACTGCCACACTCACAGCTCCAGTGTCCCGGGTTCGGTTCTGTTTACTGCCACAGTCTCACAGCTCCAGTGACCCGGGTTCGGTTCTCTTTACTGCCACAGTCTCACAGCTCCAGTGTCCCGGGTTCGGTTCTGTTGACTGCCACAGTCTCACAGCTCCAGTGTCCCGGGTTCGGTTCTGTTTACTGCCACAGTCTCACAGCTCCAGTGTCCTGGGTTCGGTTCTGTTTACTGCCACAGCCTCACAGCTCCAGTGACCCGGGTTCGGTTCTGTTTACTGCCACAGTCTCACAGCTCCAGTGACCCGGGTTCGGTTCTATTTACTGCCACAGTCTCACAGCTCCAGTGTCCCGGGTTCGGTTCTGTTTACTGCCACAGTCTCACAGCTCCAGTGACCCGGGTTCGGTTCTCTTTACTGCCACAGTCTCATAGCTCCAGTGTCCCGGGTTCGGTTCTGTTGACTGCCACAGTCTCACAGCTCCAGTGTCCCGGGTTCGGTTCTGTTTACTGCCACAGTCTCATAGCTCCAGTGTCCCGGGTTCGGTTCTGTTGACTGCCACAGTCTCACAGCTCCAGTGACCCGGGTTCGGTTCTGTTTACTGTCACAGTCTCACAGCTCCAGTGACCCGGGTTCGGTTCTGTTTACTGCCACAGTCTCACAGCTCCAGTGACCCGGGTTCGGTTCTGTTTACTGCCACAGTCTCACAGCTCCAGTGTCCTGGGTTTGGTTCTGTTTACTGCCACAGCCTCACAGCTCCAGTGACCCGGGTTCGGTTCTGTTTACCTCCACAGTCTCACAGATCCAGTGTCCCGGGTTCGGTTCTGTTTACTGCCACAGTCTCACAGCTCTAGTGACCCGGGTTCAGTTCTGTTTACTGCCACAGTCTCACAGCTCCAGTGTCCCGGGTTCGGTTCTGTTTACTGCCACAGTCTCACAGCTCCAGTGACCCGGGTTCGGTTCTGTTTACTGCCACAGTCTCACAGCTCCAGTGTCCCGGGTTCGGTTCTGTTTACTGCCACAGTCTCACAGCTCCAGTGTCCCGGGTTCGGTTCTGTTTACTGCCACAGTCTCACAGCTCCAGTGACCCGGGTTCAGTTCTGTTTCCTGCCACAGTCTCACAGCTCCAGTGACCTGGGTTCGGTTCTGTTTACTGCCACAGTCTCACAGCTCCAGTGTCCCGGGTTCGGTTCTGTTTACTGCCACAGTCTCACAGCTCCAGTGACCTGGGTTCGGTTCTGTTTACTGCCACAGTCTCACAGCTCCAGTGACCTGGGTTCGGTTCTGTTTACTGCCACAGTCTCACAGCTCCAGTGACCCGGGTTCGGTTCTGTTTACTGCCACAGTCTCACAGCTCCAGTGACCTGGGTTCGGTTCTGTTTACTGCCACAGTCTCACAGCTCCAGTGACCCGGGTTCGGTTCTGTTTACTGCCACTGTCTCACAGCTCCAGTGTCCTGGGTTCGGTTCTGTTTACTGCCACAGTCTCACAGCTCCAGTGACCCGGGTTCGGTTCTGTTTACTGCCACAGTCTCACAGCTCCAGTGACCTGGGTTCGGTTCTGTTTACTGCCACAGTCTCACAGCTCCAGTGACCTGGGTTCGGTTCTGTTTACTGTCACAGTCTCACAGCTCCAGTGACCCGGGTTCAGTTCTGTTTACTGCCACAGTCTCACAGCTCCAGTGTCCCGGGTTCGGTTCTGTTTACTGCCACAGTCTCACAGCTCCAGTGACCTGGGTTCGGTTCTGTTTACTGCCACAGTCTCAGAGCTCCAGTTACCTGGGTTCGGTTCTGTTTACTGCCACAGTCTCACAGCTCCAGTGACCCGGGTTCAGTTCTGTTTACTGCCACAGTCTCACAGCTCCAGTGTCCCGGGTTCGGTTCTGTTTACTGCCACAGTCTCACAGCTCCAGTGACCTGGGTTCGGTTCTGTTTACTGCCACAGTCTCACAGCTCCAGTGACCCGGGTTCAGTTCTGTTTACTGCCACAGTCTTACAGCTCCAGTGACCTGGGTTCGGTTCTGTTTACTGCCACAGTCTCACAGCTCCAGTGACCTGGGTTCGGTTCTGTTTACTGCCACAGTCTCACAGCTCCAGTGACCCGGGTTCGGTTCTGTTTACTGCCACAGTCTCACAGCTCCAGTGTCCCGGGTTCGGTTCTGTTTACTGCCACAGTCTTACAGCTCCAGTGACCTGGGTTCGGTTCTGTTTACTGCCACAGTCTCACAGCTCCAGTGACCCGGGTTCGGTTCTGTTTACTGCCACAGTCTCACAGCTCCAGTGACCTGGGTTCAGTTCTGTTTACTGCCACAGTCTCACAGCTCCAGTGACCTGGGTTCGGTTCTGTTTACTGCCACAGTCTCACAGCTCCAGTGACCTGGGTTCGGTTCTGTTTACTGCCACAGTCTCACAGCTCCAGTGACCTGGGTTCGGTTCTGTTTACTGCCACAGTCTCACAGCTCCAGTGACCTGGGTTCGGTTCTGTTTACTGCCACAGCCTCACAGCTCCAGTGTCCTGGGTTCGGTTCTGTTTACTGCCACAGTCTCACAGCTCCAGTGTCCCGGGTTCGGTTCTGTTTACTGCCACAGTCTCACAGCTCCAGTGACCCGGGTTCGGTTCTGTTTACTGCCACAGTCTCACAGCTCCAGTGACCTGGGTTCGGTTCTGTTTACTGCCACAGTCTCACAGCTCCAGTGACCTGGGTTCGGTTCTGTTTACTGCCACAGTCTCACAGCTCCAGTGTCCTGGGTTCTGTTCTGTTTACTGCCACAGTCTCACAGCTCCAGTGACCTGGGTTCGATTCTGTTTACTGCCACAGCCTCACAGCTCCAGTGACCTGGGTTCAGTTCTGTTTTCTGCCACAGTCTCACAGCTCCAGTGACCTGGGTTTGGTTCTGTTTACTGCCACAGTCTCACAGCTCCAGTGTCCCGGGTTCGGTTCTGTTTACTGCCACAGCCTCACAGCTCCAGTGACCTGGGTTCAGTTCTGTTTTCTGCCACAGTCTCACAGCTCCAGTGACCTGGGTTTGGTTCTGTTTACTGCCACAGTCTCACAGCTCCAGTGTCCCGGGTTCGGTTCTGTTTACTGCCACAGCCTCACAGCTCCAGTGACCTGGGTTCAGTTCTGTTTACTGCCACAGCCTCACAGCTCCAGTGACCCGGGTTCGGTTCTGTTTACTGCCACAGTCTCACAGCTCCAGTGACCTGGGTTCGGTTCTGTTTACTGCCACAGTCTCACAGCTCCAGTGACCTGGGTTCGGTTCTGTTTACTGCCACAGCCTCACAGCTCCAGTGACCTGGGTTCAGTTCTGTTTTCTGCCACAGTCTCACAGCTCCAGTGACCCGGGTTCGGTTCTGTTTACTGCCACAGTCTCACAGCTCCAGTGTCCCGGGTTCGGTTCTGTTTACTGCCACAGCCTCACAGCTCCAGTGACCTGGGTTCGGTTCTGTTTACTGTCACAGCCTCACAGCTCCAGTGTCCCGGGTTCTGTTCTGGGTGCTGCCTGTGTGGAATTTGCAAGTTTTCCCTGTGACCATGTGGGTTTCTGCTGGGTGCTCTGTTTTCCTCCCACAGACAAAGACTTGCAGTTTGATTGATAAATTGGCCATTGTAAATGTCCCTAGTCTCGTTAGGTGGTTGGAGGATGGTGGGGATGTGGTAGGGAATATGGGATTAATGTCGGATATATAAATGGGTGGCTGTTGGTCAGCACAGACTCGATGGGCCAAAGGGTCTGTTTCAGTGCAGTATCTCTCTATGATTCTACTTGTGTAAAGACTTTTCATCCATTTTACACAGACAGATATTTGTCTTCATTGTTAGGATGTGTCTGTCACTAGACCAGCAGATATTGTCCATCCCCAGTTGTCCATTGAGAAGGTGATGCTGGTCCATTACCTTGAACCTCTGCAGTCTGTGTGGTGAAGGTCATCTCACAATGGTGTTGGAGAAGGAGTTACAGCATTTTCACCCAGTCATGATGAAGGAAAGGTGATATATGTCCAACACAACAACAACTTGTATTTATATAGCACCATTAATGTCAGCACATGTTCCAAGGCACTCCTCTCCACCACTCCCCTCCCCCACTCCCCTCCCCAACACCCCTACCGCACTCCCCTCCCCCACTCCCCTCCCCAACACCCCTACCCCACTCCCCTCCCCCACTCCTCTCCACCACTCCCCTCCCCAACACCCCTACCCCACTCCCCTCCCCCACTCCCCTCCCCCACTCCCCTCCCCCACTCCCCTCCCCAACACCCCTACCCCACTCCCCTCCCCCACTCCCCTCCCCCACTCCCCTCCCCAACACCCCTACCCCACTCCCCTCCCCCACTCCCCTCCCCCACTCCCCTCCCCCACTCCCCTCCCCAACACCCCTACCCCACTCCCCTCCCCCACTCCCCTCCCCCACTCCCCTCCCCCACTCCCCTCCCCAACACCCCTACCCCACTCCCCTCCCCCACTCCACTCCCACACTCCTCTCCACCACTCCCCTCCCCCACTCCCCTCCCCAACACCCCTACCCCACTCCCCTCCCCCACTCCCCTCCCCCACTCCCCTCCCCCACTCCACTCCCCCACTCCACTCCCCCACTCCTCTCCACCACTCCCCTCCCCCACTCCCCTCCCCAACACCCCTCCCCAACACCCCTACCCCCACTCCCCTCCCTCACTCCCCTCCCCAACACCCCTACCCCACTCCTCTCCCCCACTCCACTCCCACACTCCTCTCCACCACTCCCCTCCCCCACTCCCCTCCCCAACACCCCTACCCCACTCCCCTCCCCCACTCCCCTCCCCCACTCCACTCCCCCACTCCACTCCCCCACTCCTCTCCACCACTCCCCTCCCCCACTCCCCTCCCCAACACCCCTCCCCAACACCCCTACCCCCACTCCCCTCCCTCACTCCCCTCCCCAACACCCCTACCCCACTCCCCTCCCCCACTCCACTCCCACACTCCTCTCCACCACTCCCCTCCCCCACTCCCCTCCCCAACACCCCTGCCCCACTCCCCTCCCCCACTCCCCTCCCCCACTCCACTCCCCCACTCCACTCCCCCACTCCCCTCCCCCACTCCCCTCCCCAACGCCCCTACCCCACTCCCCTCCCCCACTCCCCTCCCCCACTCCCCTCCCCATACCCCTACCCCACTCCCCTCCCCCACTCTCCACCCCACTGCGCTCCCCAGCTCCCCTTGCCCACTCCCCGCCCCAACTCCCCTACCCCACTCCCCTCCCCCACTCGCCTATATCACACCCCTCCCCCACTCCCCGACACCACTCCCATCCCCCACTCGCCTCCCAAACTTCCCTACTCCACTCCGCTCCCCAAACACCCTCCCCCATTCCCCTACCCAAATCCCATCCCCAGCTCCCCTTACCCACTCCACTCACCCACACCCCAACCCCACTCACATCCCTAACTCCGCAAGCCCACACCCCTCCACTACTCACCTCCCCAACTCCCCTCACCAACTCCCTCCCACTCACCTCCTTAACTCCCCTCCCTAACTCGCCTCCCCCGCTCCCCTCCCCCTCACATCCCCAACTCCCCTCACTAACTCCCTCCCACTCACCTCCCCTCCCTAACACCCCTCCCTCACTCCCCCACCCCACTTACCTCCCCAATCCCCCTCACCAACTCCCTCCCCCTCACCTCACCAACTCCCCTCACTAACTCCCTCTCACTCACCTCCCCTCCTCTCCACTCCTCTCCACTCCCCTCCCACACTCGCCTCCCAAACTGCCCTCCTCCATTCCGCTCCCCAACCCCCCTCCCCCACTCCCCTACCCCACCCACCTCCCTAACTCAGCACCCCCACTCCCCTCCCCCACTCAACTCCCCAACTCCCCTCACTAACTCCCTCCCACTCACCTCCCTAACTCCCCTCCCTAACTCCCCTCCCCCACTCCCCTCCCCCTCACCTCCCCAACTCCCCTCACTAACTCCCTCCCACTCAACTCCCCACTCCCCTCCCTAAATCCCCTCCCTCACACCCCAACCCCACTTACTTCCCCAACTTCCCTCCCCCACTCATCTCCCCAAATCCCCCCACCAACTTCCTCACACTCACCTCCCCCACTCCCCAGTCCCACTCCCCTCCCCCGTTCACTCCCACTCTCCACCCCCACTCCTCTACCCCACTGCACTCCCCAGCTCCCCTTGCCCACTCCCCGCCCCAACTCCCCTACCCCACTCCCCTCCCCCACTCCCCTATATCACTCCCCTCCCCCACTCAGCTCCCCCACTCGCCTCCCAAACTTCCCTACTCCACTCCGCTCCCCCACCCCGTTCTCCAACACCCCTCCCCTTCCCCTATCCCACTCCCCTCCCCCAAACCCCTACTCCACACTCCTCCCCCATTCCCCTCCCCCAATCTCCTCCCCCACTCCCCTCCCCCAATCTCCTCCCCCACTCCACTCCCCTCCCCCACTCCCCTCCCCTACTCCGCTCCCCAACACCCTCCCCATTCTCCGACCCAAATCCCCTCCCCAAACTCTCCCCTCCACTCCACTCCCCCAAGCCCCTCCCCCACTCCCCAACCCCACTCACCTCCCCATCTGCCCTCCCCCAAATCCCTCCCCCACTCCCCTCCCGCACTCACCTCCCCCACTCCCCTCCACACACCCACTCCCTTCCTCCACACTCCACTCCCTCTCCCCTACCCCACTCCCCTCCACACACCCAATCCCCTGCACCACTCCCCACACCCACTCCCCTACCCCAGTCCTCTCTCCTTCTCTCCTCCCACAATCTCCTCCCCCACTTCCCTCCACCACTCCCACTCTCTACCCCTCTCCTCTCCCCCTCATCTCTCCTCCCCACTCCCCTTCCCAATCCCCTCCCCCACTCCCCTCCTCTCCACTCCTCTCCACTCCCCTCCCCCACTTGCCTCCCAAACTTCCCTCCTCCATTCCGCTCCCCAAACCCCCTCCCCATTCCCCTACCCCACTCCCCTCCCCAACTCCCCTCCCCAACCCCCCTCCACCACTACCCGACATCACACCCCTCCCCCACTCCCCTCCTCTCCACTCCCCTCCCCCACTCGCCTCATAAACTTCCCTCCTCCATTCCGCTCCCCAACCCCCCTCCCCATTCCCCTACCCCACTCCCCTCCCCAACTCCCCTCCCCAACCCCCTCCACCACTACTCTACATCACACCCCACCCCCACTCCCCAACCCCACTCCCGTCCCCAAATCTCCTCCCCCACTCCCCTCCCCTACTCCCCATACCCACACCCCTCCCCCACCCCCTACCCCACTCCATTTCCACTCCCCTTCCCTCTCCCCTTCCAACTCCCCTCCCCCACTCTCCTTCCCACTCCCCTCCCCCACTCCCCTTCCACTCCCCACCCGCACTCCCCTCCCCCACTCCCCTCCCCACATCCCCTCCCCCACTCCCCTCCTCCACACCATTTCCACTCCCCTCCCCCACATTCCTTCTACGCCCCTCCCCCACACCCCACCCACTCCCCTTCCAACTCCCCCCACCAACTCCCTCCCACTCACCTCCCCCACTCCCCTCCCTAACTCCCATCCCCCACTCCCCTCCCCAACTTCCCACACCCATTCCCCTGCCCAACTCCCTCCCACACACATCCCCCACTCCCCTATCCCTCTCCTCTCCCCCGCTCACCCCCACTCTCCACCCCCACATCCCTACCGCACTCCCCTCCCCAAACTCACTCCCCGACTCCCCTACTCCACGCTCCTCCCCCACTCCCCTCCCCCACTCCCCTCCCCAATCTCCTCCCCCACTCCCCTCCTCCACACCCCACACCCATACCCGACCCCACTCCCCTGCACACACCCACTCCCTTCCTCCACACCCCTCACCAACTCCCCTACCCCACTCCCCCCACACACCCACGCCCCTGCACAACACCCCACCCCCACTCCACTTCTCCACACCCCACTCCCACTCCCCTACCCCAGTACCCTTCCCTTCTCTCCTCCCACACTCTCCTCCCCCACTTCCCTCCACCACTCCCACTCTCTACCCCTCTCCTCTCCCCCTCCTCTCTCCTCCCCACTCCCCTTCCCAATCCCCTCCCCAACTCCACGACCCCACTCTCCTCCTCTGCACTCCTCTCCTCTCCACTACTCCACTCTCCGCCCCCACTGCCCTTCCACTCCCCTCCCCCACTCCCATTCCCACTCCCCTCCCTCACTCCCCTTCCCACACCCCTACGCACTCCCCTCCCCCACTCTCCTTCGCATTCCCCTCCCCCACTCTCCTTCGCACTCCCCTCCCCCACTCTCCTTCCCACTTCGCTCCCCCACTTCCCCACTCCCCTCCCCCACTCCCCTTCCAACTCCCCTCCCCCACTCCCCTTCCAACTCCCCTCCCCCACTCCCCTTCCCACACCCCTCCCCCACTCTCCTTCCCACTTCGCTCACCCACTCCCCTTCCACTCCCCTCCCCACTCGCCTCCCAAACTTCGCACCTCCATTCCGCTCCCCAAACCCCCTCCCCATTCCCCTAACACACGACCCTCCCCAACTCCCCTGCCCCAACCACCCTCCACCACTACCCTACATCACTCCCCTCCCACACTCCTCAACCCCACTCCAGTCCCCAAAATCCCACCTCCACTCCCCTCCCCCACTCTCCTTCCCACTTTGCTCGCCCACTCCCCTTCCACTCCCCTCCCCCACTCCCCTCCCCAACTCCCCTTCCATTCCCCTCCCCCCCCAATCCCCTTCCACTCCCCTCCCCAAATCCCCTTCCACTCCCCTCCCCACTCCGCTTCCACTCCCCTCCCCCACTACCCTTTCCCACTCCCCTTCCACTCTGCTGTCCCACTCCCCTCACCCACTCTCCTTTCCACTTCGCTCCCCCAGTCCCCTCCCCACGCCCCTCCCACACTCCCCTCCCCCACTCCCCCACTCCCCCACTCCCCTCCACCACTCCACTCCCCCACACCCCCTCCCCCACTCCCCCACTCCCCTCCACCACCCCACTCCCCCACACCCCCTCCCCCACTCCCCCACTCCCCTCCACCACCCCACTCCCCCACACCCCCTCCCCCACTCCCCCTCCTCCACTCCCATTCCCCCCTTCCACTCCCCTCCCCACTCCGCATCCACTCCCCTCACCCACTCACCGTCCCCCACATCCCTCCTCCACTCCGCTCCCCTTCAACCCTCCCACACTCCCATCAAACACTTCCCTCCGCCACTCCCACTCGCTACCCCTCTCCTCCTTCCGCTCCCCTCCACCTTCCCCTCCCTTCCCCCACTCCCCTTCCACTCCCCTCTCCCACTCCCCTCCCCTTCCAACTCCCCTCAAACTCCCCTCCCACAGTCCTTCCAACTTTGCTCGCCCACTCCACTTCCACTCCCCTCCCCCACTCCCCTCCCCCACTCCCCTTCCACTCCACTCCCCCCACTCCACTTCCACTCCCCTCCCCCACTCCCCTTCCACTCCACTCCCCCCCACTCCCCTTCCACTCACCTCCCCCACTCCCCTTCCACTCCCCTCCCCACTCCCCTTCCACTCCCCTCCCCCACTCCCCTTCCACTCCACTCCCCCCCACTCCCCTTCCACTCCCCTCCCCCACTCCCCTTCCACTCCACTCCCCCCCACTCCCCTTCCACTCACCTCCCCCACTCCCCTTCCACTCCCCTCCCCCACTCCCCTCCCCCACTCCCCTTCCACTCACCTCCCCCACTCCCCTTCCACTCACCTCCCCCACTCCCCTCCCCCACTCCCCTTCCACTCCCCTCCCCACTCCGCATCCACTCCCCTCCCCCACTCCCCTCCCCACTCCGCTTCCACTCCCCTCACCCACTCACCGTCCCCCACATCCCTCCTCCACTCCGCTCCCCTTCAACCCTCCCACACTCCCATCAAACACTTCCCTCCGCCACTCCCACTCGCTACCCCTCTC
The DNA here is from genome assembly GCF_036365525.1 of Heterodontus francisci. Lineage (NCBI taxonomy): Eukaryota > Metazoa > Chordata > Chondrichthyes > Heterodontiformes > Heterodontidae > Heterodontus > Heterodontus francisci. The sequence goes on from NW_027141967.1 coordinate 354,415, forward strand.
CTCCTTCCGCTCCCCTCCACCTTCCCCTCCCTTCCCCCACTCCCCTTCCACTCCCCTCTCCCACTCCCCTCCCCTTCCAACTCCCCTCAAACTCCCCTCCCACAGTCCTTCCAACTTTGCTCGCCCACTCCACTTCCACTCCCCTCCCCCACTCCCCTCCCCCACTCCCCTTCCACTCCACTCCCCCCACTCCACTTCCACTCCCCTCCCCCACTCCCCTTCCACTCCACTCCCCCCCACTCCCCTTCCACTCACCTCCCCCACTCCCCTTCCACTCCCCTCCCCACTCCGCTTCCACTCCCCTCCCCCACTACCCTATCCCACTCCCTTTCCAATCCCCTGTCCCACTCCCCTCAGCCACTCACCCTCAGCCACTCACCGTCCCCCACATCCCTCCTCCACTCCGCTCCCCTTCAACCCTCCCACACTCCCTTCACTCACTTCCCTCTGCCACTCCCACTCGCTACCCCTCTCCTCCCTCCGCTCCCCTCCACCTTCCGCTTACCACGCCCCTCTCCCACAGCCTCCCCATTCCCATCCTCTCCCCTCCACACTCCCCTTGCCATTCCCCTCTCTCACAGCCTCCTCTCCCCACCTCTTCCCTCCCCCACTATCCTTCCCACTCCAATCTCCCACAGCCTCCCCTCCCCCATTCCCCTCTCCCACAGCCTACCCGACTCCCCTCCTCTCCCCTCCACCACTCCTCTTCCCACTCTCCTCTCCCATCCCCTCCGCCCTACTCCCCTCCTCTCCCCACCTCCCCTACTCTACCCTCCTCCCCTCCTCTCCCCTCCTCCACTCCCATTCCCACTCCCCTCTCCCACAGCCACCCCTACTCCCCTCCTCTACCCTCCTCCCCCCTCCTCCCCTACTCTACCCTCCTACCCTCCTCTCCCCTACTCCACTCCCCTTCCCACTCCCCTCTCCCACTGCCACCCCTACTCCCCTCCTCTCCCCTCCCCCACTCCCCTTCCCAATCAATTCCCCCCCTCCCCACCCGCACACCCCTCCCCCAATCACCTTCCCAACCCCTACCCCACCCCCTTCCCACTCCGATCCCCCACTTCCCTCCCCCTCTCCCCTCTCCCAATCCCCTCCTGCATACCCCTCCACCACTCCCCTCCCGAACAACCCGCCCCCACTCCCCTCCCCCAATCACCTTCCCAGCCCCTCCCCCACCCCTTCCCCACTCCCCTCCCCCACCCCCTTCCCCACACCCCTCCCCCACAAACCTTCCCAACCTCTCCAACACCCCCTTCCCACTCCCCTCCCCCACTCCCCTCCCCCACTCACCTTCTCAACCCCGCCTCCACCCACTTCCCAGACCCGTCCGCCACCCATCTCCCACTCCCACTCCCCTACCCCTGCCACTTCCCCACTCCCCTCCCTCACTCCCCCACTGCCCTCCACCACTCCCATCCCGTCAGTATTAAACAATCAGGGGAACACACTCTCCTCACTTACAATGTTCACCTGGTAACATGTCCCGTGTGTATTAAACAATCAGGGGAACACACTCTCCTCACTTATACTGTTCACCTGGTAACATGTCCCGTGTATATTAAACAATCAGGGGAACACACTCACCTCACTTATACTGTTCATCTGGTAACATGTCCCGGGTGTATTAAACAATCAGGGGAACTCACTCTCCTCACTTATACAGTTCACCTGGTAACATGTCCCGTGTGTATTAAACAATCAGGGGAACACACTCTCCTCACTTATACTGTTCACCTGGTAACATGTCCCGTGTATATTAAACCATCAGGGGAACTCACTCTCCTCACTTATACTGTTCACCTGGTAAAATGTCCCGTGTATATTAAACCATCAGGGGAACTCACTCTCCTCACTTATACTGTTCACCTGGTAAAATGTCCCGTGTATATTAAACCATCAGGAGAACACACTCTCCTCACTTATACTGTTCACCTGGTAACACGTCCCGTGTATATTAAACAATCAGGGGAACACACTCTCCTCACTTATACTGTTCACCTGGTGACATGTCCCGTGTATATTAAACAATCATGGGAACACACTCTCCTCACTTATACTGTTCACCTGGTGACATGTCCTGTGTATATTAAACCATCAGGGAAACACACTCTCCTCACTTATACTGTTCACCTGGTAACATGTCCCGTGGATATTAAACCATCAGGGGAACACATTCTCCTCACTGATACTGTTCACCTGGTAACATGTCCTGTGTGCATTAAACCATCAGGGGAACACACTCTCCTCACTTATACGGTTCACCTGGTAACATGTCCCGTGTATATTAAACAATCTGGGGAACACGCTCGCCTCACTTATACTGTTCGCCTGGTAACATGTCCCGTGTGTATTAAAACATCAGCGAAACACACCCTCCTCACTTATACTGTTCACCTGGTAACATGTCCCGTGTATATTAAACAATCAGAGGAACACACTCTCCTCACTTATACTGTTCACCTGGGAACATGTCCTGTGTATATTAAACAATCTGGGGAACACACTCGCCTCACTTATACTGTTCACCTGGTAACATGTCCCGTGTATATTAAACAATCAGAGGAACACACTCTCCTCACTTATACTGTTCACCTGGTAACATGTCCCGTGTATATTAAACAATCAGAGGAACACACTCTCCTCACTTATACTGTTCACCTGGGAACATGTCCTGTGTATATTAAACAATCTGGGGAACACACTCGCCTCACTTATACTGTTCACCTGGTAACATGTCCCGTGTATATTAAACAATCAGAGGAACACACTCTCCTCACTTATACTGTTCACCTGGGAACATGTCCTGTGTATATTAAACAATCTGGGGAACACACTCGCCTCACTTATACTGTTCACCTGGGAACATGTCCTGTGTATATTAAACAATCTGGGGAACACACTCGCCTCACTTATACTGTTCACCTGGTAACATGTCCTGTGTGTATTAAAACATCAGCGAAACACACACTCCTCACTTAAACTGTTCACCTGGTAACATGTCCCGTGTGTATTAAAACATCAGCGAAACACATTCTCCTCACTTATACTGTTCACCTGGTAACATGTCCTGTGTCTATTAAACAATCTGGGGAACACACTTTCCTAACTTAAACTGTTCACCTGGTAACATGTCCCGTGTGTATTAAACAATCAGGGGAACACACTCTCCTCACTTATACTGTTCACCTGGTAACATGTCTCGTGTATATTAAACCATCAGGGGAACACACTCTCCTCATTTACACTGTTCACCTGGTAACATGTCCCGTGTGTATTAAACATTCAGGGGAACGCACTCTCCTCACTTATACTGTTCACCTGGTAACATGTCTCGTGTATATTAAACCATCAGGGGAACACATTCTCCTCACTTATACTGTTCACCTGGTAACATGTCCCGTGTATATTAAACCATCAGGGGAACACACTCTCCTCACTTACACTGTTCACCAGGTAACATGTCCCGTGTGTATTAAAACATCAGCGAAACACACTCTCCTCACTTATACTGTTCACCTGGTAACATGTCCCGTGTATATTAAACAATCAGAGGAACACACTCTCCTCACTTATACTGTTCACCTGGTAACATGTCTCGTGTATATTAAACCATCAGGGGAACACACTCTCCTCACTTACACTGTTCACCAGGTAACATGTCCCGTGTGTATTAAAACATCAGCGAAACACACTCTCCTCACTTAAACTGTTCACCTGGTAACATGTCCCGTGTATATTAAACAATCAGAGGAACACACTCTCCTCACTTATACTGTTCACCTGTTAAATTGTCCCATGTCTATTAAAACATTAGGGGAACACACTCTCCTCACTTATACTGTTCACCTGCCAACATGTCCCGTGTGTATTAAAACATGAGGGGAACACCCTCTCCTCACTTATACTGTTCACCTGGTAACATGTCCCGTGTATATTAAACAATCAGAGGAACACACTCTCCTCACTTATACTGTTCACCTGGTAACATGTCTCGTGTATATTAAACCATCAGGGGAACACACTCTCCTCACTTACACTGTTCACCAGGTAACATGTCCCGTGTGTATTAAAACATCAGCGAAACACACTCTCCTCACTTAAACTGTTCACCTGGTAACATGTCCCGTGTATATTAAACAATCAGAGGAACACACTCTCCTCACTTATACTGTTCACCTGTTAAATTGTCCCATGTCTATTAAAACATTAGGGGAACACACTCTCCTCACTTATACTGTTCACCTGCCAACATGTCCCGTGTGTATTAAAACATGAGGGGAACACCCTCTCCTCACTTATACTGTTCACCTGGTAACATGTCCCGTGTCTGTTAAACCATCAGTGGAACACAGTCTCCTCACTTATACTGTTCACCTGCCAACATGTCCCGTGTGTATTAAAACATCAGGGGAACACACTCAGCTCACTTATACTGTTCACCTGGTAACATGTCCCGTGTGTATTAAACAATCGGGGAACACACTCTCCTCACTTATACTGTTCACCTGGTAAAATGTCTCGTGTATATTAAACAATCAGGGGAACACACTCTCTTCACTTACACTGTTCACCTGGTAACATGTCCCGTGTGTATTAAACAAACAGGGGAACACACTCTCCTCACTTATACGGTTCACCTGGTAACATGTCCCGTGTATATTAAACAATCTGGGGAACACACTCGCGTCACTTATACTGTTCACCTGGTAACATGTCCCGTGTGTATTAAAACATCAGCGAAACACACTCTCCTCACTTAAACTGTTCACCAGGTAACATGTCCCGTGTGTATTAAAACATCAGCGAAACACACTCTCCTCACTTAAACTGTTCACCTGGTAACATGTCCCGTGTATATTAAACAATCAGAGGAACACACTCTCCTCACTTATACTGTTCACCTGGTAACATGTCCCGTGTGTATTAAAACATCAGCGAAACACACTCTCCTCACTTAAACTGTTCACCAGGTAACATGTCCCGTGTGTATTAAAACATCAGCGAAACACACTCTCCTCACTTAAACTGTTCACCTGGTAACATGTCCCGTGTATATTAAACAATCAGGGGAACACACTCTCCTCACTTATACTGTTCATCTGGTAACATGTCCCGTGAATATTAAACCATCAGGGAAACACACTCTCCTCACTTATACTGTTCATCTGGTAACATGTCCCGTGTGTATTAAAACATGAGGGGAACACACTCTCCTCACTTATACTGTTCACCTGGTAACATGTCCCGTGTCTATTAAATTATCAGTGGAACACAGTCTCCTCACCTATACTGTTCACCTGGCAACATGTCCCGTGTGTATTAAAACATCAGGGGAACACACTCAGCTCACTTATACTGTTCACCTGGTAACATGTCCCGTGTGTATTAAACAATCTGGGGAACACACTCTCCTCACTTATACTGTTCACCTGGTAACATGTCTCGTGTATATTAAACCATCAGGGGAAGACACTCTGCTCACTTATACTGTTCACCTGGTAACATGTCCCGTGTGTATTAAACAAACAGGGGAACACACTCTCCTCACTTATACGGTTCACCTGGTAACATGTCTCGTGTATATTAAACCATCAGGGGAAGACACTCTGCTCACTTATACTGTTCACCTGGTAACATGTCCCGTGTATATTAAACAATCTGGGGAACACGCTCGCCTCACTTATACTGTTCGCCTGGTAACATGTCCCGTGTGTATTAAAACATCAGCGAAACACACTCTCCTCACTTATACTGTTCACCTGGTAACATGTCCCGTGTATATTAAACAATCAGAGGAACACACTCTCCTCACTTATACTGTTCACCTGGGAACATGTCCTGTGTATATTAAACAATCTGGGGAACACACTCGCCTCACTTATACTGTTCACCTGGTAACATGTCCCGTGTATATTAAACAATCAGAGGAACACACTCTCCTCACTTATACTGTTCACCTGGGAACATGTCCCGTGTATATTAAAACATCAGCGAAACACATTCTCCTCACTTATACTGTTCACCTGGTAACATGTCCCGTGTGTATTAAACAATCAGGGGAACACACTCTCCTCACTTATACTGTTCACCTGGTAACATGTCCCGTGTATATTAAACAATCAGAGGAACACACTCTCCTCACTTATACTGTTCACCTGGTAACATGTCCCGTGTGCATTAAACCATCAGGGGAACACACTCTCCTCATTTACACTGTTCACCTGGGAACATGTCCTGTGTCTATTAAACAATCTGGGGAACACACTCTCCTAACTTAAACTGTTCACCTGGTAACATGTCCCGTGTGTATTAAACAATCAGGGGAACACACTCTCCTCACTTATACTGTTCACCTGGTAACATGTCTCGTGTATATTAAACCATCAGGGGAACACACTCTCCTCATTTACACTGTTCACCTGGTAACATGTCCCGTGTGTATTAAACATTCAGGGGAACACACTCTCCTCACTTATACTGTTCACCTGGTAACATGTCTCATGTATATTAAACCATCAGGGGAACACACTCTCCTCACTTACACTGTTCACCAGGTAACATGTCCCGTGTGTATTAAAACATCAGCGAAACACACTCTCCTCACTTAAACTGTTCATCTGGTAACATGTCCCGTGTATATTAAACAATCAGAGGAACACACTCTCCTCACTTATACTGTTCACCTGGTAACATGTCTCGTGTATATTAAACCATCAGGGGAACACACTCTCCTCACATATACTGTTCACCTGGTAACATATCCTGTGTGTATTAAAACATCAGCGAAACACACTCTCCTCACTTAAACTGTTCACCTGGGAACATGTCCTGTGTATATTAAACCATCAGGGGAACACACTCTCCTCACTTATACTGTTCACCTGTTAAATTGTCCCATGTCTATTAAAACATTAGGGGAACACACTCTCCTCACTTATACTTTTCATCTGGTAACATGTCCCGTGTGTATTAAAACATGAGGGGAACACCCTCTCCTCACTTATACTGTTCACCTGGTAACATGTCCCGTGTCTATTAAACAATCATGGGAACACACTCAGCTCACTTACACTGTTCACCTGGTAACATGTCCCGTGTGTATTAAACAAACAGGGGAACACACTCTCCTCACTTATACGGTTCACCTGGTAACATGTCCCGTGTATATTAAACAATCTGGGGAACACACTCGCGTCACTTATACTGTTCACCTGGTAACATGTCCCGTGTGTATTAAAACATCAGCGAAACACACTCTCCTCACTTAAACTGTTCACCTGGTAACATGTCCCGTGTGTATTAAAACATCAGCGGAACACACTCTCCTCACTTATACTGTTCACCTGGTAACATGTCCCGTGTATATTAAACAATCTGGGGAACACACTCGCCTCACTTATACTGTTCAACTGGTAACATGTCCCGTGTGTATTAAAACATGAGGGGATCACACTCTCCTCACTTACACTGTTCATCTGGTAACATGTCCCGTGTGTATTAAAACATCAGGGGAACACACTCTCCTCACTTATACTGCTCACCTGGCAACATGTCCCGTGTGTATTAAACAATCTGGGGAACACACTCTCCTCACTTAAACTGTTCACCTGGTAACATGTCCCGTGTCTATTAAACAATCTGGGGAACACACTCGCCTCACTTATACTGTTCACCTGGCAACATGTCCCGTGTGTATTAAACAATCAGGGGAACACACTCGCCTCACTTATACTGTTCACCTGGTAACATGTCCCGTGTGTATTAAAACATCAGCGAAACACACTCTCCTCACTTATACTGTTCACCTGGCAACATGTCCCGTGTGTATTAAACAATCAGGGGAACACACTCTGCTCACTTATACAGTTCACCTGGTAACATGTCTCGTGTATATTAAACCATCAGGGGAACACACTCTCCTCACTTACACTGTTCACCAGGTAACATGTCCCGTGTGTATTAAAACATCAGCGAAACACACTCTCCTCACTTAAACTGTTCACCTGGTAACATGTCCCGTGTATATTAAACAATCTGGGGAACACACTCGCCTCACTTATACTGTTCACCTGGCAACATGTCCCGTGTGTATTAAACAATCAGGGGAACACACTCGCCTCACTTATACTGTTCACCTGGTAACATGTCCCGTGTGTATTAAAACATCAGCGAAACACACTCTCCTCACTTATACTGTTCACCTGGTAACATGTCCCGTGTGTATTAAAACATCAGCGAAACACACTCTCCTCACTTATACTGTTCACCTGGAAACTTGTCCCGTGTCTATTAAAACATGAGGGGATCACACTCTCCTCACTTACACTGTTCACCTGGTAACATGTCCCGTGTGTATTAAAACATCAGGGGAACACACTCTCCTCACTTATACTATTCACCTGGTAACATGTCCCGTGCGTGTTAAACCATCAGGGGAACACACTCTCCTCACTTATACTATTCACCTGGTAACATGTCCCGTGAGTAATAAACAATCAGCGGAACACACTCTCCTCACTTATACTGTTCACCTGGTAACTTGTCCCGTGTCAATTAAAACATTAGGGGACCACACTAGCCTCACTTATACTGATCACCTGGTAACATGTCCCGTGTGTATTAAAACATCAGGGGAACACCCTCTCCTCACTTATACTGTTCACCTGGTGACATGTCCCGTGTGTATTAAACAATCAGGGGAACACACTCTCCTCACTTATACTGTTCACCAGGTAACATGTCCCGTGAGTATTAAACAATCAGGGGAACACACTCTCCTCACTTATACTGTTCACCAGGTAACATGTCCCGTGTGTATTAAACAATCAGGGGAACACACTTTCCTCACTTATACAGATCACCTGGTAACATGTCTCGTGTATATTAAACCATCAGGGGAACACACTCTCCTCACTTATACTGTTCACCTGGTAACATGTCCTGTGTATATTAAACAATCAGGGGAACACACTCTCCTCACTTATACTGTTCACCTGGTAACATGTCCCTTGTGTATTAAACAATCAGGGGAAAACACTCTCCTCACTTATACTGTTCACCTGGTAACATGTCCTGTGTATATTAAACAATCAGGGGAACACACTCTCCTCACTTACACTGTTCACCTGGTGACATGTCCCTTGTGCATTAAACAATCAGGGGAACACACTCTCCTCACTTATACTGTTCACCTGGGAAGATGTCCCGTGTATATTAAACCATCAGTGGAACACAGTCTCCTCACTTATACTGTTCACCTGGTAACATGTCCTGTGTATATTAAACAATCAGGGGAACACACTCTCCTCACTTATACTGTTCACCTGGTGACATGTCCCTTGTGTATTAAACATTCAGGGGAACACACTCTCCTCACTTATACTGTTCAACTGGTAACATGTCCCGTGTGTATTAAACCATCAGGGGAACACAATGTCCTCACTTATACTGTTCACCTGGGAACATGTCCCGTGTGTATTAAACCATCAGTGGAACACAGTCTCCTCACTTATACTGTTCACCTGGTAACATGTCCTGTGTATATTAAACAATCAGGGGAACACACTCTCCTCACTTATACTGTTCACCTGGTAACATGTCCTGTATATATTAAACAATCAGGGGAACACACTCTCCTCACTTATACTGTTCACCTGGTAACATGTCCTGTATATATTAAACAATCAGGGGAACACACTCTCCTCACTTATACTGTTCAACTGGTAACATGTCCCGTGTGTATTAAACCATCAGGGGAACACAATGTCCTCACTTATACTGTTCACCTGGGAACATGTCCCGTGTGTATTAAACCATCAGGGGAACACACTCTCCTCACTTATACTGTTCACCTGGTAACATGTCCAGTGTGTATTAAGCAATCAGGGGAACACACTCTCCTCACTTATACTTTTCACCTGGTAACATGTCCCTTGTATATTAAACCATCAAAGGAACACAGTCTCCTCACCTGTACTGTTTACCTGGTAACATGTCCCGTGTGTATTAAACAATCAGGGGAACACATTCTCCTCACTTATACTGTTCACCTGGTAACATGTCCCGTGTGTATTAAACAATCAGGGGAACACACTCTGCTCACTTATACTGTTCACCTGGTAACATGTACCGTGTGTATTAAAACATCAGCGAAACACACTCTCCTGACTTATACTGTTCACCTGGTAACATGTCCCGTGTCTATTGAAACATTAGGGGAACACACTCTCCTCACGTATACTGTTCACCTGGTAACATGTCCCGTGTGTGTTAAAACATCAGGGGAACACACTCTCCTCACTTATACTGTTCGCCTGCTAACATGTCCCGTGTATATTAAACCATCAGGGGAACACTCTCTCCTCACTTATACTGTTCACCTGGTAAAACGTCCCGTGTATATTAAACAATCAGGGGAACACACTCTCCTCGCCTTCCTGTTCTCCTGGAAGCATGTCCTGAGTATATTAAACCATCAGGGGAACACAATCTCCTCACTCATACTGTTCACCTGGTAACATGTCCTGTGTGTTTTAAACCATCAGGGGAACACACTCTCCTCACTCATACTGTTCACCTGGTAACATGTCCTGTGTGTATTAAACAATCAGGAGAACACACTCTCCTCAGTTATACTGTTCACCTGGCAACATGCCCCGTGTATATTAAACCATCAGGGGAACACACTCTCCTCACTTATACTGTTCACCAAAAGCCATGTCCTGTGTGTATTAAACCATCAGGGGTACACACTCTCCTCACTCATACTTTTCACCTGGTAACATGGCCTGTGTGTCTTAAACCATCAGGGGAACACACTCTGCTCACTTATACTGTTCACCTGGTAAGATGTCCCGTGTATAATAAACCATCAAAGGAACACAGTCTCCTCACCTGTACTGTTTACCTGGTATCATGACCCGTGTGTATTAAACAATCTGGGGAACGCACTCTCCTCACTTATACTGTTTACCTGGTGACATGTCCCGTGTGTATTAAAACATCAGGGAAAAACTCTCTCCTAACTTATACTGTTCACCTGGCAACATGTCCCGTGTGTACTAAACAATCTGGGGAACACACTCTCCTCACTTATACTGTTCACCTGGTAACATGTCCCTTGTATATTAAACCATCAAAGGAACACAGTCTCCTCACCTGTACTGTTTACCTGGTAACATGACCCGTGTGTATTAAAGAATCTGGGGAACACACTCTCCTCACTTATACTGTTCACCTGGTAACATGTCCTGTGTATATTAAACCATCAGGGGAACACACTCTCCTCACTTATACTGTTCACCTGGTAACATGTCCTGTGTATATTAAACAATCAGGGGAACACACTCTCCTCACTTATTCTGTTCACCTGGTAACATGTCCAGTGTATATTAAACCATCAGGGGAACACACTCTCCTCACTTATACTGTTCACCTGGTAACATGTCCTGTGTATATTAAACAATCAGGGGAACACACTCTCCTCACTTATTCTGTTCACCTGGTAACATGTCCAGTGTATATTAAACCATCAGGGGAACACACTCTCCTCATTTATACTGTTCACCTGGTAATATATCCAGTGTATATTAAACAATCAGGGGAACACACTCTCCTCACTTATACTCTTCACCTGGTAACATGTCCCGTGGGTATTAAACAATCAGGGGAACACACTCTCCTCACTTATACTGTTCACCTGGTAACATGTCCTGTGTGTATTAAACAATCAGGGGAAAGCACTCTCCTCACTTATACTGTTCACCTGGCAATATGTTCCGTTCGTGTTAAACCATCAGGGGAACACATTCTCCTCACTTATACTGTTCACCTGGTAACATGTCCCGTGCGTGTTAAACCATCAGGGTAACACACTCTCCTCACTTATCCTGTTCACCTGGTAACATATTCCATGAGTATTAAACAATCAGGGGAACACATTCTCCTCACTTATACTGTTCACCTGGTAACATTTCCCTCGTATATTAAACCATCAGGGGAACACACTCTCCTCACTGATACTGTTCATCTGGTAACATGTCCGGTGTGTATTAAACCATCAGGGGAACACACTCTCCTCACTTATACTGTTCACCTGGTAACATGTCCCCTACGTGTTAAACCATCAGGGGAACATTCTCTCCTCGCTTATACTGTTCACCTGGTGACATGTCCCGTTTGTATTAAACCATCAGGGGAACACACTCTCCTCACTTATACTGTTCACCTGGTGACTTGTCCCGTGTATATTAAACCATCAGGGGAACACACTCTCCTCGCTTATACTGTTCACCTGGTAACATGTCCCGTGTATATTAAACCATCAGGGGAACACACTCTCCTCAAGAATACTGTTCACCTGGTAACATGTCCTGTGTGCATGAAACCATCAGAGGAACACACTCTCCTCACTTATACTGTTCATCTGGTAACATGTCCCGTCAGTATTAAACCATCAGGGGAAAACATTCTGCTCACTTATACTGTTCACCTGGTGACATGTCCCGTGTGTATTAAACAATCAGGGGAACACACTCTCCTCACTTATACTGTTCACCTGGTAACATGTCCAGTGTATATTAAACCATCAGGGGAACACACTCTCCTCACTTATACTGTTCACCTGGTGACATGTCCCGTCAGTATTTAACAATCAGGGGAACACACTCTCCTCAATTATACTGTTCACCTGGTAACATGTCCCGTGCGTGTTAAACCATCAGGGGAACACACTCTCCTCACTTATACTGTTCACCTGGTAACATGTCCCGTGAGTATTAAACAATCAGGGGAACACACTCTCCTCACTTATACTGTTCACCAGATAATATGTCCAGTGTATATTAAACCATCAGGGGAACACATTCTCCTCACTTATACTGTTCACCTGGTAACATGTCCCGTGTGTGTTAAACCATCAGGGTAACACACTCTCCTCACTTATCCTGTTCACCTGGTAACATGTCCCGTGCGTGTTAAACCATCAGGGTAACACACTCTCCTCACTTATCCTGTTCACCTGGAAACATGTTCCGTGAGTATTAAACAATCAGGGGAACACACTCTCCTCACTTATACTGTTCACCTGGTAACATTTCCCGTGCGTGTTAAACCATCAGGGGAACACACTCTCCTCACTTATACTGTTCACCTGGTAACATTTCCCGTGCGTGTTAAACCATCAGGGGAACACACTCTCCTCACTTATACTGTTCACCTGGTAACATTTCCCTCGTATATTAAACCATCAGGGGAACACACTCTCCTCACTTATACTGTTCACCTGGTGAGATGTCCAGTGTATATTAAAACATTAGGGGAACACACTCTCCTCACTTATACTGTTCACCTGGTAACATGTCCTGTGTATATTAAACCATCAGGGGAACACACTCTCCTTACTTATACTGTTCACCTGGTAACATGTCCCGTGAATATTAAACCATCAGGGGAAAGCACTCCCTCACTTATACTGTTCTCCTGGTAACATGTCCCGTGTATATGAAACCATCAGGGGAACACACTCTCCTCACTTATACTGTTCACCTGGTAACATGTCCCGTGTGCATTAAACCATCAGGGGAACACACTCTCCTCACTTATACTGTTCACCTGGTAACATGTCCTGTGTGCATGAAACCATCAGAGGAACACACTCTCCTCACTTATACTGTTCATCTGGTAACATGTCCCGTCAGTATTAAACCATCAGGAGAACACAGTCTCCTCACTTATACTGTTCACCTGGTAACATGTCCTTTGCATATTTAACCATCAGGGGAAAACATTCTGCTCACTTATACTGTTCACCTGGTGACATGTCCCGTGTGTATTAAACAATCAGGGGAACACACACTCCTCACTTATACTGTTCACCCGATGACATGTCCCGTGTATATTAAACAATCAGGGGAACACACTCTCCTCACTTATACTGTTCACCTGGTAACATGTCCAGTGTATATTAAACCATCAGGGGAACACACTCTCCTCACTTATACAGTTCTCCTGGTAACATGTCCCGTGTATTTTAAACCATCAGGGGAACACACTCTCCTCACTTATACTGTTCACCTGGTAACATGTCCCGTGCGTGTTAAACCATCAGGGGAACACTCTCTCCTCACTTATCCTGTTCACCTGGTAACATGTCCCGTGAGTATAAAACAATCAGGGGAACATACTCTCCTCACTTATACTGTTCACCTGGTAACATGTCCCGTCTGTATTAACCCATCAGGTGAACACAGTCGCCTCACTTATACTGTTCATCTGGTAACATGTCCCGTGTATATTAAACCATCAGGGGAACACACTCTCCTCGCTTATACTGTTCACCTGGTAACATGTCCCGCGTATATTAAACCATCAGGGGAAAGCACTCTCCTCACTTATACTGTTCACCTGGTAACATGTCCCGCGTATATTAAACCATCAGGGGAACACACTCTCCTCGCTTATACTGTTCACCTGGTGACATGTCCCGTGAGTATTAAACAATCAGGGGAACACACTCTCCTCACTTATTCTGTTCACCTGGTAACATGTCCCATGTATATTAAACCATCAGGGGAACACACTCTCCTCATTTATACTGTTCACCTGGTAATATGTCCAGTGTATATTAAACAATCAGGGGAACACACTCTCCTCACTTATACTGTTCACCTGGTAATATGTCCAGGGTATATTAAACAATCAGGGGAAAGCACTCTCCTCACTTATACTGTTCACCTGGTAATATGTCCCGTGCGTGTTAAACCATCAGGGGAACACATTCTCCTCACTTATACTGTTCACCTGGTAACATGTCCCGTGCGTGTTAAACCATCAGGGTAACACACTCTCCTCACTTATCCTGTTCACCTGGTAACATGTTCCGTGAGTATTAAACAATCAGGGGAACACACTCTCCTCACTTATACTGTTCACCTGGTAACATTTCCCTCGTATATTAAACCATCAGGGGAACACACTCTCCTCACTGATACTGTTCATCTGGTAACATGTCCGGTGTGTATTAAACAATCAGGGGAAAACACTCTCCTCACTTATACTGTTCACCTGGTAACATTTCCCTCGTATATTAAACCATCAGGGGAAGTCACTCTCCTCACTTATACTGTTCACCTGGTAACATGTCCCCTGCGTGTTAAACCATCAGGGGAACATTCTCTCCTCACTTATACTGTTCACCTGGTAACATGTCCCGTGAGTATAAAACAATCAGGGGAACACATTCTCCTCACTTATCCTGTTCACCTGGTGACATGTCCCGTGTATATTAAACCATCAGGGGAACACACTCTCCTCGCGAATACTGTTCACCTGGTAACATGTCCTGTGTGCATGAAACCATCAGAGGAACACACTCTCCTCACTTATACTGTTCACCTGGTAACATGTCCCGTGTATATTAAACCATCAGGGGAACACACTCTCCTCACGAATACTGTTCACCTGGTAACATGTCCTGTGTGCATGAAACCATCAGAGGAACACACTCTCCTCACTTATACTGTTCATCTGGTAACATGTCCCGTCAGTATTAAACCATCAGGGGAAAACATTCTGCTCACTTATACTGTTCACCTGGTGACATGTCCC